>NC_082650.1:74479287-74843551 GCF_028023285.1 Balaenoptera ricei
GCGCTACAAAGAAGTCTCGCTTCCCATCGGTCAAAAGGGCCATGCTGAATAAAGTGTCAAAACCAGAAATGCAGGACAGGCCATGGAGAAATAGGAGCCTTGCTACGCTGATGGGCGGGATGTAAATTGCCAAAAGCCACTCTAGAGAAGTGTACGGTGTGTCCTGAAACATCTAAAAAACTCAGCTTAGAGAGCATAGGGCACTTCCACTCATGGGCCTATAAATTGGGAAAACTAAAAATCAGCAAGACACAGGCACCCCAAAGTTTTGGGCTACTCTGTTGACAAGAACCTCCACTTCGTTACACCTTAAATATCCCAGGAAAGAGAAGAATGGATAAAGAAGTTGTGGTCCTTATGTACAATGGAATATCACTCAGCCATGGAATCAATGTCATAAGGCTATTAGCAGCTTGATGAGTGGATTTAGGTATGACGATTCTAAGTGAAATAAGTCCCACAGAAAAAGACACTTATCATGAGATATCACTTATAGAGGGAATGTAAAAACCGCTACCCTTGAACTGAATTACAAAACAGAACAGAGTCACACGTTTAGAAAACACACTATGGCTGCTTAACGGGAAAGGTGAGGTGGGGTGATGCATAAAACAAGGGTTTCAAATTAGCTCAGATACCGTTCCATGAACCCAATATGTAATAGACAAGACCTACTCCTTGCTCAGTGAACTGGACTCAACACCCCCTATTCACCGCCCAAGAATATATCTGACTAGTAAGAATCTTAAAACCTATGTATTGATATCTCTCTGTAAGTGAGTCAAGTGGGTGTAAAGCGGCATAAACACAGCAGTGAAAAGCAGCTAAACCCCATTATAAAAATCAATTACTTTTCAAAACCCGAGAAACAAAGACAGTGAAAGAGAGAGAAATTCTTACAAAATTCGTTCAGGGGCTGTGATGCCACCTGGATTGACCATATCTAGACCCCCAGCTGATTGAGACATAAGGGTGGACACTCTTGGGGCTGAGAGGTTTGGTGAGGTTGGGTGAGCAAACGCAGACCCTTTAAAGTAATATAGCGTGGTACCCATCCCATGGGTCCCAAATCTCCAGGTTCAAGGGCATCGTCCTACCTTGAAAACATGCATGAGAAACCCCGAAGATGGTACACCGTGTGATCGGGAAAGTTTTCTAAAACGCACCTCATTTCTCATCTCCTTGTGATCCGGTTCGCCATTCCAGCCGCTTTACTAGCAATCTCCCTCCTTGGAGAATCAGCACCTTTATCCTCCTGTTCCGTACAGGTTGCAAATTGTCCTGAGGATGCACGGGAAGAGGGGGAACCAATGAGAGACTAGCTCTAAGTGTAGGGACAGGCACAGGTCACTCTATTTTCCCATCAGGAAGAAGAATTAACCACAGGCTCAGCCTGCCGCCAGGAACCAGAATACGGCCTGAAGCAATCCTGCGCTTTTGCGGCCAGCTCCCAAGAAAGCGAGTTGAAGAATGGAGCTCAGGGGCACTGCAATTCACAAACCTGCAGACTTAGAAATGATAACTCTCGTCCACAGATATATTGAGGGAAGGCAACGAAGAGGATTTGAAAGCAAGGCAGAATTGCAGGAAACAGATTTCAGGAGGTAGATTCGAATCGCCTTTAAAGCACAGGAAAAGCGGCAAAACCTCGACAATGATGCCCTTGGCCAAAAAGGGCGTATGCGTTTTTTCCTGAATATATTCAGGAAAAAACGCATACGCCCTTTTTGGCCAACCAAGCAACCTGGAAAGGCAAATCAGCGCTACAAAGAAGTCTCGCTTCCCATCGGTCAAAAGGGCCATGCTGAATAAAGTGTCAAAACCAGAAATGCAGGACAGGCCATGGAGAAATAGGAGCCTTGCTACGCTGATGGGCGGGATGTAAATTGCCAAAAGCCACTCTAGAGAAGTGTACGGTGTGTCCTGAAACATCTAAAAAACTCAGCTTAGAGAGCATAGGGCACTTCCACTCATGGGCGTATAAATTGGGAAAACTAAAAATCAGCAAGACACAGGCACCCCAAAGTTTTGGGCTACTCTGTTGACAAGAACCTCCACTTCGTTACACCTTAAATATCCCAGGAAAGAGAAGAATGGATAAAGAAGTTGTGGTCCTTATGTACAATGGAATATCACTCAGCCATGAAATCAATGTCATAAGGCTAGTAGCAGCATGATGAGTGGATTTAGGTATGACGATTCTAAGTGAAATAAGTCCCACAGAAAAAGACACTTATCATGAGATATCACTTATAGAGGGAATGTAAAAACCGCTACCCTTGAACTGAATTACAAAACAGAACAGAGTCACACGTTTAGAAAACAGACTATGGCTGCTTAACGGGAAAGGTGAGGTGGGGTGATGCATAAAACAAGGGTTTCAAATTAGCTCAGATACCGTTCCATGAACCCAATATGTAATAGACAAGACCTACTCCTTGCTCAGTGAACTGGACTCAACACCCCCTATTCACCGCCCAAGAATATATCTGACTAGTAAGACTCTTAAAACCTATGTATTGATATCTCTCTGTAAGTGAGTCAAGTGGGTGTAAAGCGGCATAAAAACAGCAGTGAAAAGCAGCTAAACCCCACTATAAAAATCAATTACTTTTCAAAACCCGTGAAACAAAGACAGTGAAAGAGAGAGAAATTCTTACGAAATTCGTTCAGGGGCTGTGATGCCACCTGGATTGACCATATCTAGACCCACAGCTGATTGAGACATAAGGGTGGACACTGTTGGGGCTGAGAGGTTTGGTGAGGTTGGGTGAGCAAACGCAGACCCTTTAAAGTAATATAGCGTGGTACCCATCCCATGGGTCCCAAATCTCCAGGTTCAAGGGCATCGTCCTACACTGAAAACATGCATGAGAAACCCCGAAGATGGTACACCGTGTGATCGGGAAAGGTTTCTAAAACGCACCTCATTTCTCATCTCCTTGTGCTCCGGTTCGCCATTCCAGCCGCTTTCCTAGCAATCTCCCTCCTTGGAGAATCAGCACCTTTATCCTCCTGTTCCGTACAGGTTGCAATTTGTCCTGAGGATGCACGGGAAGAGGGGGAACCAATGAGAGACTAGCTCTAGGTGTTGGGACAGGCACAGGTCACTCTATTTTCCCATCAGGAAGAAGAATTAACCACAGGCTCAGCCTGCCGCCAGGAACCAGAATACGGCCTGAAGCAATCCTGCGCTTTTGCGGCCAGCTCCCAAGAAAGCGAGTTGAAGAATGGAGCTCAGGGGCACTGCAATTCACAAACCTGCAGACTTAGAAATGATAACTCTCGTCCACAAATATATTGAGGGAAGGCAACGAAGAGGATTGGAAAGCAAGGCAGAATTGCAGGAAACAGATTTCAGGAGGTAGATTCGAATCGCCTTTAAAGCACAGGAAAAGCGGCAAAACCTCGACAACGATGCCCTTGGCCAAAAAGGGCGTATGCGTTTTTTCCTGAATATATTCAGGAAAAAACGCATACGCCCTTTTTGGCCAACCAAGCAACCTGGAAAGGCAAATCAGCGCTACAAAGAAGTCTCGCTTCCCATCGGTCAAAAGGGCCATGCTGAATAAAGTGTCAAAACCAGAAATGCAGGACAGGCCATGGAGAAATAGGAGCCTTGCTACGCTGATGGGCGGGATGTAAATTGCCAAAAGCCACTCTAGAGAAGTGTACAGTGTGTCCTGAAACATCTAAAAAACTCAGCTTAGAGAGCATAGGGCACTTCCACTCATGGGCGTATAAATTGGGAAAACTAAAAATCAGCAAGACACAGGCACCCCAAAGTTTTGGGCTACTCTGTTGACAAGAACCTCCACTTCGTTACACCTTAAATATCCCAGGAAAGAGAAGAATGGATAAAGAAGTTGTGGTCCTTATGTACAATGGAATATCACTCAGCCATGAAATCAATGTCATAAGGCTAGTAGCAGCATGATGAGTGGATTTAGGTATGACGATTCTAAGTGAAATAAGTCCCACAGAAAAAGACACTTATCATGAGATATCACTTATAGAGGGAATGTAAAAACCGCTACCCTTGAACTGAATTACAAAACAGAACAGAGTCACACGTTTACAAAACAGACTATGGCTGCTTAACGGGAAAGGTGAGGTGGGGTGATGCATAAAACAAGGGTTTCAAATTAGCTCAGATACCGTTCCATGAACCCAATATGTAATAGACAAGACCTACTCCTTGCTCAGTGAACTGGACTCAACACCCCCTATTCACCGCCCAAGAATATATCTGACTAGTAAGACTCTTAAAACCTATGTATTGATATCTCTCTGTAAGTGAGTCAAGTGGGTGTAAAGCGGCATAAACACAGCAGTGAAAAGCAGCTAAACCCCACTATAAAAATCAATTACTTTTCAAAACCCGTGAAACAAAGACAGTGAAAGAGAGAGAAATTCTTAGGAAATTCGTTCAGGGGCTGTGATGCCACCTGGATTGACCATATCTAGACCCACAGCTGATTGAGACATAAGGGTGGACACTGTTGGGGCTGAGAGGTTTGGTGAGGTTGGGTGAGCAAACGCAGACCCTTTAAAGTAATATAGCGTGGTACCCATCCCATGGGTCCCAAATCTCCAGGTTCAAGGGCATCGTCCTACACTGAAAACATGCATGAGAAACCCCGAAGATGGTACACCGTGTGATCGGGAAAGGTTTCTAAAACGCACCTCATTTCTCATCTCCTTGTGCTCCGGTTCGCCATTCCAGCCGCTTTCCTAGCAATCTCCCTCCTTGGAGAATCAGCACCTTTATCCTCCTGTTCCGTACAGGTTGCAATTTGTCCTGAGGATGCACGGGAAGAGGGGGAACCAATGAGAGACTAGCTCTAGGTGTTGGGACAGGCACAGGTCACTCTATTTTCCCATCAGGAAGAAGAATTAACCACAGGCTCAGCCTGCCGCCAGGAACCAGAATACGGCCTGAAGCAATCCTGCGCTTTTGCGGCCAGCTCCCAAGAAAGCGAGTTGAAGAATGGAGCTCAGGGGCACTGCAATTCACAAACCTGCAGACTTAGAAATGATAACTCTCGTCCACAAATATATTGAGGGAAGGCAACGAAGAGGATTTGAAAGCAAGGCAGAATTGCAGGAAACAGATTTCAGGAGGTAGATTCGAATCGCCTTTAAAGCACAGGAAAAGCGGCAAAACCTCGACAATGATGCCCTTGGCCAAAAAGGGCGTATGCGTTTTTTCCTGAATATATTCAGGAAAAAACGCATACGCCCTTTTTGGCCAACCAAGCAACCTGGAAAGGCAAATCAGCGCTACAAAGAAGTCTCGCTTCCCATCGGTCAAAAGGGCCATGCTGAATAAAGTGTCAAAACCAGAAATGCAGGACAGGCCATGGAGAAATAGGAGCCTTGCTACGCTGATGGGCGGGATGTAAATTGCCAAAAGCCACTCTAGAGAAGTGTACGGTGTGTCCTGAAACATCTAAAAAACTCAGCTTAGAGAGCATAGGGCACTTCCACTCATGGGCGTATAAATTGGGAAAACTAAAAATCAGCAAGACACAGGCACCCCAAAGTTTTGGGCTACTCTGTTGACAAGAACCTCCACTTCGTTACACCTTAAATATCCCAGGAAAGAGAAGAATGGATAAAGAAGTTGTGGTCCTTATGTACAATGGAATATCACTCAGCCATGAAATCAATGTCATAAGGCTAGTAGCAGCATGATGAGTGGATTTAGGTATGACGATTCTAAGTGAAATAAGTCCCACAGAAAAAGACACTTATCATGAGATATCACTTATAGAGGGAATGTAAAAACCGCTACCCTTGAACTGAATTACAAAACAGAACAGAGTCACACGTTTAGAAAACACACTATGGCTGCTTAACGGGAAAGGTGAGGTGGGGTGATGCATAAAACAAGGGTTTCAAATTAGCTCAGATACCGTTCCATGAACCCAATATGTAATAGACAAGACCTACTCCTTGCTCAGTGAACTGGACTCAACACCCCCTATTCACCGCCCAAGAATATATCTGACTAGTAAGACTCTTAAAACCTATGTATTGATATCTCTCTGTAAGTGAGTCAAGTGGGTGTAAAGCGGCATAAACACAGCAGTGAAAAGCAGCTAAACCCCACTATAAAAATCAATTACTTTTCAAAACCCGTGAAACAAAGACAGTGAAAGAGAGAGAAATTCTTAGGAAATTCGTTCAGGGGCTGTGATGCCACCTGGATTGACCATATCTAGACCCACAGCTGATTGAGACATAAGGGTGGACACTGTTGGGGCTGAGAGGTTTGGTGAGGTTGGGTGAGCAAACGCAGACCCTTTAAAGTAATATAGCGTGGTACCCATCCCATGGGTCCCAAATCTCCAGGTTCAAGGGCATCGTCCTACACTGAAAACATGCATGAGAAACCCCGAAGATGGTACACCGTGTGATCGGGAAAGGTTTCTAAAACGCACCTCATTTCTCATCTCCTTGTGCTCCGGTTCGCCATTCCAGCCGCTTTCCTAGCAATCTCCCTCCTTGGAGAATCAGCACCTTTATCCTCCTGTTCCGTACAGGTTGCAATTTGTCCTGAGGATGCACGGGAAGAGGGGGAACCAATGAGAGACTAGCTCTAGGTGTTGGGACAGGCACAGGTCACTCTATTTTCCCATCAGGAAGAAGAATTAACCACAGGCTCAGCCTGCCGCCAGGAACCAGAATACGGCCTGAAGCAATCCTGCGCTTTTGCGGCCAGCTCCCAAGAAAGCGAGTTGAAGAATGGAGCTCAGGGGCACTGCAATTCACAAACCTGCAGACTTAGAAATGATAACTCTCGTCCACAAATATATTGAGGGAAGGCAACGAAGAGGATTTGAAAGCAAGGCAGAATTGCAGGAAACAGATTTCAGGAGGTAGATTCGAATCGCCTTTAAAGCACAGGAAAAGCGGCAAAACCTCGACAACGATGCCCTTGGCCAAAAAGGGCGTATGCGTTTTTTCCTGAATATATTCAGGAAAAAACGCATACGCCCTTTTTGGCCAACCAAGCAACCTGGAAAGGCAAATCAGCGCTACAAAGAAGTCTCGCTTCCCATCGCTCAAAAGGGCCATGCTGAATAAAGTGTCAAAACCAGAAATGCAGGACAGGCCATGGAGAAATAGGAGCCTTGCTACGCTGATGGGCGGGATGTAAATTGCCAAAAGCCACTCTAGAGAAGTGTACGGTGTGTCCTGAAACATCTAAAAAACTCAGCTTAGAGAGCATAGGGCACTTCCACTCATGGGCGTATAAATTGGGAAAACTAAAAATCAGCAAGACACAGGCACCCCAAAGTTTTGGGCTACTCTGTTGACAAGAACCTCCACTTCGTTACACCTTAAATATCCCAGGAAAGAGAAGAATGGATAAAGAAGTTGTGGTCCTTATGTACAATGGAATATCACTCAGCCATGAAATCAATGTCATAAGGCTAGTAGCAGCATGATGAGTGGATTTAGGTATGACGATTCTAAGTGAAATAAGTCCCACAGAAAAAGACACTTATCATGAGATATCACTTATAGAGGGAATGTAAAAACCGCTACCCTTGAACTGAATTACAAAACAGAACAGAGTCACACGTTTACAAAACAGACTATGGCTGCTTAACGGGAAAGGTGAGGTGGGGTGATGCATAAAACAAGGGTTTCAAATTAGCTCAGATACCGTTCCATGAACCCAATATGTAATAGACAAGACCTACTCCTTGCTCAGTGAACTGGACTCAACACCCCCTATTCACCGCCCAAGAATATATCTGACTAGTAAGACTCTTAAAACCTATGTATTGATATCTCTCTGTAAGTGAGTCAAGTGGGTGTAAAGCGGCATAAACACAGCAGTGAAAAGCAGCTAAACCCCACTATAAAAATCAATTACTTTTCAAAACCCGTGAAACAAAGACAGTGAAAGAGAGAGAAATTCTTAGGAAATTCGTTCAGGGGCTGTGATGCCACCTGGATTGACCATATCTAGACCCACAGCTGATTGAGACATAAGGGTGGACACTGTTGGGGCTGAGAGGTTTGGTGAGGTTGGGTGAGCAAACGCAGACCCTTTAAAGTAATATAGCGTGGTACCCATCCCATGGGTCCCAAATCTCCAGGTTCAAGGGCATCGTCCTACACTGAAAACATGCATGAGAAACCCCGAAGATGGTACACCGTGTGATCGGGAAAGGTTTCTAAAACGCACCTCATTTCTCATCTCCTTGTGCTCCGGTTCGCCATTCCAGCCGCTTTCCTAGCAATCTCCCTCCTTGGAGAATCAGCACCTTTATCCTCCTGTTCCGTACAGGTTGCAATTTGTCCTGAGGATGCACGGGAAGAGGGGGAACCAATGAGAGACTAGCTCTAGGTGTTGGGACAGGCACAGGTCACTCTATTTTCCCATCAGGAAGAAGAATTAACCACAGGCTCAGCCTGCCGCCAGGAACCAGAATACGGCCTGAAGCAATCCTGCGCTTTTGCGGCCAGCTCCCAAGAAAGCGAGTTGAAGAATGGAGCTCAGGGGCACTGCAATTCACAAACCTGCAGACTTAGAAATGATAACTCTCGTCCACAAATATATTGAGGGAAGGCAACGAAGAGGATTTGAAAGCAAGGCAGAATTGCAGGAAACAGATTTCAGGAGGTAGATTCGAATCGCCTTTAAAGCACAGGAAAAGCGGCAAAACCTCGACAACGATGCCCTTGGCCAAAAAGGGCGTATGCGTTTTTTCCTGAATATATTCAGGAAAAAACGCATACGCCCTTTTTGGCCAACCAAGCAACCTGGAAAGGCAAATCAGCGCTACAAAGAAGTCTCGCTTCCCATCGGTCAAAAGGGCCATGCTGAATAAAGTGTCAAAACCAGAAATGCAGGACAGGCCATGGAGAAATAGGAGCCTTGCTACGCTGATGGGCGGGATGTAAATTGCCAAAAGCCACTCTAGAGAAGTGTACGGTGTGTCCTGAAACATCTAAAAAACTCAGCTTAGAGAGCATAGGGCACTTCCACTCATGGGCGTATAAATTGGGAAAACTAAAAATCAGCAAGACACAGGCACCCCAAAGTTTTGGGCTACTCTGTTGACAAGAACCTCCACTTCGTTACACCTTAAATATCCCAGGAAAGAGAAGAATGGATAAAGAAGTTGTGGTCCTTATGTACAATGGAATATCACTCAGCCATGAAATCAATGTCATAAGGCTAGTAGCAGCATGATGAGTGGATTTAGGTATGACGATTCTAAGTGAAATAAGTCCCACAGAAAAAGACACTTATCATGAGATATCACTTATAGAGGGAATGTAAAAACCGCTACCCTTGAACTGAATTACAAAACAGAACAGAGTCACACGTTTAGAAAACACACTATGGCTGCTTAACGGGAAAGGTGAGGTGGGGTGATGCATAAAACAAGGGTTTCAAATTAGCTCAGATACCGTTCCATGAACCCAATATGTAATAGACAAGACCTACTCCTTGCTCAGTGAACTGGACTCAACACCCCCTATTCACCGCCCAAGAATATATCTGACTAGTAAGACTCTTAAAACCTATGTATTGATATCTCTCTGTAAGTGAGTCAAGTGGGTGTAAAGCGGCATAAACACAGCAGTGAAAAGCAGCTAAACCCCACTATAAAAATCAATTACTTTTCAAAACCCGTGAAACAAAGACAGTGAAAGAGAGAGAAATTCTTAGGAAATTCGTTCAGGGGCTGTGATGCCACCTGGATTGACCATATCTAGACCCACAGCTGATTGAGACATAAGGGTGGACACTGTTGGGGCTGAGAGGTTTGGTGAGGTTGGGTGAGCAAACGCAGACCCTTTAAAGTAATATAGCGTGGTACCCATCCCATGGGTCCCAAATCTCCAGGTTCAAGGGCATCGTCCTACACTGAAAACATGCATGAGAAACCCCGAAGATGGTACACCGTGTGATCGGGAAAGGTTTCTAAAACGCACCTCATTTCTCATCTCCTTGTGCTCCGGTTCGCCATTCCAGCCGCTTTCCTAGCAATCTCCCTCCTTGGAGAATCAGCACCTTTATCCTCCTGTTCCGTACAGGTTGCAATTTGTCCTGAGGATGCACGGGAAGAGGGGGAACCAATGAGAGACTAGCTCTAGGTGTTGGGACAGGCACAGGTCACTCTATTTTCCCATCAGGAAGAAGAATTAACCACAGGCTCAGCCTGCCGCCAGGAACCAGAATACGGCCTGAAGCAATCCTGCGCTTTTGCGGCCAGCTCCCAAGAAAGCGAGTTGAAGAATGGAGCTCAGGGGCACTGCAATTCACAAACCTGCAGACTTAGAAATGATAACTCTCGTCCACAAATATATTGAGGGAAGGCAACGAAGAGGATTTGAAAGCAAGGCAGAATTGCAGGAAACAGATTTCAGGAGGTAGATTCGAATCGCCTTTAAAGCACAGGAAAAGCGGCAAAACCTCGACAACGATGCCCTTGGCCAAAAAGGGCGTATGCGTTTTTTCCTGAATATATTCAGGAAAAAACGCATACGCCCTTTTTGGCCAACCAAGCAACCTGGAAAGGCAAATCAGCGCTACAAAGAAGTCTCGCTTCCCATCGCTCAAAAGGGCCATGCTGAATAAAGTGTCAAAACCAGAAATGCAGGACAGGCCATGGAGAAATAGGAGCCTTGCTACGCTGATGGGCGGGATGTAAATTGCCAAAAGCCACTCTAGAGAAGTGTACGGTGTGTCCTGAAACATCTAAAAAACTCAGCTTAGAGAGCATAGGGCACTTCCACTCATGGGCGTATAAATTGGGAAAACTAAAAATCAGCAAGACACAGGCACCCCAAAGTTTTGGGCTACTCTGTTGACAAGAACCTCCACTTCGTTACACCTTAAATATCCCAGGAAAGAGAAGAATGGATAAAGAAGTTGTGGTCCTTATGTACAATGGAATATCACTCAGCCATGAAATCAATGTCATAAGGCTAGTAGCAGCATGATGAGTGGATTTAGGTATGACGATTCTAAGTGAAATAAGTCCCACAGAAAAAGACACTTATCATGAGATATCACTTATAGAGGGAATGTAAAAACCGCTACCCTTGAACTGAATTACAAAACAGAACAGAGTCACACGTTTACAAAACAGACTATGGCTGCTTAACGGGAAAGGTGAGGTGGGGTGATGCATAAAACAAGGGTTTCAAATTAGCTCAGATACCGTTCCATGAACCCAATATGTAATAGACAAGACCTACTCCTTGCTCAGTGAACTGGACTCAACACCCCCTATTCACCGCCCAAGAATATATCTGACTAGTAAGACTCTTAAAACCTATGTATTGATATCTCTCTGTAAGTGAGTCAAGTGGGTGTAAAGCGGCATAAACACAGCAGTGAAAAGCAGCTAAACCCCACTATAAAAATCAATTACTTTTCAAAACCCGTGAAACAAAGACAGTGAAAGAGAGAGAAATTCTTAGGAAATTCGTTCAGGGGCTGTGATGCCACCTGGATTGACCATATCTAGACCCACAGCTGATTGAGACATAAGGGTGGACACTCTTGGGGCTGAGAGGTTTGGTGAGGTTGGGTGAGCAAACGCAGACCCTTTAAAGTAATATAGCGTGGTACCCATCCCATGGGTCCCAAATCTCCAGGTTCAAGGGCATCGTCCTACACTGAAAACATGCATGAGAAACCCCGAAGATGGTACACCGTGTGATCGGGAAAGGTTTCTAAAACGCACCTCATTTCTCATCTCCTTGTGCTCCGGTTCGCCATTCCAGCCGCTTTCCTAGCAATCTCCCTCCTTGGAGAATCAGCACCTTTATCCTCCTGTTCCGTACAGGTTGCAATTTGTCCTGAGGATGCACGGGAAGAGGGGGAACCAATGAGAGACTAGCTCTAGGTGTTGGGACAGGCACAGGTCACTCTATTTTCCCATCAGGAAGAAGAATTAACCACAGGCTCAGCCTGCCGCCAGGAACCAGAATACGGCCTGAAGCAATCCTGCGCTTTTGCGGCCAGCTCCCAAGAAAGCGAGTTGAAGAATGGAGCTCAGGGGCACTGCAATTCACAAACCTGCAGACTTAGAAATGATAACTCTCGTCCACAAATATATTGAGGGAAGGCAACGAAGAGGATTTGAAAGCAAGGCAGAATTGCAGGAAACAGATTTCAGGAGGTAGATTCGAATCGCCTTTAAAGCACAGGAAAAGCGGCAAAACCTCGACAATGATGCCCTTGGCCAAAAAGGGCGTATGCGTTTTTTCCTGAATATATTCAGGAAAAAACGCATACGCCCTTTTTGGCCAACCAAGCAACCTGGAAAGGCAAATCAGCGCTACAAAGAAGTCTCGCTTCCCATCGGTCAAAAGGGCCATGCTGAATAAAGTGTCAAAACCAGAAATGCAGGACAGGCCATGGAGAAATAGGAGCCTTGCTACGCTGATGGGCGGGATGTAAATTGCCAAAAGCCACTCTAGAGAAGTGTACGGTGTGTCCTGAAACATCTAAAAAACTCAGCTTAGAGAGCATAGGGCACTTCCACTCATGGGCGTATAAATTGGGAAAACTAAAAATCAGCAAGACACAGGCACCCCAAAGTTTTGGGCTACTCTGTTGACAAGAACCTCCACTTCGTTACACCTTAAATATCCCAGGAAAGAGAAGAATGGATAAAGAAGTTGTGGTCCTTATGTACAATGGAATATCACTCAGCCATGAAATCAATGTCATAAGGCTAGTAGCAGCATGATGAGTGGATTTAGGTATGACGATTCTAAGTGAAATAAGTCCCACAGAAAAAGACACTTATCATGAGATATCACTTATAGAGGGAATGTAAAAACCGCTACCCTTGAACTGAATTACAAAACAGAACAGAGTCACACGTTTACAAAACAGACTATGGCTGCTTAACGGGAAAGGTGAGGTGGGGTGATGCATAAAACAAGGGTTTCAAATTAGCTCAGATACCGTTCCATGAACCCAATATGTAATAGACAAGACCTACTCCTTGCTCAGTGAACTGGACTCAACACCCCCTATTCACCGCCCAAGAATATATCTGACTAGTAAGACTCTTAAAACCTATGTATTGATATCTCTCTGTAAGTGAGTCAAGTGGGTGTAAAGCGGCATAAACACAGCAGTGAAAAGCAGCTAAACCCCACTATAAAAATCAATTACTTTTCAAAACCCGTGAAACAAAGACAGTGAAAGAGAGAGAAATTCTTAGGAAATTCGTTCAGGGGCTGTGATGCCACCTGGATTGACCATATCTAGACCCACAGCTGATTGAGACATAAGGGTGGACACTCTTGGGGCTGAGAGGTTTGGTGAGGTTGGGTGAGCAAACGCAGACCCTTTAAAGTAATATAGCGTGGTACCCATCCCATGGGTCCCAAATCTCCAGGTTCAAGGGCATCGTCCTACACTGAAAACATGCATGAGAAACCCCGAAGATGGTACACCGTGTGATCGGGAAAGGTTTCTAAAACGCACCTCATTTCTCATCTCCTTGTGCTCCGGTTCGCCATTCCAGCCGCTTTCCTAGCAATCTCCCTCCTTGGAGAATCAGCACCTTTATCCTCCTGTTCCGTACAGGTTGCAATTTGTCCTGAGGATGCACGGGAAGAGGGGGAACCAATGAGAGACTAGCTCTAGGTGTTGGGACAGGCACAGGTCACTCTATTTTCCCATCAGGAAGAAGAATTAACCACAGGCTCAGCCTGCCACCAGGAACCAGAATACGGCCTGAAGCAATCCTGCGCTTTTGCGGCCAGCTCCCAAGAAAGCGAGTTGAAGAATGGAGCTCAGGGGCACTGCAATTCACAAACCTGCAGACTTAGAAATGATAACTCTCGTCCACAAATATATTGAGGGAAGGCAACGAAGAGGATTTGAAAGCAAGGCAGAATTGCAGGAAACAGATTTCAGGAGGTAGATTCGAATCGCCTTTAAAGCACAGGAAAAGCGGCAAAACCTCGACAACGATGCCCTTGGCCAAAAAGGGCGTATGCGTTTTTTCCTAAATATATTTAGGAAAAAACGCATACGCCCTTTTTGGCCAACCAAGCAACCTGGAAAGGCAAATCAGCGCTACAAAGAAGTCTCGCTTCCCATCGGTCAAAAGGGCCATGCTGAATAAAGTGTCAAAACCAGAAATGCAGGACAGGCCATGGAGAAATAGGAGCCTTGCTACGCTGATGGGCGGGATGTAAATTGCCAAAAGCCACTCTAGAGAAGTGTACGGTGTGTCCTGAAACATCTAAAAAACTCAGCTTAGAGAGCATAGGGCACTTCCACTCATGGGCGTATAAATTGGGAAAACTAAAAATCAGCAAGACACAGGCACCCCAAAGTTTTGGGCTACTCTGTTGACAAGAACCTCCACTTCGTTACACCTTAAATATCCCAGGAAAGAGAAGAATGGATAAAGAAGTTGTGGTCCTTATGTACAATGGAATATCACTCAGCCATGAAATCAATGTCATAAGGCTAGTAGCAGCATGATGAGTGGATTTAGGTATGACGATTCTAAGTGAAATAAGTCCCACAGAAAAAGACACTTATCATGAGATATCACTTATAGAGGGAATGTAAAAACCGCTACCCTTGAACTGAATTACAAAACAGAACAGAGTCACACGTTTAGAAAACAGACTATGGCTGCTTAACGTGAAAGGTGAGGTGGGGTGATGCATAAAACAAGGGTTTCAAATTAGCTCAGATACCGTTCCATGAACCCAATATGTAATAGACAAGACCTACTCCTTGCTCAGTGAACTGGACTCAACACCCCCTATTCACCGCCCAAGAATATATCTGACTAGTAAGAATCTTAAAACCTATGTATTGATATCTCTCTGTAAGTGAGTCAAGTGGGTGTAAAGCGGCATAAACACAGCAGTGAAAAGCAGCTAAACCCCACTATAAAAATCAATTACTTTCAAAACCCGTGAAACAAAGACAGTGAAAGAGAGAGAAATTCTTAGGAAATTCATTCAGGGGCTGTGATGCCACCTGGATTGACCATATCTAGACCCACAGCTGATTGAGACATAAGGGTGGACACTCTTGGGGCTGAGAGGTTTGGTGAGGTTGGGTGAGCAAACGCAGACCCTTTAAAGTAATATAGCGTGGTACCCATCCCATGGGTCCCAAATCTCCAGGTTCAAGGGCATCGTCCTACACTGAAAACATGCATGAGAAACCCCGAAGATGGTACACCGTGTGATCGGGAAAGGTTTCTAAAACGCACCTCATTTCTCATCTCCTTGTGCTCCGGTTCGCCATTCCAGCCGCTTTCCTAGCAATCTCCCTCCTTGGAGAATCAGCACCTTTATCCTCCTGTTCCGTACAGGTTGCAATTTGTCCTGAGGATGCACGGGAAGAGGGGGAACCAATGAGAGACTAGCTCTAGGTGTTGGGACAGGCACAGGTCACTCTATTTTCCCATCAGGAAGAAGAATTAACCACAGGCTCAGCCTGCCGCCAGGAACCAGAATACGGCCTGAAGCAATCCTGCGCTTTTGCGGCCAGCTCCCAAGAAAGCGAGTTGAAGAATGGAGCTCAGGGGCACTGCAATTCACAAACCTGCAGACTTAGAAATGATAATTCTCGTCCACAAATATATTGAGGGAAGGCAACGAAGAGGATTTGAAAGCAAGGCAGAATTGCAGGAAACAGATTTCAGGAGGTAGATTCGAATCGCCTTTAAAGCACAGGAAAAGCGGCAAAACCTCGACAACGATGCCCTTGGCCAAAAAGGGCGTATGCGTTTTTTCCTGAATATATTCAGGAAAAAACGCATACGCCCTTTTTGGCCAACCAAGCAACCTGGAAAGGCAAATCAGCGCTACAAAGAAGTCTCGCTTCCCATCGGTCAAAAGGGCCATGCTGAATAAAGTGTCAAAACCAGAAATGCAGGACAGGCCATGGAGAAATAGGAGCCTTGCTACGCTGATGGGCGGGATGTAAATTGCCAAAAGCCACTCTAGAGAAGTGTACGGTGTGTCCTGAAACATCTAAAAAACTCAGCTTAGAGAGCATAGGGCACTTCCACTCATGGGCGTATAAATTGGGAAAACTAAAAATCAGCAAGACACAGGCACCCCAAAGTTTTGGGCTACTCTGTTGACAAGAACCTCCACTTCGTTACACCTTAAATATCCCAGGAAAGAGAAGAATGGATAAAGAAGTTGTGGTCCTTATGTACAATGGAATATCACTCAGCCATGAAATCAATGTCATAAGGCTAGTAGCAGCATGATGAGTGGATTTAGGTATGACGATTCTAAGTGAAATAAGTCCCACAGAAAAAGACACTTATCATGAGATATCACTTATAGAGGGAATGTAAAAACCGCTACCCTTGAACTGAATTACAAAACAGAACAGAGTCACACGTTTAGAAAACAGACTATGGCTGCTTAACGGGAAAGGTGAGGTGGGGTGATGCATAAAACAAGGGTTTCAAATTAGCTCAGATACCGTTCCATGAACCCAATATGTAATAGACAAGACCTACTCCTTGCTCAGTGAACTGGACTCAACACCCCCTATTCACCGCCCAAGAATATATCTGACTAGTAAAACTCTTAAAACCTATGTATTGATATCTCTCTGTAAGTGAGTCAAGTGGGTGTAAAGCGGCATAAACACAGCAGTGAAAAGCAGCTAAACCCCACTATAAAAATCAATTACTTTTCAAAACCCGTGAAACAAAGACAGTGAAAGAGAGAGAAATTCTTAGGAAATTCGTTCAGGGGCTGTGATGCCACCTGGATTGACCATATCTAGACCCACAGCTGATTGAGACATAAGGGTGGACACTCTTGGGGCTGAGAGGTTTGGTGAGGTTGGGTGAGCAAACGCAGACCCTTTAAAGTAATATAGCGTGGTACCCATCCCATGGGTCCCAAATCTCCAGGTTCAAGGGCATCGTCCTACACTGAAAACATGCATGAGAAACCCCGAAGATGGTACACCGTGTGATCGGGAAAGGTTTCTAAAACGCACCTCATTTCTCATCTCCTTGTGCTCCGGTTCGCCATTCCAGCCGCTTTCCTAGCAATCTCCCTCCTTGGAGAATCAGCACCTTTATCCTCCTGTTCCGTACAGGTTGCAATTTGTCCTGAGGATGCACGGGAAGAGGGGGAACCAATGAGAGACTAGCTCTAGGTGTTGGGACAGGCACAGGTCACTCTATTTTCCCATCAGGAAGAAGAATTAACCACAGGCTCAGCCTGCCGCCAGGAACCAGAATACGGCCTGAAGCAATCCTGCGCTTTTGCGGCCAGCTCCCAAGAAAGCGAGTTGAAGAATGGAGCTCAGGGGCACTGCAATTCACAAACCTGCAGACTTAGAAATGATAATTCTCGTCCACAAATATATTGAGGGAAGGCAACGAAGAGGATTTGAAAGCAAGGCAGAATTGCAGGAAACAGATTTCAGGAGGTAGATTCGAATCGCCTTTAAAGCACAGGAAAAGCGGCAAAACCTCGACAACGATGCCCTTGGCCAAAAAGGGCGTATGCGTTTTTTCCTGAATATATTCAGGAAAAAACGCATACGCCCTTTTTGGCCAACCAAGCAACCTGGAAAGGCAAATCAGCGCTACAAAGAAGTCTCGCTTCCCATCGGTCAAAAGGGCCATGCTGAATAAAGTGTCAAAACCAGAAATGCAGGACAGGCCATGGAGAAATAGGAGCCTTGCTACGCTGATGGGCGGGATGTAAATTGCCAAAAGCCACTCTAGAGAAGTGTACGGTGTGTCCTGAAACATCTAAAAAACTCAGCTTAGAGAGCATAGGGCACTTCCACTCATGGGCGTATAAATTGGGAAAACTAAAAATCAGCAAGACACAGGCACCCCAAAGTTTTGGGCTACTCTGTTGACAAGAACCTCCACTTCGTTACACCTTAAATATCCCAGGAAAGAGAAGAATGGATAAAGAAGTTGTGGTCCTTATGTACAATGGAATATCACTCAGCCATGAAATCAATGTCATAAGGCTAGTAGCAGCATGATGAGTGGATTTAGGTATGACGATTCTAAGTGAAATAAGTCCCACAGAAAAAGACACTTATCATGAGATATCACTTATAGAGGGAATGTAAAAACCGCTACCCTTGAACTGAATTACAAAACAGAACAGAGTCACACGTTTAGAAAACAGACTATGGCTGCTTAACGGGAAAGGTGAGGTGGGGTGATGCATAAAACAAGGGTTTCAAATTAGCTCAGATACCGTTCCATGAACCCAATATGTAATAGACAAGACCTACTCCTTGCTCAGTGAAGTGGACTCAACACCCCCTATTCACCGCCCAAGAATATATCTGACTAGTAAAACTCTTAAAACCTATGTATTGATATCTCTCTGTAAGTGAGTCAAGTGGGTGTAAAGCGGCATAAACACAGCAGTGAAAAGCAGCTAAACCCCACTATAAAAATCAATTACTTTTCAAAACCCGTGAAACAAAGACAGTGAAAGAGAGAGAAATTCTTAGGAAATTCGTTCAGGGGCTGTGATGCCACCTGGATTGACCATATCTAGACCCACAGCTGATTGAGACATAAGGGTGGACACTCTTGGGGCTGAGAGGTTTGGTGAGGTTGGGTGAGCAAACGCAGACCCTTTAAAGTAATATAGCGTGGTACCCATCCCATGGGTCCCAAATCTCCAGGTTCAAGGGCATCGTCCTACACTGAAAACATGCATGAGAAACCCCGAAGATGGTACACCGTGTGATCGGGAAAGGTTTCTAAAACGCACCTCATTTCTCATCTCCTTGTGCTCCGGTTCGCCATTCCAGCCGCTTTCCTAGCAATCTCCCTCCTTGGAGAATCAGCACCTTTATCCTCCTGTTCCGTACAGGTTGCAATTTGTCCTGAGGATGCACGGGAAGAGGGGGAACCAATGAGAGACTAGCTCTAGGTGTTGGGACAGGCACAGGTCACTCTATTTTCCCATCAGGAAGAAGAATTAACCACAGGCTCAGCCTGCCGCCAGGAACCAGAATACGGCCTGAAGCAATCCTGCGCTTTTGCGGCCAGCTCCCAAGAAAGCGAGTTGAAGAATGGAGCTCAGGGGCACTGCAATTCACAAACCTGCAGACTTAGAAATGATAACTCTCGTCCACAAATATATTGAGGGAAGGCAACGAAGAGGATTTGAAAGCAAGGCAGAATTGCAGGAAACAGATTTCAGGAGGTAGATTCGAATCGCCTTTAAAGCACAGGAAAAGCGGCAAAACCTCGACAACGATGCCCTTGGCCAAAAAGGGCGTATGCGTTTTTTCCTGAATATATTCAGGAAAAAACGCATACGCCCTTTTTGGCCAACCAAGCAACCTGGAAAGGCAAATCAGCGCTACAAAGAAGTCTCGCTTCCCATCGGTCAAAAGGGCCATGCTGAATAAAGTGTCAAAACCAGAAATGCAGGACAGGCCATGGAGAAATAGGAGCCTTGCTACGCTGATGGGCGGGATGTAAATTGCCAAAAGCCACTCTAGAGAAGTGTACGGTGTGTCCTGAAACATCTAAAAAACTCAGCTTAGAGAGCATAGGGCACTTCCACTCATGGGCGTATAAATTGGGAAAACTAAAAATCAGCAAGACACAGGCACCCCAAAGTTTTGGGCTACTCTGTTGACAAGAACCTCCACTTCGTTACACCTTAAATATCCCAGGAAAGAGAAGAATGGATAAAGAAGTTGTGGTCCTTATGTACAATGGAATATCACTCAGCCATGAAATCAATGTCATAAGGCTAGTAGCAGCATGATGAGTGGATTTAGGTATGACGATTCTAAGTGAAATAAGTCCCACAGAAAAAGACACTTATCATGAGATATCACTTATAGAGGGAATGTAAAAACCGCTACCCTTGAACTGAATTACAAAACAGAACAGAGTCACACGTTTAGAAAACAGACTATGGCTGCTTAACGGGAAAGGTGAGGTGGGGTGATGCATAAAACAAGGGTTTCAAATTAGCTCAGATACCGTTCCATGAACCCAATATGTAATAGACAAGACCTACTCCTTGCTCAGTGAAGTGGACTCAACACCCCCTATTCACCGCCCAAGAATATATCTGACTAGTAAGACTCTTAAAACCTATGTATTGATATCTCTCTGTAAGTGAGTCAAGTGGGTGTAAAGCGGCATAAACACAGCAGTGAAAAGCAGCTAAACCCCATTATAAAAATCAATTACTTTTCAAAACCCGTGAAACAAAGACAGTGAAAGAGAGAGAAATTCTTAGGAAATTCGTTCAGGGGCTGTGATGCCACCTGGATTGACCATATCTAGACCCACAGCTGATTGAGACATAAGGGTGGACACTCTTGGGGCTGAGAGGTTTGGTGAGGTTGGGTGAGCAAACGCAGACCCTTTAAAGTAATATAGCGTGGTACCCATCCCATGGGTCCCAAATCTCCAGGTTCAAGGGCATCGTCCTACACTGAAAACATGCATGAGAAACCCCGAAGATGGTACACCGTGTGATCGGGAAAGGTTTCTAAAACGCACCTCATTTCTCATCTCCTTGTGCTCCGGTTCGCCATTCCAGCCGCTTTCCTAGCAATCTCCCTCCTTGGAGAATCAGCACCTTTATCCTCCTGTTCCGTACAGGTTGCAATTTGTCCTGAGGATGCACGGGAAGAGGGGGAACCAATGAGAGACTAGCTCTAGGTGTTGGGACAGGCACAGGTCACTCTATTTTCCCATCAGGAAGAAGAATTAACCACAGGCTCAGCCTGCCGCCAGGAACCAGAATACGGCCTGAAGCAATCCTGCGCTTTTGCGGCCAGCTCCCAAGAAAGCGAGTTGAAGAATGGAGCTCAGGGGCACTGCAATTCACAAACCTGCAGACTTAGAAATGATAATTCTCGTCCACAAATATATTGAGGGAAGGCAACGAAGAGGATTTGAAAGCAAGGCAGAATTGCAGGAAACAGATTTCAGGAGGTAGATTCGAATCGCCTTTAAAGCACAGGAAAAGCGGCAAAACCTCGACAACGATGCCCTTGGCCAAAAAGGGCGTATGCGTTTTTTCCTGAATATATTCAGGAAAAAACGCATACGCCCTTTTTGGCCAACCAAGCAACCTGGAAAGGCAAATCAGCGCTACAAAGAAGTCTCGCTTCCCATCGGTCAAAAGGGCCATGCTGAATAAAGTGTCAAAACCAGAAATGCAGGACAGGCCATGGAGAAATAGGAGCCTTGCTACGCTGATGGGCGGGATGTAAATTGCCAAAAGCCACTCTAGAGAAGTGTACGGTGTGTCCTGAAACATCTAAAAAACTCAGCTTAGAGAGCATAGGGCACTTCCACTCATGGGCGTATAAATTGGGAAAACTAAAAATCAGCAAGACACAGGCACCCCAAAGTTTTGGGCTACTCTGTTGACAAGAACCTCCACTTCGTTACACCTTAAATATCCCAGGAAAGAGAAGAATGGATAAAGAAGTTGTGGTCCTTATGTACAATGGAATATCACTCAGCCATGAAATCAATGTCATAAGGCTAGTAGCAGCATGATGAGTGGATTTAGGTATGACGATTCTAAGTGAAATAAGTCCCACAGAAAAAGACACTTATCATGAGATATCACTTATAGAGGGAATGTAAAAACCGCTACCCTTGAACTGAATTACAAAACAGAACAGAGTCACACGTTTAGAAAACAGACTATGGCTGCTTAACGGGAAAGGTGAGGTGGGGTGATGCATAAAACAAGGGTTTCAAATTAGCTCAGATACCGTTCCATGAACCCAATATGTAATAGACAAGACCTACTCCTTGCTCAGTGAACTGGACTCAACACCCCCTATTCACCGCCCAAGAATATATCTGACTAGTAAAACTCTTAAAACCTATGTATTGATATCTCTCTGTAAGTGAGTCAAGTGGGTGTAAAGCGGCATAAACACAGCAGTGAAAAGCAGCTAAACCCCACTATAAAAATCAATTACTTTTCAAAACCCGTGAAACAAAGACAGTGAAAGAGAGAGAAATTCTTAGGAAATTCGTTCAGGGGCTGTGATGCCACCTGGATTGACCATATCTAGACCCACAGCTGATTGAGACATAAGGGTGGACACTCTTGGGGCTGAGAGGTTTGGTGAGGTTGGGTGAGCAAACGCAGACCCTTTAAAGTAATATAGCGTGGTACCCATCCCATGGGTCCCAAATCTCCAGGTTCAAGGGCATCGTCCTACACTGAAAACATGCATGAGAAACCCCGAAGATGGTACACCGTGTGATCGGGAAAGGTTTCTAAAACGCACCTCATTTCTCATCTCCTTGTGCTCCGCTTCGCCATTCCAGCCGCTTTCCTAGCAATCTCCCTCCTTGGAGAATCAGCACCTTTATCCTCCTGTTCCGTACAGCTTGCAATTGGTCCTGAGGATGCACGGGAAGAGGGGGAACCAATGAGAGACTAGCTCTAGGTGTTGGGACAGGCACAGGTCACTCTATTTTCCCATCAGGAAGAAGAATTAACCACAGGCTCAGCCTGCCGCCAGGAACCAGAATACGGCCTGAAGCAATCCTGCGCTTTTGCGGCCAGCTCCCAAGAAAGCGAGTTGAAGAATGGAGCTCAGGGGCACTGCAATTCACAAACCTGCAGACTTAGAAATGATAACTCTCGTCCACAAATATATTGAGGGAAGGCAACGAAGAGGATTTGAAAGCAAGGCAGAATTGCAGGAAACAGATTTCAGGAGGTAGATTCCTATCGCCTTTAAAGCACAGGAAAAGCGGCAAAACCTCGACAATGATGCCCTTGGCCAAAAAGGGCGTATGCGTTTTTTCCTGAATATATTCAGGAAAAAACGCATACGCCCTTTTTGGCCAACCAAGCAACCTGGAAAGGCAAATCAGTGCTACAAAGAAGTCTCGCTTCCCATCGGTCAAAAGGGCCATGCTGAATAAAGTGTCAAAACCAGAAATGCAGGACAGGCCATGGAGAAATAGGAGCCTTGCTACGCTGATGGGCGGGATGTAAATTGCCAAAAGCCACTCTAGAGAAGTGTACGGTGTGTCCTGAAACATCTAAAAAACTCAGCTTAGAGAGCATAGGGCACTTCCACTCATGGGCGTATAAATTGGGAAAACTAAAAATCAGCAAGACACAGGCACCCCAAAGTTTTGGGCTACTCTGTTGACAAGAACCTCCACTTCGTTACACCTTAAATATCCCAGGAAAGAGAAGAATGGATAAAGAAGTTGTGGTCCTTATGTACAATGGAATATCACTCAGCCATGAAATCAATGTCATAAGGCTAGTAGCAGCATGATGAGTGGATTTAGGTATGACGATTCTAAGTGAAATAAGTCCCACAGAAAAAGACACTTATCATGAGATATCACTTATAGAGGGAATGTAAAAACCGCTACCCTTGAACTGAATTACAAAACAGAACAGAGTCACACGTTTAGAAAACACACTATGGCTGCTTAACGGGAAAGGTGAGGTGGGGTGATGCATAAAACAAGGGTTTCAAATTAGCTCAGATACCGTTCCATGAACCCAATATGTAATAGACAAGACCTACTCCTTGCTCAGTGAACTGGACTCAACACCCCCTATTCACCGCCCAAGAATATATCTGACTAGTAAGACTCTTAAAACCTATGTATTGATATCTCTCTGTAAGTGAGTCAAGTGGGTGTAAAGCGGCATAAACACAGCAGTGAAAAGCAGCTAAACCCCACTATAAAAATCAATTACTTTTCAAAACCCGTGAAACAAAGACAGTGAAAGAGAGAGAAATTCTTAGGAAATTCGTTCAGGGGCTGTGATGCCACCTGGATTGACCATATCTAGACCCACAGCTGATTGAGACATAAGGGTGGACACTGTTGGGGCTGAGAGGTTTGGTGAGGTTGGGTGAGCAAACGCAGACCCTTTAAAGTAATATAGCGTGGTACCCATCCCATGGGTCCCAAATCTCCAGGTTCAAGGGCATCGTCCTACACTGAAAACATGCATGAGAAACCCCGAAGATGGTACACCGTGTGATCGGGAAAGGTTTCTAAAACGCACCTCATTTCTCATCTCCTTGTGCTCCGGTTCGCCATTCCAGCCGCTTTCCTAGCAATCTCCCTCCTTGGAGAATCAGCACCTTTATCCTCCTGTTCCGTACAGGTTGCAATTTGTCCTGAGGATGCACGGGAAGAGGGGGAACCAATGAGAGACTAGCTCTAGGTGTTGGGACAGGCACAGGTCACTCTATTTTCCCATCAGGAAGAAGAATTAACCACAGGCTCAGCCTGCCGCCAGGAACCAGAATACGGCCTGAAGCAATCCTGCGCTTTTGCGGCCAGCTCCCAAGAAAGCGAGTTGAAGAATGGAGCTCAGGGGCACTGCAATTCACAAACCTGCAGACTTAGAAATGATAACTCTCGTCCACAAATATATTGAGGGAAGGCAACGAAGAGGATTTGAAAGCAAGGCAGAATTGCAGGAAACAGATTTCAGGAGGTAGATTCGAATCGCCTTTAAAGCACAGGAAAAGCGGCAAAACCTCGACAACGATGCCCTTGGCCAAAAAGGGCGTATGCGTTTTTTCCTGAATATATTCAGGAAAAAACGCATACGCCCTTTTTGGCCAACCAAGCAACCTGGAAAGGCAAATCAGCGCTACAAAGAAGTCTCGCTTCCCATCGCTCAAAAGGGCCATGCTGAATAAAGTGTCAAAACCAGAAATGCAGGACAGGCCATGGAGAAATAGGAGCCTTGCTACGCTGATGGGCGGGATGTAAATTGCCAAAAGCCACTCTAGAGAAGTGTACGGTGTGTCCTGAAACATCTAAAAAACTCAGCTTAGAGAGCATAGGGCACTTCCACTCATGGGCGTATAAATTGGGAAAACTAAAAATCAGCAAGACACAGGCACCCCAAAGTTTTGGGCTACTCTGTTGACAAGAACCTCCACTTCGTTACACCTTAAATATCCCAGGAAAGAGAAGAATGGATAAAGAAGTTGTGGTCCTTATGTACAATGGAATATCACTCAGCCATGAAATCAATGTCATAAGGCTAGTAGCAGCATGATGAGTGGATTTAGGTATGACGATTCTAAGTGAAATAAGTCCCACAGAAAAAGACACTTATCATGAGATATCACTTATAGAGGGAATGTAAAAACCGCTACCCTTGAACTGAATTACAAAACAGAACAGAGTCACACGTTTAGAAAACAGACTATGGCTGCTTAACGGGAAAGGTGAGGTGGGGTGATGCATAAAACAAGGGTTTCAAATTAGCTCAGATACCGTTCCATGAACCCAATATGTAATAGACAAGACCTACTCCTTGCTCAGTGAACTGGACTCAACACCCCCTATTCACCGCCCAAGAATATATCTGACTAGTAAGACTCTTAAAACCTATGTATTGATATCTCTCTGTAAGTGAGTCAAGTGGGTGTAAAGCGGCATAAACACAGCAGTGAAAAGCAGCTAAACCCCACTATAAAAATCAATTACTTTTCAAAACCCGTGAAACAAAGACAGTGAAAGAGAGAGAAATTCTTAGGAAATTCGTTCAGGGGCTGTGATGCCACCTGGATTGACCATATCTAGACCCACAGCTGATTGAGACATAAGGGTGGACACTCTTGGGGCTGAGAGGTTTGGTGAGGTTGGGTGAGCAAACGCAGACCCTTTAAAGTAATATAGCGTGGTACCCATCCCATGGGTCCCAAATCTCCAGGTTCAAGGGCATCGTCCTACACTGAAAACATGCATGAGAAACCCCGAAGATGGTACACCGTGTGATCGGGAAAGGTTTCTAAAACGCACCTCATTTCTCATCTCCTTGTGCTCCGGTTCGCCATTCCAGCCGCTTTCCTAGCAATCTCCCTCCTTGGAGAATCAGCACCTTTATCCTCCTGTTCCGTACAGGTTGCAATTTGTCCTGAGGATGCACGGGAAGAGGGGGAACCAATGAGAGACTAGCTCTAGGTGTTGGGACAGGCACAGGTCACTCTATTTTCCCATCAGGAAGAAGAATTAACCACAGGCTCAGCCTGCCGCCAGGAACCAGAATACGGCCTGAAGCAATCCTGCGCTTTTGCGGCCAGCTCCCAAGAAAGCGAGTTGAAGAATGGAGCTCAGGGGCACTGCAATTCACAAACCTGCAGACTTAGAAATGATAACTCTCGTCCACAAATATATTGAGGGAAGGCAACGAAGAGGATTTGAAAGCAAGGCAGAATTGCAGGAAACAGATTTCAGGAGGTAGATTCGAATCGCCTTTAAAGCACAGGAAAAGCGGCAAAACCTCGACAACGATGCCCTTGGCCAAAAAGGGCGTATGCGTTTTTTCCTGAATATATTCAGGAAAAAACGCATACGCCCTTTTTGGCCAACCAAGCAACCTGGAAAGGCAAATCAGCGCTACAAAGAAGTCTCGCTTCCCATCGGTCAAAAGGGCCATGCTGAATAAAGTGTCAAAACCAGAAATGCAGGACAGGCCATGGAGAAATAGGAGCCTTGCTACGCTGATGGGCGGGATGTAAATTGCCAAAAGCCACTCTAGAGAAGTGTACGGTGTGTCCTGAAACATCTAAAAAACTCAGCTTAGAGAGCATAGGGCACTTCCACTCATGGGCGTATAAATTGGGAAAACTAAAAATCAGCAAGACACAGGCACCCCAAAGTTTTGGGCTACTCTGTTGACAAGAACCTCCACTTCGTTACACCTTAAATATCCCAGGAAAGAGAAGAATGGATAAAGAAGTTGTGGTCCTTATGTACAATGGAATATCACTCAGCCATGAAATCAATGTCATAAGGCTAGTAGCAGCATGATGAGTGGATTTAGGTATGACGATTCTAAGTGAAATAAGTCCCACAGAAAAAGACACTTATCATGAGATATCACTTATAGAGGGAATGTAAAAACCGCTACCCTTGAACTGAATTACAAAACAGAACAGAGTCACACGTTTACAAAACAGACTATGGCTGCTTAACGGGAAAGGTGAGGTGGGGTGATGCATAAAACAAGGGTTTCAAATTAGCTCAGATACCGTTCCATGAACCCAATATGTAATAGACAAGACCTACTCCTTGCTCAGTGAACTGGACTCAACACCCCCTATTCACCGCCCAAGAATATATCTGACTAGTAAGACTCTTAAAACCTATGTATTGATATCTCTCTGTAAGTGAGTCAAGTGGGTGTAAAGCGGCATAAACACAGCAGTGAAAAGCAGCTAAACCCCACTATAAAAATCAATTACTTTTCAAAACCCGTGAAACAAAGACAGTGAAAGAGAGAGAAATTCTTAGGAAATTCGTTCAGGGGCTGTGATGCCACCTGGATTGACCATATCTAGACCCACAGCTGATTGAGACATAAGGGTGGACACTGTTGGGGCTGAGAGGTTTGGTGAGGTTGGGTGAGCAAACGCAGACCCTTTAAAGTAATATAGCGTGGTACCCATCCCATGGGTCCCAAATCTCCAGGTTCAAGGGCATCGTCCTACACTGAAAACATGCATGAGAAACCCCGAAGATGGTACACCGTGTGATCGGGAAAGGTTTCTAAAACGCACCTCATTTCTCATCTCCTTGTGCTCCGGTTCGCCATTCCAGCCGCTTTCCTAGCAATCTCCCTCCTTGGAGAATCAGCACCTTTATCCTCCTGTTCCGTACAGGTTGCAATTTGTCCTGAGGATGCACGGGAAGAGGGGGAACCAATGAGAGACTAGCTCTAGGTGTTGGGACAGGCACAGGTCACTCTATTTTCCCATCAGGAAGAAGAATTAACCACAGGCTCAGCCTGCCGCCAGGAACCAGAATACGGCCTGAAGCAATCCTGCGCTTTTGCGGCCAGCTCCCAAGAAAGCGAGTTGAAGAATGGAGCTCAGGGGCACTGCAATTCACAAACCTGCAGACTTAGAAATGATAACTCTCGTCCACAAATATATTGAGGGAAGGCAACGAAGAGGATTTGAAAGCAAGGCAGAATTGCAGGAAACAGATTTCAGGAGGTAGATTCGAATCGCCTTTAAAGCACAGGAAAAGCGGCAAAACCTCGACAACGATGCCCTTGGCCAAAAAGGGCGTATGCGTTTTTTCCTGAATATATTTAGGAAAAAACGCATACGCCCTTTTTGGCCAACCAAGCAACCTGGAAAGGCAAATCAGCGCTACAAAGAAGTCTCGCTTCCCATCGGTCAAAAGGGCCATGCTGAATAAAGTGTCAAAACCAGAAATGCAGGACAGGCCATGGAGAAATAGGAGCCTTGCTACGCTGATGGGCGGGATGTAAATTGCCAAAAGCCACTCTAGAGAAGTGTACGGTGTGTCCTGAAACATCTAAAAAACTCAGCTTAGAGAGCATAGGGCACTTCCACTCATGGGCGTATAAATTGGGAAAACTAAAAATCAGCAAGACACAGGCACCCCAAAGTTTTGGGCTACTCTGTTGACAAGAACCTCCACTTCGTTACACCTTAAATATCCCAGGAAAGAGAAGAATGGATAAAGAAGTTGTGGTCCTTATGTACAATGGAATATCACTCAGCCATGAAATCAATGTCATAAGGCTAGTAGCAGCATGATGAGTGGATTTAGGTATGACGATTCTAAGTGAAATAAGTCCCACAGAAAAAGACACTTATCATGAGATATCACTTATAGAGGGAATGTAAAAACCGCTACCCTTGAACTGAATTACAAAACAGAACAGAGTCACACGTTTACAAAACAGACTATGGCTGCTTAACGGGAAAGGTGAGGTGGGGTGATGCATAAAACAAGGGTTTCAAATTAGCTCAGATACCGTTCCATGAACCCAATATGTAATAGACAAGACCTACTCCTTGCTCAGTGAACTGGACTCAACACCCCCTATTCACCGCCCAAGAATATATCTGACTAGTAAGACTCTTAAAACCTATGTATTGATATCTCTCTGTAAGTGAGTCAAGTGGGTGTAAAGCGGCATAAACACAGCAGTGAAAAGCAGCTAAACCCCACTATAAAAATCAATTACTTTTCAAAACCCGTGAAACAAAGACAGTGAAAGAGAGAGAAATTCTTAGGAAATTCGTTCAGGGGCTGTGATGCCACCTGGATTGACCATATCTAGACCCACAGCTGATTGAGACATAAGGGTGGACACTGTTGGGGCTGAGAGGTTTGGTGAGGTTGGGTGAGCAAACGCAGACCCTTTAAAGTAATATAGCGTGGTACCCATCCCATGGGTCCCAAATCTCCAGGTTCAAGGGCATCGTCCTACACTGAAAACATGCATGAGAAACCCCGAAGATGGTACACCGTGTGATCGGGAAAGGTTTCTAAAACGCACCTCATTTCTCATCTCCTTGTGCTCCGGTTCGCCATTCCAGCCGCTTTCCTAGCAATCTCCCTCCTTGGAGAATCAGCACCTTTATCCTCCTGTTCCGTACAGGTTGCAATTTGTCCTGAGGATGCACGGGAAGAGGGGGAACCAATGAGAGACTAGCTCTAGGTGTTGGGACAGGCACAGGTCACTCTATTTTCCCATCAGGAAGAAGAATTAACCACAGGCTCAGCCTGCCGCCAGGAACCAGAATACGGCCTGAAGCAATCCTGCGCTTTTGCGGCCAGCTCCCAAGAAAGCGAGTTGAAGAATGGAGCTCAGGGGCACTGCAATTCACAAACCTGCAGACTTAGAAATGATAACTCTCGTCCACAAATATATTGAGGGAAGGCAACGAAGAGGATTTGAAAGCAAGGCAGAATTGCAGGAAACAGATTTCAGGAGGTAGATTCGAATCGCCTTTAAAGCACAGGAAAAGCGGCAAAACCTCGACAACGATGCCCTTGGCCAAAAAGGGCGTATGCGTTTTTTCCTGAATATATTCAGGAAAAAACGCATACGCCCTTTTTGGCCAACCAAGCAACCTGGAAAGGCAAATCAGCGCTACAAAGAAGTCTCGCTTCCCATCGGTCAAAAGGGCCATGCTGAATAAAGTGTCAAAACCAGAAATGCAGGACAGGCCATGGAGAAATAGGAGCCTTGCTACGCTGATGGGCGGGATGTAAATTGCCAAAAGCCACTCTAGAGAAGTGTACGGTGTGTCCTGAAACATCTAAAAAACTCAGCTTAGAGAGCATAGGGCACTTCCACTCATGGGCGTATAAATTGGGAAAACTAAAAATCAGCAAGACACAGGCACCCCAAAGTTTTGGGCTACTCTGTTGACAAGAACCTCCACTTCGTTACACCTTAAATATCCCAGGAAAGAGAAGAATGGATAAAGAAGTTGTGGTCCTTATGTACAATGGAATATCACTCAGCCATGAAATCAATGTCATAAGGCTAGTAGCAGCATGATGAGTGGATTTAGGTATGACGATTCTAAGTGAAATAAGTCCCACAGAAAAAGACACTTATCATGAGATATCACTTATAGAGGGAATGTAAAAACCGCTACCCTTGAACTGAATTACAAAACAGAACAGAGTCACACGTTTAGAAAACAGACTATGGCTGCTTAACGGGAAAGGTGAGGTGGGGTGATGCATAAAACAAGGGTTTCAAATTAGCTCAGATACCGTTCCATGAACCCAATATGTAATAGACAAGACCTACTCCTTGCTCAGTGAACTGGACTCAACACCCCCTATTCACCGCCCAAGAATATATCTGACTAGTAAGACTCTTAAAACCTATGTATTGATATCTCTCTGTAAGTGAGTCAAGTGGGTGTAAAGCGGCATAAACACAGCAGTGAAAAGCAGCTAAACCCCACTATAAAAATCAATTACTTTTCAAAACCCGTGAAACAAAGACAGTGAAAGAGAGAGAAATTCTTAGGAAATTCGTTCAGGGGCTGTGATGCCACCTGGATTGACCATATCTAGACCCACAGCTGATTGAGACATAAGGGTGGACACTCTTGGGGCTGAGAGGTTTGGTGAGGTTGGGTGAGCAAACGCAGACCCTTTAAAGTAATATAGCGTGGTACCCATCCCATGGGTCCCGAATCTCCAGGTTCAAGGGCATCGTCCTACACTGAAAACATGCATGAGAAACCCCGAAGATGGTACACCGTGTGATCGGGAAAGGTTTCTAAAACGCACCTCATTTCTCATCTCCTTGTGCTCCGGTTCGCCATTCCAGCCGCTTTCCTAGCAATCTCCCTCCTTGGAGAATCAGCACCTTTATCCTCCTGTTCCGTACAGGTTGCAATTTGTCCTGAGGATGCACGGGAAGAGGGGGAACCAATGAGAGACTAGCTCTAGGTTTTGGGACAGGCACAGGTCACTCTATTTTCCCATCAGGAAGAAGAATTAACCACAGGCTCAGCCTGCCGCCAGGAACCAGAATACGGCCTGAAGCAATCCTGCGCTTTTGCGGCCAGCTCCCAAGAAAGCGAGTTGAAGAATGGAGCTCAGGGGCACTGCAATTCACAAACCTGCAGACTTAGAAATGATAACTCTCGTCCACAAATATATTGAGGGAAGGCAACGAAGAGGATTTGAAAGCAAGGCAGAATTGCAGGAAACAGATTTCAGGAGGTAGATTCGAATCGCCTTTAAAGCACAGGAAAAGCGGCAAAACCTCGACAACGATGCCCTTGGCCAAAAAGGGCGTATGCGTTTTTTCCTGAATATATTCAGGAAAAAACGCATACGCCCTTTTTGGCCAACCAAGCAACCTGGAAAGGCAAATCAGCGCTACAAAGAAGTCTCGCTTCCCATCGGTCAAAAGGGCCATGCTGAATAAAGTGTCAAAACCAGAAATGCAGGACAGGCCATGGAGAAATAGGAGCCTTGCTACGCTGATGGGCGGGATGTAAATTGCCAAAAGCCACTCTAGAGAAGTGTACGGTGTGTCCTGAAACATCTAAAAAACTCAGCTTAGAGAGCATAGGGCACTTCCACTCATGGGCGTATAAATTGGGAAAACTAAAAATCAGCAAGACACAGGCACCCCAAAGTTTTGGGCTACTCTGTTGACAAGAACCTCCACTTCGTTACACCTTAAATATCCCAGGAAAGAGAAGAATGGATAAAGAAGTTGTGGTCCTTATGTACAATGGAATATCACTCAGCCATGAAATCAATGTCATAAGGCTAGTAGCAGCATGATGAGTGGATTTAGGTATGACGATTCTAAGTGAAATAAGTCCCACAGAAAAAGACACTTATCATGAGATATCACTTATAGAGGGAATGTAAAAACCGCTACCCTTGAACTGAATTACAAAACAGAACAGAGTCACACGTTTAGAAAACAGACTATGGCTGCTTAACGGGAAAGGTGAGGTGGGGTGATGCATAAAACAAGGGTTTCAAATTAGCTCAGATACCGTTCCATGAACCCAATATGTAATAGACAAGACCTACTCCTTGCTCAGTGAACTGGACTCAACACCCCCTATTCACCGCCCAAGAATATATCTGACTAGTAAGACTCTTAAAACCTATGTATTGATATCTCTCTGTAAGTGAGTCAAGTGGGTGTAAAGCGGCATAAACACAGCAGTGAAAAGCAGCTAAACCCCACTATAAAAATCAATTACTTTTCAAAACCCGTGAAACAAAGACAGTGAAAGAGAGAGAAATTCTTAGGAAATTCGTTCAGGGGCTGTGATGCCACCTGGATTGACCATATCTAGACCCACAGCTGATTGAGACATAAGGGTGGACACTCTTGGGGCTGAGAGGTTTGGTGAGGTTGGGTGAGCAAACGCAGACCCTTTAAAGTAATATAGCGTGGTACCCATCCCATGGGTCCCGAATCTCCAGGTTCAAGGGCATCGTCCTACACTGAAAACATGCATGAGAAACCCCGAAGATGGTACACCGTGTGATCGGGAAAGGTTTCTAAAACGCACCTCATTTCTCATCTCCTTGTGCTCCGGTTCGCCATTCCAGCCGCTTTCCTAGCAATCTCCCTCCTTGGAGAATCAGCACCTTTATCCTCCTGTTCCGTACAGGTTGCAATTTGTCCTGAGGATGCACGGGAAGAGGGGGAACCAATGAGAGACTAGCTCTAGGTGTTGGGACAGGCACAGGTCACTCTATTTTCCCATCAGGAAGAAGAATTAACCACAGGCTCAGCCTGCCGCCAGGAACCAGAATACGGCCTGAAGCAATCCTGCGCTTTTGCGGCCAGCTCCCAAGAAAGCGAGTTGAAGAATGGAGCTCAGGGGCACTGCAATTCACAAACCTGCAGACTTAGAAATGATAACTCTCGTCCACAAATATATTGAGGGAAGGCAACGAAGAGGATTTGAAAGCAAGGCAGAATTGCAGGAAACAGATTTCAGGAGGTAGATTCGAATCGCCTTTAAAGCACAGGAAAAGCGGCAAAACCTCGACAATGATGCCCTTGGCCAAAAAGGGCGTATGCGTTTTTTCCTGAATATATTCAGGAGAAAACGCATACGCCCTTTTTGGCCAACCAAGCAACCTGGAAAGGCAAATCAGCGCTACAAAGAAGTCTCGCTTCCCATCGGTCAAAAGGGCCATGCTGAATAAAGTGTCAAAACCAGAAATGCAGGACAGGCCATGGAGAAATAGGAGCCTTGCTACGCTGATGGGCGGGATGTAAATTGCCAAAAGCCACTCTAGAGAAGTGTACGGTGTGTCCTGAAACATCTAAAAAACTCAGCTTAGAGAGCATAGGGCACTTCCACTCATGGGCGTATAAATTGGGAAAACTAAAAATCAGCAAGACACAGGCACCCCAAAGTTTTGGGCTACTCTGTTGACAAGAACCTCCACTTCGTTACACCTTAAATATCCCAGGAAAGAGAAGAATGGATAAAGAAGTTGTGGTCCTTATGTACAATGGAATATCACTCAGCCATGAAATCAATGTCATAAGGCTAGTAGCAGCATGATGAGTGGATTTAGGTATGACGATTCTAAGTGAAATAAGTCCCACAGAAAAAGACACTTATCATGAGATATCACTTATAGAGGGAATGTAAAAACCGCTACCCTTGAACTGAATTACAAAACAGAACAGAGTCACACGTTTAGAAAACAGACTATGGCTGCTTAACGGGAAAGGTGAGGTGGGGTGATGCATAAAACAAGGGTTTCAAATTAGCTCAGATACCGTTCCATGAACCCAATATGTAATAGACAAGACCTACTCCTTGCTCAGTGAACTGGACTCAACACCCCCTATTCACCGCCCAAGAATATATCTGACTAGTAAGACTCTTAAAACCTATGTATTGATATCTCTCTGTAAGTGAGTCAAGTGGGTGTAAAGCGGCATAAACACAGCAGTGAAAAGCAGCTAAACCCCACTATAAAAATCAATTACTTTTCAAAACCCGTGAAACAAAGACAGTGAAAGAGAGAGAAATTCTTAGGAAATTCGTTCAGGGGCTGTGATGCCACCTGGATTGACCATATCTAGACCCACAGCTGATTGAGACATAAGGGTGGACACTCTTGGGGCTGAGAGGTTTGGTGAGGTTGGGTGAGCAAACGCAGACCCTTTAAAGTAATATAGCGTGGTACCCATCCCATGGGTCCCAAATCTCCAGGTTCAAGGGCATCGTCCTACACTGAAAACATGCATGAGAAACCCCGAAGATGGTACACCGTGTGACCGGGAAAGGTTTCTAAAACGCATCTCATTTCTCATCTCCTTGTGCTCCGGTTCGCCATTCCAGCCGCTTTCCTAGCAATCTCCCTCCTTGGAGAATCAGCACCTTTATCCTCCTGTTCCGTACAGGTTGCAATTTGTCCTGAGGATGCACGGGAAGAGGGGGAACCAATGAGAGACTAGCTCTAGGTGTTGGGACAGGCACAGGTCACTCTATTTTCCCATCAGGAAGAAGAATTAACCACAGGTTCAGCCTGCCGCCAGGAACCAGAATACGGCCTGAAGCAATCCTGCGCTTTTGCGGCCAGCTCCCAAGAAAGCGAGTTGAAGAATGGAGCTCAGGGGCACTGCAATTCACAAACCTGCAGACTTAGAAATGATAACTCTCGTCCACAAATATATTGAGGGAAGGCAACGAAGAGGATTTGAAAGCAAGGCAGAATTGCAGGAAACAGATTTCAGGAGGTAGATTCGAATCGCCTTTAAAGCACAGGAAAAGCGGCAAAACCTCGACAATGATGCCCTTGGCCAAAAAGGGCGTATGCGTTTTTTCCTGAATATATTCAGGAGAAAACGCATACGCCCTTTTTGGCCAACCAAGCAACCTGGAAAGGCAAATCAGCGCTACAAAGAAGTCTCGCTTCCCATCGGTCAAAAGGGCCATGCTGAATAAAGTGTCAAAACCAGAAATGCAGGACAGGCCATGGAGAAATAGGAGCCTTGCTACGCTGATGGGCGGGATGTAAATTGCCAAAAACCACTCTAGAGAAGTGTACGGTGTGTCCTGAAACATCTAAAAAACTCAGCTTAGAGAGCATAGGGCACTTCCACTCATGGGCGTATAAATTGGGAAAACTAAAAATCAGCAAGACACAGGCACCCCAAAGTTTTGGGCTACTCTGTTGACAAGAACCTCCACTTCGTTACACCTTAAATATCCCAGGAAAGAGAAGAATGGATAAAGAAGTTGTGGTCCTTATGTACAATGGAATATCACTCAGCCATGAAATCAATGTCATAAGGCTAGTAGCAGCATGATGAGTGGATTTAGGTATGACGATTCTAAGTGAAATAAGTCCCACAGAAAAAGACACTTATCATGAGATATCACTTATAGAGGGAATGTAAAAACCGCTACCCTTGAACTGAATTACAAAACAGAACAGAGTCACACGTTTACAAAACAGACTATGGCTGCTTAACGGGAAAGGTGAGGTGGGGTGATGCATAAAACAAGGGTTTCAAATTAGCTCAGATACCGTTCCATGAACCCAATATGTAATAGACAAGACCTACTCCTTGCTCAGTGAACTGGACTCAACACCCCCTATTCACCGCCCAAGAATATATCTGACTAGTAAGACTCTTAAAACCTATGTATTGATATCTCTCTGTAAGTGAGTCAAGTGGGTGTAAAGCGGCATAAACACAGCAGTGAAAAGCAGCTAAACCCCACTATAAAAATCAATTACTTTTCAAAACCCGTGAAACAAAGACAGTGAAAGAGAGAGAAATTCTTAGGAAATTCGTTCAGGGGCTGTGATGCCACCTGGATTGACCATATCTAGACCCACAGCTGATTGAGACATAAGGGTGGACACTCTTGGGGCTGAGAGGTTTGGTGAGGTTGGGTGAGCAAACGCAGACCCTTTAAAGTAATATAGCGTGGTACCCATCCCATGGGTCCCAAATCTCCAGGTTCAAGGGCATCGTCCTACACTGAAAACATGCATGAGAAACCCCGAAGATGGTACACCGTGTGATCGGGAAAGGTTTCTAAAACGCACCTCATTTCTCATCTCCTTGTGCTCCGGTTCGCCATTCCAGCCGCTTTCCTAGCAATCTCCCTCCTTGGAGAATCAGCACCTTTATCCTCCTGTTCCGTACAGGTTGCAATTTGTCCTGAGGATGCACGGGAAGAGGGGGAACCAATGAGAGACTAGCTCTAGGTGTTGGGACAGGCACAGGTCACTCTATTTTCCCATCAGGAAGAAGAATTAACCACAGGCTCAGCCTGCCGCCAGGAACCAGAATACGGCCTGAAGCAATCCTGCGCTTTTGCGGCCAGCTCCCAAGAAAGCGAGTTGAAGAATGGAGCTCAGGGGCACTGCAATTCACAAACCTGCAGACTTAGAAATGATAACTCTCGTCCACAAATATATTGAGGGAAGGCAACGAAGAGGATTTGAAAGCAAGGCAGAATTGCAGGAAACAGATTTCAGGAGGTAGATTCGAATCGCCTTTAAAGCACAGGAAAAGCGGCAAAACCTCGACAACGATGCCCTTGGCCAAAAAGGGCGTATGCGTTTTTTCCTGAATATATTCAGGAAAAAACGCATACGCCCTTTTTGGCCAACCAAGCAACCTGGAAAGGCAAATCAGCGCTACAAAGAAGTCTCGCTTCCCATCGGTCAAAAGGGCCATGCTGAATAAAGTGTCAAAACCAGAAATGCAGGACAGGCCATGGAGAAATAGGAGCCTTGCTACGCTGATGGGCGGGATGTAAATTGCCAAAAGCCACTCTAGAGAAGTGTACGGTGTGTCCTGAAACATCTAAAAAACTCAGCTTAGAGAGCATAGGGCACTTCCACTCATGGGCGTATAAATTGGGAAAACTAAAAATCAGCAAGACACAGGCACCCCAAAGTTTTGGGCTACTCTGTTGACAAGAACCTCCACTTCGTTACACCTTAAATATCCCAGGAAAGAGAAGAATGGATAAAGAAGTTGTGGTCCTTATGTACAATGGAATATCACTCAGCCATGAAATCAATGTCATAAGGCTAGTAGCAGCATGATGAGTGGATTTAGGTATGACGATTCTAAGTGAAATAAGTCCCACAGAAAAAGACACTTATCATGAGATATCACTTATAGAGGGAATGTAAAAACCGCTACCCTTGAACTGAATTACAAAACAGAACAGAGTCACACGTTTACAAAACAGACTATGGCTGCTTAACGGGAAAGGTGAGGTGGGGTGATGCATAAAACAAGGGTTTCAAATTAGCTCAGATACCGTTCCATGAACCCAATATGTAATAGACAAGACCTACTCCTTGCTCAGTGAACTGGACTCAACACCCCCTATTCACCGCCCAAGAATATATCTGACTAGTAAGACTCTTAAAACCTATGTATTGATATCTCTCTGTAAGTGAGTCAAGTGGGTGTAAAGCGGCATAAACACAGCAGTGAAAAGCAGCTAAACCCCACTATAAAAATCAATTACTTTTCAAAACCCGTGAAACAAAGACAGTGAAAGAGAGAGAAATTCTTAGGAAATTCGTTCAGGGGCTGTGATGCCACCTGGATTGACCATATCTAGACCCACAGCTGATTGAGACATAAGGGTGGACACTCTTGGGGCTGAGAGGTTTGGTGAGGTTGGGTGAGCAAACGCAGACCCTTTAAAGTAATATAGCGTGGTACCCATCCCATGGGTCCCAAATCTCCAGGTTCAAGGGCATCGTCCTACACTGAAAACATGCATGAGAAACCCCGAAGATGGTACACCGTGTGATCGGGAAAGGTTTCTAAAACGCACCTCATTTCTCATCTCCTTGTGCTCCGGTTCGCCATTCCAGCCGCTTTCCTAGCAATCTCCCTCCTTGGAGAATCAGCACCTTTATCCTCCTGTTCCGTACAGGTTGCAATTTGTCCTGAGGATGCACGGGAAGAGGGGGAACCAATGAGAGACTAGCTCTAGGTGTTGGGACAGGCACAGGTCACTCTATTTTCCCATCAGGAAGAAGAATTAACCACAGGCTCAGCCTGCCGCCAGGAACCAGAATACGGCCTGAAGCAATCCTGCGCTTTTGCGGCCAGCTCCCAAGAAAGCGAGTTGAAGAATGGAGCTCAGGGGCACTGCAATTCACAAACCTGCAGACTTAGAAATGATAACTCTCGTCCACAAATATATTGAGGGAAGGCAACGAAGAGGATTTGAAAGCAAGGCAGAATTGCAGGAAACAGATTTCAGGAGGTAGATTCGAATCGCCTTTAAAGCACAGGAAAAGCGGCAAAACCTCGACAACGATGCCCTTGGCCAAAAAGGGCGTATGCGTTTTTTCCTGAATATATTCAGGAAAAAACGCATACGCCCTTTTTGGCCAACCAAGCAACCTGGAAAGGCAAATCAGCGCTACAAAGAAGTCTCGCTTCCCATCGGTCAAAAGGGCCATGCTGAATAAAGTGTCAAAACCAGAAATGCAGGACAGGCCATGGAGAAATAGGAGCCTTGCTACGCTGATGGGCGGGATGTAAATTGCCAAAAGCCACTCTAGAGAAGTGTACGGTGTGTCCTGAAACATCTAAAAAACTCAGCTTAGAGAGCATAGGGCACTTCCACTCATGGGCGTATAAATTGGGAAAACTAAAAATCAGCAAGACACAGGCACCCCAAAGTTTTGGGCTACTCTGTTGACAAGAACCTCCACTTCGTTACACCTTAAATATCCCAGGAAAGAGAAGAATGGATAAAGAAGTTGTGGTCCTTATGTACAATGGAATATCACTCAGCCATGAAATCAATGTCATAAGGCTAGTAGCAGCATGATGAGTGGATTTAGGTATGACGATTCTAAGTGAAATAAGTCCCACAGAAAAAGACACTTATCATGAGATATCACTTATAGAGGGAATGTAAAAACCGCTACCCTTGAACTGAATTACAAAACAGAACAGAGTCACACGTTTAGAAAACAGACTATGGCTGCTTAACGGGAAAGGTGAGGTGGGGTGATGCATAAAACAAGGGTTTCAAATTAGCTCAGATACCGTTCCATGAACCCAATATGTAATAGACAAGACCTACTCCTTGCTCAGTGAACTGGACTCAACACCCCCTATTCACCGCCCAAGAATATATCTGACTAGTAAGAATCTTAAAACCTATGTATTGATATCTCTCTGTAAGTGAGTCAAGTGGGTGTAAAGCGGCATAAACACAGCAGTGAAAAGCAGCTAAACCCCACTATAAAAATCAATTACTTTCAAAACCCGTGAAACAAAGACAGTGAAAGAGAGAGAAATTCTTAGGAAATTCATTCAGGGGCTGTGATGCCACCTGGATTGACCATATCTAGACCCACAGCTGATTGAGACATAAGGGTGGACACTCTTGGGGCTGAGAGGTTTGGTGAGGTTGGGTGAGCAAACGCAGACCCTTTAAAGTAATATAGCGTGGTACCCATCCCATGGGTCCCAAATCTCCAGGTTCAAGGGCATCGTCCTACACTGAAAACATGCATGAGAAACCCCGAAGATGGTACACCGTGTGATCGGGAAAGGTTTCTAAAACGCACCTCATTTCTCATCTCCTTGTGCTCCGGTTCGCCATTCCAGCCGCTTTCCTAGCAATCTCCCTCCTTGGAGAATCAGCACCTTTATCCTCCTGTTCCGTACAGGTTGCAATTTGTCCTGAGGATGCACGGGAAGAGGGGGAACCAATGAGAGACTAGCTCTAGGTGTTGGGACAGGCACAGGTCACTCTATTTTCCCATCAGGAAGAAGAATTAACCACAGGCTCAGCCTGCCGCCAGGAACCAGAATACGGCCTGAAGCAATCCTGCGCTTTTGCGGCCAGCTCCCAAGAAAGCGAGTTGAAGAATGGAGCTCAGGGGCACTGCAATTCACAAACCTGCAGACTTAGAAATGATAACTCTCGTCCACAAATATATTGAGGGAAGGCAACGAAGAGGATTTGAAAGCAAGGCAGAATTGCAGGAAACAGATTTCAGGAGGTAGATTCGAATCGCCTTTAAAGCACAGGAAAAGCGGCAAAACCTCGACAACGATGCCCTTGGCCAAAAAGGGCGTATGCGTTTTTTCCTGAATATATTCAGGAAAAAACGCATACGCCCTTTTTGGCCAACCAAGCAACCTGGAAAGGCAAATCAGCGCTACAAAGAAGTCTCGCTTCCCATCGGTCAAAAGGGCCATGCTGAATAAAGTGTCAAAACCAGAAATGCAGGACAGGCCATGGAGAAATAGGAGCCTTGCTACGCTGATGGGCGGGATGTAAATTGCCAAAAGCCACTCTAGAGAAGTGTACGGTGTGTCCTGAAACATCTAAAAAACTCAGCTTAGAGAGCATAGGGCACTTCCACTCATGGGCGTATAAATTGGGAAAACTAAAAATCAGCAAGACACAGGCACCCCAAAGTTTTGGGCTACTCTGTTGACAAGAACCTCCACTTCGTTACACCTTAAATATCCCAGGAAAGAGAAGAATGGATAAAGAAGTTGTGGTCCTTATGTACAATGGAATATCACTCAGCCATGAAATCAATGTCATAAGGCTAGTAGCAGCATGATGAGTGGATTTAGGTATGACGATTCTAAGTGAAATAAGTCCCACAGAAAAAGACACTTATCATGAGATATCACTTATAGAGGGAATGTAAAAACCGCTACCCTTGAACTGAATTACAAAACAGAACAGAGTCACACGTTTAGAAAACAGACTATGGCTGCTTAACGGGAAAGGTGAGGTGGGGTGATGCATAAAACAAGGGTTTCAAATTAGCTCAGATACCGTTCCATGAACCCAATATGTAATAGACAAGACCTACTCCTTGCTCAGTGAACTGGACTCAACACCCCCTATTCACCGCCCAAGAATATATCTGACTAGTAAGACTCTTAAAACCTATGTATTGATATCTCTCTGTAAGTGAGTCAAGTGGGTGTAAAGCGGCATAAACACAGCAGTGAAAAGCAGCTAAACCCCACTATAAAAATCAATTACTTTTCAAAACCCGTGAAACAAAGACAGTGAAAGAGAGAGAAATTCTTAGGAAATTCGTTCAGGGGCTGTGATGCCACCTGGATTGACCATATCTAGACCCACAGCTGATTGAGACATAAGGGTGGACACTCTTGGGGCTGAGAGGTTTGGTGAGGTTGGGTGAGCAAACGCAGACCCTTTAAAGTAATATAGCGTGGTACCCATCCCATGGGTCCCAAATCTCCAGGTTCAAGGGCATCGTCCTACACTGAAAACATGCATGAGAAACCCCGAAGATGGTACACCGTGTGACCGGGAAAGGTTTCTAAAACGCACCTCATTTCTCATCTCCTTGTGCTCCGGTTCGCCATTCCAGCCGCTTTCCTAGCAATCTCCCTCCTTGGAGAATCAGCACCTTTATCCTCCTGTTCCGTACAGGTTGCAATTTGTCCTGAGGATGCACGGGAAGAGGGGGAACCAATGAGAGACTAGCTCTAGGTGTTGGGACAGGCACAGGTCACTCTATTTTCCCATCAGGAAGAAGAATTAACCACAGGTTCAGCCTGCCGCCAGGAACCAGAATACGGCCTGAAGCAATCCTGCGCTTTTGCGGCCAGCTCCCAAGAAAGCGAGTTGAAGAATGGAGCTCAGGGGCACTGCAATTCACAAACCTGCAGACTTAGAAATGATAACTCTCGTCCACAAATATATTGAGGGAAGGCAACGAAGAGGATTTGAAAGCAAGGCAGAATTGCAGGAAACAGATTTCAGGAGGTAGATTCGAATCGCCTTTAAAGCACAGGAAAAGCGGCAAAACCTCGACAATGATGCCCTTGGCCAAAAAGGGCGTATGCGTTTTTTCCTGAATATATTCAGGAGAAAACGCATACGCCCTTTTTGGCCAACCAAGCAACCTGGAAAGGCAAATCAGCGCTACAAAGAAGTCTCGCTTCCCATCGGTCAAAAGGGCCATGCTGAATAAAGTGTCAAAACCAGAAATGCAGGACAGGCCATGGAGAAATAGGAGCCTTGCTACGCTGATGGGCGGGATGTAAATTGCCAAAAACCACTCTAGAGAAGTGTACGGTGTGTCCTGAAACATCTAAAAAACTCAGCTTAGAGAGCATAGGGCACTTCCACTCATGGGCGTATAAATTGGGAAAATTAAAAATCAGCAAGACACAGGCACCCCAAAGTTTTGGGCTACTCTGTTGACAAGAACCTCCACTTCGTTACACCTTAAATATCCCAGGAAAGAGAAGAATGGATAAAGAAGTTGTGGTCCTTATGTACAATGGAATATCACTCAGCCATGAAATCAATGTCATAAGGCTAGTAGCAGCATGATGAGTGGATTTAGGTATGACGATTCTAAGTGAAATAAGTCCCACAGAAAAAGACACTTATCATGAGATATCACTTATAGAGGGAATGTAAAAACCGCTACCCTTGAACTGAATTACAAAACAGAACAGAGTCACACGTTTAGAAAACAGACTATGGCTGCTTAACGGGAAAGGTGAGGTGGGGTGATGCATAAAACAAGGGTTTCAAATTAGCTCAGATACCGTTCCATGAACCCAATATGTAATAGACAAGACCTACTCCTTGCTCAGTGAACTGGACTCAACACCCCCTATTCACCGCCCAAGAATATATCTGACTAGTAAGACTCTTAAAACCTATGTATTGATATCTCTCTGTAAGTGAGTCAAGTGGGTGTAAAGCGGCATAAACACAGCAGTGAAAAGCAGCTAAACCCCACTATAAAAATCAATTACTTTTCAAAACCCGTGAAACAAAGACAGTGAAAGAGAGAGAAATTCTTAGGAAATTCGTTCAGGGGCTGTGATGCCACCTGGATTGACCATATCTAGACCCACAGCTGATTGAGACATAAGGGTGGACACTCTTGGGGCTGAGAGGTTTGGTGAGGTTGGGTGAGCAAACGCAGACCCTTTAAAGTAATATAGCGTGGTACCCATCCCATGGGTCCCAAATCTCCAGGTTCAAGGGCATCGTCCTACACTGAAAACATGCATGAGAAACCCCGAAGATGGTACACCGTGTGATCGGGAAAGGTTTCTAAAACGCACCTCATTTCTCATCTCCTTGTGCTCCGGTTCGCCATTCCAGCCGCTTTCCTAGCAATCTCCCTCCTTGGAGAATCAGCACCTTTATCCTCCTGTTCCGTACAGGTTGCAATTTGTCCTGAGGATGCACGGGAAGAGGGGGAACCAATGAGAGACTAGCTCTAGGTGTTGGGACAGGCACAGGTCACTCTATTTTCCCATCAGGAAGAAGAATTAACCACAGGCTCAGCCTGCCGCCAGGAACCAGAATACGGCCTGAAGCAATCCTGCGCTTTTGCGGCCAGCTCCCAAGAAAGCGAGTTGAAGAATGGAGCTCAGGGGCACTGCAATTCACAAACCTGCAGACTTAGAAATGATAACTCTCGTCCACAAATATATTGAGGGAAGGCAACGAAGAGGATTTGAAAGCAAGGCAGAATTGCAGGAAACAGATTTCAGGAGGTAGATTCGAATCGCCTTTAAAGCACAGGAAAAGCGGCAAAACCTCGACAACGATGCCCTTGGCCAAAAAGGGCGTATGCGTTTTTTCCTGAATATATTTAGGAAAAAACGCATACGCCCTTTTTGGCCAACCAAGCAACCTGGAAAGGCAAATCAGCGCTACAAAGAAGTCTCGCTTCCCATCGGTCAAAAGGGCCATGCTGAATAAAGTGTCAAAACCAGAAATGCAGGACAGGCCATGGAGAAATAGGAGCCTTGCTACGCTGATGGGCGGGATGTAAATTGCCAAAAGCCACTCTAGAGAAGTGTACGGTGTGTCCTGAAACATCTAAAAAACTCAGCTTAGAGAGCATAGGGCACTTCCACTCATGGGCGTATAAATTGGGAAAACTAAAAATCAGCAAGACACAGGCACCCCAAAGTTTTGGGCTACTCTGTTGACAAGAACCTCCACTTCGTTACACCTTAAATATCCCAGGAAAGAGAAGAATGGATAAAGAAGTTGTGGTCCTTATGTACAATGGAATATCACTCAGCCATGAAATCAATGTCATAAGGCTAGTAGCAGCATGATGAGTGGATTTAGGTATGACGATTCTAAGTGAAATAAGTCCCACAGAAAAAGACACTTATCATGAGATATCACTTATAGAGGGAATGTAAAAACCGCTACCCTTGAACTGAATTACAAAACAGAACAGAGTCACACGTTTAGAAAACAGACTATGGCTGCTTAACGGGAAAGGTGAGGTGGGGTGATGCATAAAACAAGGGTTTCAAATTAGCTCAGATACCGTTCCATGAACCCAATATGTAATAGACAAGACCTACTCCTTGCTCAGTGAACTGGACTCAACACCCCCTATTCACCGCCCAAGAATATATCTGACTAGTAAGAATCTTAAAACCTATGTATTGATATCTCTCTGTAAGTGAGTCAAGTGGGTGTAAAGCGGCATAAACACAGCAGTGAAAAGCAGCTAAACCCCACTATAAAAATCAATTACTTTCAAAACCCGTGAAACAAAGACAGTGAAAGAGAGAGAAATTCTTAGGAAATTCGTTCAGGGGCTGTGATGCCACCTGGATTGACCATATCTAGACCCACAGCTGATTGAGACATAAGGGTGGACACTCTTGGGGCTGAGAGGTTTGGTGAGGTTGGGTGAGCAAACGCAGACCCTTTAAAGTAATATAGCGTGGTACCCATCCCATGGGTCCCGAATCTCCAGGTTCAAGGGCATCGTCCTACACTGAAAACATGCATGAGAAACCCCGAAGATGGTACACCGTGTGATCGGGAAAGGTTTCTAAAACGCACCTCATTTCTCATCTCCTTGTGCTCCGGTTCGCCATTCCAGCCGCTTTCCTAGCAATCTCCCTCCTTGGAGAATCAGCACCTTTATCCTCCTGTTCCGTACAGGTTGCAATTTGTCCTGAGGATGCACGGGAAGAGGGGGAACCAATGAGAGACTAGCTCTAGGTGTTGGGACAGGCACAGGTCACTCTATTTTCCCATCAGGAAGAAGAATTAACCACAGGCTCAGCCTGCCGCCAGGAACCAGAATACGGCCTGAAGCAATCCTGCGCTTTTGCGGCCAGCTCCCAAGAAAGCGAGTTGAAGAATGGAGCTCAGGGGCACTGCAATTCACAAACCTGCAGACTTAGAAATGATAACTCTCGTCCACAAATATATTGAGGGAAGGCAACGAAGAGGATTTGAAAGCAAGGCAGAATTGCAGGAAACAGATTTCAGGAGGTAGATTCGAATCGCCTTTAAAGCACAGGAAAAGCGGCAAAACCTCGACAACGATGCCCTTGGCCAAAAAGGGCGTATGCGTTTTTTCCTGAATATATTCAGGAAAAAACGCATACGCCCTTTTTGGCCAACCAAGCAACCTGGAAAGGCAAATCAGCGCTACAAAGAAGTCTCGCTTCCCATCGGTCAAAAGGGCCATGCTGAATAAAGTGTCAAAACCAGAAATGCAGGACAGGCCATGGAGAAATAGGAGCCTTGCTACGCTGATGGGCGGGATGTAAATTGCCAAAAGCCACTCTAGAGAAGTGTACGGTGTGTCCTGAAACATCTAAAAAACTCAGCTTAGAGAGCATAGGGCACTTCCACTCATGGGCGTATAAATTGGGAAAACTAAAAATCAGCAAGACACAGGCACCCCAAAGTTTTGGGCTACTCTGTTGACAAGAACCTCCACTTCGTTACACCTTAAATATCCCAGGAAAGAGAAGAATGGATAAAGAAGTTGTGGTCCTTATGTACAATGGAATATCACTCAGCCATGAAATCAATGTCATAAGGCTAGTAGCAGCATGATGAGTGGATTTAGGTATGACGATTCTAAGTGAAATAAGTCCCACAGAAAAAGACACTTATCATGAGATATCACTTATAGAGGGAATGTAAAAACCGCTACCCTTGAACTGAATTACAAAACAGAACAGAGTCACACGTTTAGAAAACAGACTATGGCTGCTTAACGGGAAAGGTGAGGTGGGGTGATGCATAAAACAAGGGTTTCAAATTAGCTCAGATACCGTTCCATGAACCCAATATGTAATAGACAAGACTTACTCCTTGCTCAGTGAACTGGACTCAACAGCCCCTATTCACCGCCCAAGAATATATCTGACTAGTAAGACTCTTAAAACCTATGTATTGATATCTCTCTGTAAGTGAGTCAAGTGGGTGTAAAGCGGCATAAACACAGCAGTGAAAAGCAGCTAAACCCCACTATAAAAATCAATTACTTTTCAAAACCCGTGAAACAAAGACAGTGAAAGAGAGAGAAATTCTTAGGAAATTCGTTCAGGGGCTGTGATGCCACCTGGATTGACCATATCTAGACCCACAGCTGATTGAGACATAAGGGTGGACACTCTTGGGGCTGAGAGGTTTGGTGAGGTTGGGTGAGCAAACGCAGACCCTTTAAAGTAATATAGCGTGGTACCCATCCCATGGGTCCCAAATCTCCAGGTTCAAGGGCATCGTCCTACACTGAAAACATGCATGAGAAACCCCGAAGATGGTACACCGTGTGATCGGGAAAGGTTTCTAAAACGCACCTCATTTCTCATCTCCTTGTGCTCCGGTTCGCCATTCCAGCCGCTTTCCTAGCAATCTCCCTCCTTGGAGAATCAGCACCTTTATCCTCCTGTTCCGTACAGGTTGCAATTTGTCCTGAGGATGCACGGGAAGAGGGGGAACCAATGAGAGACTAGCTCTAGGTGTTGGGACAGGCACAGGTCACTCTATTTTCCCATCAGGAAGAAGAATTAACCACAGGTTCAGCCTGCCGCCAGGAACCAGAATACGGCCTGAAGCAATCCTGCGCTTTTGCGGCCAGCTCCCAAGAAAGCGAGTTGAAGAATGGAGCTCAGGGGCACTGCAATTCACAAACCTGCAGACTTAGAAATGATAACTCTCGTCCACAAATATATTGAGGGAAGGCAACGAAGAGGATTTGAAAGCAAGGCAGAATTGCAGGAAACAGATTTCAGGAGGTAGATTCGAATCGCCTTTAAAGCACAGGAAAAGCGGCAAAACCTCGACAATGATGCCCTTGGCCAAAAAGGGCGTATGCGTTTTTTCCTGAATATATTCAGGAGAAAACGCATACGCCCTTTTTGGCCAACCAAGCAACCTGGAAAGGCAAATCAGCGCTACAAAGAAGTCTCGCTTCCCATCGGTCAAAAGGGCCATGCTGAATAAAGTGTCAAAACCAGAAATGCAGGACAGGCCATGGAGAAATAGGAGCCTTGCTACGCTGATGGGCGGGATGTAAATTGCCAAAAACCACTCTAGAGAAGTGTACGGTGTGTCCTGAAACATCTAAAAAACTCAGCTTAGAGAGCATAGGGCACTTCCACTCATGGGCGTATAAATTGGGAAAATTAAAAATCAGCAAGACACAGGCACCCCAAAGTTTTGGGCTACTCTGTTGACAAGAACCTCCACTTCGTTACACCTTAAATATCCCAGGAAAGAGAAGAATGGATAAAGAAGTTGTGGTCCTTATGTACAATGGAATATCACTCAGCCATGAAATCAATGTCATAAGGCTAGTAGCAGCATGATGAGTGGATTTAGGTATGACGATTCTAAGTGAAATAAGTCCCACAGAAAAAGACACTTATCATGAGATATCACTTATAGAGGGAATGTAAAAACCGCTACCCTTGAACTGAATTACAAAACAGAACAGAGTCACACGTTTAGAAAACAGACTATGGCTGCTTAACGGGAAAGGTGAGGTGGGGTGATGCATAAAACAAGGGTTTCAAATTAGCTCAGATACCGTTCCATGAACCCAATATGTAATAGACAAGACCTACTCCTTGCTCAGTGAACTGGACTCAACACCCCCTATTCACCGCCCAAGAATATATCTGACTAGTAAGACTCTTAAAACCTATGTATTGATATCTCTCTGTAAGTGAGTCAAGTGGGTGTAAAGCGGCATAAACACAGCAGTGAAAAGCAGCTAAACCCCACTATAAAAATCAATTACTTTTCAAAACCCGTGAAACAAAGACAGTGAAAGAGAGAGAAATTCTTAGGAAATTCGTTCAGGGGCTGTGATGCCACCTGGATTGACCATATCTAGACCCACAGCTGATTGAGACATAAGGGTGGACACTCTTGGGGCTGAGAGGTTTGGTGAGGTTGGGTGAGCAAACGCAGACCCTTTAAAGTAATATAGCGTGGTACCCATCCCATGGGTCCCAAATCTCCAGGTTCAAGGGCATCGTCCTACACTGAAAACATGCATGAGAAACCCCGAAGATGGTACACCGTGTGATCGGGAAAGGTTTCTAAAACGCACCTCATTTCTCATCTCCTTGTGCTCCGGTTCGCCATTCCAGCCGCTTTCCTAGCAATCTCCCTCCTTGGAGAATCAGCACCTTTATCCTCCTGTTCCGTACAGGTTGCAATTTGTCCTGAGGATGCACGGGAAGAGGGGGAACCAATGAGAGACTAGCTCTAGGTGTTGGGACAGGCACAGGTCACTCTATTTTCCCATCAGGAAGAAGAATTAACCACAGGCTCAGCCTGCCGCCAGGAACCAGAATACGGCCTGAAGCAATCCTGCGCTTTTGCGGCCAGCTCCCAAGAAAGCGAGTTGAAGAATGGAGCTCAGGGGCACTGCAATTCACAAACCTGCAGACTTAGAAATGATAACTCTCGTCCACAAATATATTGAGGGAAGGCAACGAAGAGGATTTGAAAGCAAGGCAGAATTGCAGGAAACAGATTTCAGGAGGTAGATTCGAATCGCCTTTAAAGCACAGGAAAAGCGGCAAAACCTCGACAACGATGCCCTTGGCCAAAAAGGGCGTATGCGTTTTTTCCTGAATATATTTAGGAAAAAACGCATACGCCCTTTTTGGCCAACCAAGCAACCTGGAAAGGCAAATCAGCGCTACAAAGAAGTCTCGCTTCCCATCGGTCAAAAGGGCCATGCTGAATAAAGTGTCAAAACCAGAAATGCAGGACAGGCCATGGAGAAATAGGAGCCTTGCTACGCTGATGGGCGGGATGTAAATTGCCAAAAGCCACTCTAGAGAAGTGTACGGTGTGTCCTGAAACATCTAAAAAACTCAGCTTAGAGAGCATAGGGCACTTCCACTCATGGGCGTATAAATTGGGAAAACTAAAAATCAGCAAGACACAGGCACCCCAAAGTTTTGGGCTACTCTGTTGACAAGAACCTCCACTTCGTTACACCTTAAATATCCCAGGAAAGAGAAGAATGGATAAAGAAGTTGTGGTCCTTATGTACAATGGAATATCACTCAGCCATGAAATCAATGTCATAAGGCTAGTAGCAGCATGATGAGTGGATTTAGGTATGACGATTCTAAGTGAAATAAGTCCCACAGAAAAAGACACTTATCATGAGATATCACTTATAGAGGGAATGTAAAAACCGCTACCCTTGAACTGAATTACAAAACAGAACAGAGTCACACGTTTAGAAAACAGACTATGGCTGCTTAACGGGAAAGGTGAGGTGGGGTGATGCATAAAACAAGGGTTTCAAATTAGCTCAGATACCGTTCCATGAACCCAATATGTAATAGACAAGACCTACTCCTTGCTCAGTGAACTGGACTCAACACCCCCTATTCACCGCCCAAGAATATATCTGACTAGTAAGAATCTTAAAACCTATGTATTGATATCTCTCTGTAAGTGAGTCAAGTGGGTGTAAAGCGGCATAAACACAGCAGTGAAAAGCAGCTAAACCCCACTATAAAAATCAATTACTTTCAAAACCCGTGAAACAAAGACAGTGAAAGAGAGAGAAATTCTTAGGAAATTCGTTCAGGGGCTGTGATGCCACCTGGATTGACCATATCTAGACCCACAGCTGATTGAGACATAAGGGTGGACACTCTTGGGGCTGAGAGGTTTGGTGAGGTTGGGTGAGCAAACGCAGACCCTTTAAAGTAATATAGCGTGGTACCCATCCCATGGGTCCCAAATCTCCAGGTTCAAGGGCATCGTCCTACACTGAAAACATGCATGAGAAACCCCGAAGATGGTACACCGTGTGATCGGGAAAGGTTTCTAAAACGCACCTCATTTCTCATCTCCTTGTGCTCCGGTTCGCCATTCCAGCCGCTTTCCTAGCAATCTCCCTCCTTGGAGAATCAGCACCTTTATCCTCCTGTTCCGTACAGGTTGCAATTTGTCCTGAGGATGCACGGGAAGAGGGGGAACCAATGAGAGACTAGCTCTAGGTGTTGGGACAGGCACAGGTCACTCTATTTTCCCATCAGGAAGAAGAATTAACCACAGGCTCAGCCTGCCGCCAGGAACCAGAATACGGCCTGAAGCAATCCTGCGCTTTTGCGGCCAGCTCCCAAGAAAGCGAGTTGAAGAATGGAGCTCAGGGGCACTGCAATTCACAAACCTGCAGACTTAGAAATGATAACTCTCGTCCACAAATATATTGAGGGAAGGCAACGAAGAGGATTTGAAAGCAAGGCAGAATTGCAGGAAACAGATTTCAGGAGGTAGATTCGAATCGCCTTTAAAGCACAGGAAAAGCGGCAAAACCTCGACAACGATGCCCTTGGCCAAAAAGGGCGTATGCGTTTTTTCCTGAATATATTCAGGAAAAAACGCATACGCCCTTTTTGGCCAACCAAGCAACCTGGAAAGGCAAATCAGCGCTACAAAGAAGTCTCGCTTCCCATCGGTCAAAAGGGCCATGCTGAATAAAGTGTCAAAACCAGAAATGCAGGACAGGCCATGGAGAAATAGGAGCCTTGCTACGCTGATGGGCGGGATGTAAATTGCCAAAAGCCACTCTAGAGAAGTGTACGGTGTGTCCTGAAACATCTAAAAAACTCAGCTTAGAGAGCATAGGGCACTTCCACTCATGGGCGTATAAATTGGGAAAACTAAAAATCAGCAAGACACAGGCACCCCAAAGTTTTGGGCTACTCTGTTGACAAGAACCTCCACTTCGTTACACCTTAAATATCCCAGGAAAGAGAAGAATGGATAAAGAAGTTGTGGTCCTTATGTACAATGGAATATCACTCAGCCATGAAATCAATGTCATAAGGCTAGTAGCAGCATGATGAGTGGATTTAGGTATGACGATTCTAAGTGAAATAAGTCCCACAGAAAAAGACACTTATCATGAGATATCACTTATAGAGGGAATGTAAAAACCGCTACCCTTGAACTGAATTACAAAACAGAACAGAGTCACACGTTTAGAAAACAGACTATGGCTGCTTAACGGGAAAGGTGAGGTGGGGTGATGCATAAAACAAGGGTTTCAAATTAGCTCAGATACCGTTCCATGAACCCAATATGTAATAGACAAGACCTACTCCTTGCTCAGTGAACTGGACTCAACACCCCCTATTCACCGCCCAAGAATATATCTGACTAGTAAGACTCTTAAAACCTATGTATTGATATCTCTCTGTAAGTGAGTCAAGTGGGTGTAAAGCGGCATAAACACAGCAGTGAAAAGCAGCTAAACCCCACTATAAAAATCAATTACTTTTCAAAACCCGTGAAACAAAGACAGTGAAAGAGAGAGAAATTCTTAGGAAATTCGTTCAGGGGCTGTGATGCCACCTGGATTGACCATATCTAGACCCACAGCTGATTGAGACATAAGGGTGGACACTCTTGGGGCTGAGAGGTTTGGTGAGGTTGGGTGAGCAAACGCAGACCCTTTAAAGTAATATAGCGTGGTACCCATCCCATGGGTCCCGAATCTCCAGGTTCAAGGGCATCGTCCTACACTGAAAACATGCATGAGAAACCCCGAAGATGGTACACCGTGTGATCGGGAAAGGTTTCTAAAACGCACCTCATTTCTCATCTCCTTGTGCTCCGGTTCGCCATTCCAGCCGCTTTCCTAGCAATCTCCCTCCTTGGAGAATCAGCACCTTTATCCTCCTGTTCCGTACAGGTTGCAATTTGTCCTGAGGATGCACGGGAAGAGGGGGAACCAATGAGAGACTAGCTCTAGGTGTTGGGACAGGCACAGGTCACTCTATTTTCCCATCAGGAAGAAGAATTAACCACAGGCTCAGCCTGCCGCCAGGAACCAGAATACGGCCTGAAGCAATCCTGCGCTTTTGCGGCCAGCTCCCAAGAAAGCGAGTTGAAGAATGGAGCTCAGGGGCACTGCAATTCACAAACCTGCAGACTTAGAAATGATAACTCTCGTCCACAAATATATTGAGGGAAGGCAACGAAGAGGATTTGAAAGCAAGGCAGAATTGCAGGAAACAGATTTCAGGAGGTAGATTCGAATCGCCTTTAAAGCACAGGAAAAGCGGCAAAACCTCGACAATGATGCCCTTGGCCAAAAAGGGCGTATGCGTTTTTTCCTGAATATATTCAGGAAAAAACGCATACGCCCTTTTTGGCCAACCAAGCAACCTGGAAAGGCAAATCAGCGCTACAAAGAAGTCTCGCTTCCCATCGGTCAAAAGGGCCATGCTGAATAAAGTGTCAAAACCAGAAATGCAGGACAGGCCATGGAGAAATAGGAGCCTTGCTACGCTGATGGGCGGGATGTAAATTGCCAAAAGCCACTCTAGAGAAGTGTACGGTGTGTCCTGAAACATCTAAAAAACTCAGCTTAGAGAGCATAGGGCACTTCCACTCATGGGCGTATAAATTGGGAAAACTAAAAATCAGCAAGACACAGGCACCCCAAAGTTTTGGGCTACTCTGTTGACAAGAACCTCCACTTCGTTACACCTTAAATATCCCAGGAAAGAGAAGAATGGATAAAGAAGTTGTGGTCCTTATGTACAATGGAATATCACTCAGCCATGAAATCAATGTCATAAGGCTAGTAGCAGCATGATGAGTGGATTTAGGTATGACGATTCTAAGTGAAATAAGTCCCACAGAAAAAGACACTTATCATGAGATATCACTTATAGAGGGAATGTAAAAACCGCTACCCTTGAACTGAATTACAAAACAGAACAGAGTCACACGTTTAGAAAACAGACTATGGCTGCTTAACGGGAAAGGTGAGGTGGGGTGATGCATAAAACAAGGGTTTCAAATTAGCTCAGATACCGTTCCATGAACCCAATATGTAATAGACAAGACCTACTCCTTGCTCAGTGAACTGGACTCAACACCCCCTATTCACCGCCCAAGAATATATCTGACTAGTAAGACTCTTAAAACCTATGTATTGATATCTCTCTGTAAGTGAGTCAAGTGGGTGTAAAGCGGCATAAACACAGCAGTGAAAAGCAGCTAAACCCCACTATAAAAATCAATTACTTTTCAAAACCCGTGAAACAAAGACAGTGAAAGAGAGAGAAATTCTTAGGAAATTCGTTCAGGGGCTGTGATGCCACCTGGATTGACCATATCTAGACCCACAGCTGATTGAGACATAAGGGTGGACACTCTTGGGGCTGAGAGGTTTGGTGAGGTTGGGTGAGCAAACGCAGACCCTTTAAAGTAATATAGCGTGGTACCCATCCCATGGGTCCCAAATCTCCAGGTTCAAGGGCATCGTCCTACACTGAAAACATGCATGAGAAACCCCGAAGATGGTACACCGTGTGACCGGGAAAGGTTTCTAAAACGCACCTCATTTCTCATCTCCTTGTGCTCCGGTTCGCCATTCCAGCCGCTTTCCTAGCAATCTCCCTCCTTGGAGAATCAGCACCTTTATCCTCCTGTTCCGTACAGGTTGCAATTTGTCCTGAGGATGCACGGGAAGAGGGGGAACCAATGAGAGACTAGCTCTAGGTGTTGGGACAGGCACAGGTCACTCTATTTTCCCATCAGGAAGAAGAATTAACCACAGGTTCAGCCTGCCGCCAGGAACCAGAATACGGCCTGAAGCAATCCTGCGCTTTTGCGGCCAGCTCCCAAGAAAGCGAGTTGAAGAATGGAGCTCAGGGGCACTGCAATTCACAAACCTGCAGACTTAGAAATGATAACTCTCGTCCACAAATATATTGAGGGAAGGCAACGAAGAGGATTTGAAAGCAAGGCAGAATTGCAGGAAACAGATTTCAGGAGGTAGATTCGAATCGCCTTTAAAGCACAGGAAAAGCGGCAAAACCTCGACAATGATGCCCTTGGCCAAAAAGGGCGTATGCGTTTTTTCCTGAATATATTCAGGAAAAAACGCATACGCCCTTTTTGGCCAACCAAGCAACCTGGAAAGGCAAATCAGCGCTACAAAGAAGTCTCGCTTCCCATCGGTCAAAAGGGCCATGCTGAATAAAGTGTCAAAACCAGAAATGCAGGACAGGCCATGGAGAAATAGGAGCCTTGCTACGCTGATGGGCGGGATGTAAATTGCCAAAAACCACTCTAGAGAAGTGTACGGTGTGTCCTGAAACATCTAAAAAACTCAGCTTAGAGAGCATAGGGCACTTCCACTCATGGGCGTATAAATTGGGAAAACTAAAAATCAGCAAGACACAGGCACCCCAAAGTTTTGGGCTACTCTGTTGACAAGAACCTCCACTTCGTTACACCTTAAATATCCCAGGAAAGAGAAGAATGGATAAAGAAGTTGTGGTCCTTATGTACAATGGAATATCACTCAGCCATGAAATCAATGTCATAAGGCTAGTAGCAGCATGATGAGTGGATTTAGGTATGACGATTCTAAGTGAAATAAGTCCCACAGAAAAAGACACTTATCATGAGATATCACTTATAGAGGGAATGTAAAAACCGCTACCCTTGAACTGAATTACAAAACAGAACAGAGTCACACGTTTAGAAAACAGACTATGGCTGCTTAACGGGAAAGGTGAGGTGGGGTGATGCATAAAACAAGGGTTTCAAATTAGCTCAGATACCGTTCCATGAACCCAATATGTAATAGACAAGACCTACTCCTTGCTCAGTGAACTGGACTCAACACCCCCTATTCACCGCCCAAGAATATATCTGACTAGTAAGACTCTTAAAACCTATGTATTGATATCTCTCTGTAAGTGAGTCAAGTGGGTGTAAAGCGGCATAAACACAGCAGTGAAAAGCAGCTAAACCCCACTATAAAAATCAATTACTTTTCAAAACCCGTGAAACAAAGACAGTGAAAGAGAGAGAAATTCTTAGGAAATTCGTTCAGGGGCTGTGATGCCACCTGGATTGACCATATCTAGACCCACAGCTGATTGAGACATAAGGGTGGACACTCTTGGGGCTGAGAGGTTTGGTGAGGTTGGGTGAGCAAACGCAGACCCTTTAAAGTAATATAGCGTGGTACCCATCCCATGGGTCCCAAATCTCCAGGTTCAAGGGCATCGTCCTACACTGAAAACATGCATGAGAAACCCCGAAGATGGTACACCGTGTGATCGGGAAAGGTTTCTAAAACGCACCTCATTTCTCATCTCCTTGTGCTCCGGTTCGCCATTCCAGCCGCTTTCCTAGCAATCTCCCTCCTTGGAGAATCAGCACCTTTATCCTCCTGTTCCGTACAGGTTGCAATTTGTCCTGAGGATGCACGGGAAGAGGGGGAACCAATGAGAGACTAGCTCTAGGTGTTGGGACAGGCACAGGTCACTCTATTTTCCCATCAGGAAGAAGAATTAACCACAGGCTCAGCCTGCCGCCAGGAACCAGAATACGGCCTGAAGCAATCCTGCGCTTTTGCGGCCAGCTCCCAAGAAAGCGAGTTGAAGAATGGAGCTCAGGGGCACTGCAATTCACAAACCTGCAGACTTAGAAATGATAACTCTCGTCCACAAATATATTGAGGGAAGGCAACGAAGAGGATTTGAAAGCAAGGCAGAATTGCAGGAAACAGATTTCAGGAGGTAGATTCGAATCGCCTTTAAAGCACAGGAAAAGCGGCAAAACCTCGGCAATGATGCCCTTGGCCAAAAAGGGCGTATGCGTTTTTTCCTGAATATATTCAGGAAAAAACGCATACGCCCTTTTTGGCCAACCAAGCAACCTGGAAAGGCAAATCAGCGCTACAAAGAAGTCTCGCTTCCCATCGGTCAAAAGGGCCATGCTGAATAAAGTGTCAAAACCAGAAATGCAGGACAGGACATGGAGAAATGGGAGCCTTGCTACGCTGATGGGCGGGATGTAAATTGCCAACAGCCACTCTGGAGAAGTGTACGGTGTGTCCTGAAACATCTAAAAAACTCAGCTTAGAGAGCATAGGGCACTTCCACTCATGGGCGTATAAATTGGGAAAATTAAAAATCAGCAAGACACAGGCACCCCAAAGTTTTGGGCTACTCTGTTGACAAGAACCTCCACTTCGTTACACCTTAAATATCCCAGGAAAGAGAAGAATGGATAAAGAAGTTGTGGTCCTTATGTACAATGGAATATCACTCAGCCATGAAATCAATGTCATAAGGCTAGTAGCAGCATGATGAGTGGATTTAGGTATGACGATTCTAAGTGAAATAAGTCCCACAGAAAAAGACACTTATCATGAGATATCACTTATAGAGGGAATGTAAAAACCGCTACCCTTGAACTGAATTACAAAACAGAACAGAGTCACACGTTTAGAAAACAGACTATGGCTGCTTAACGGGAAAGGTGAGGTGGGGTGATGCATAAAACAAGGGTTTCAAATTAGCTCAGATACCGTTCCATGAACCCAATATGTAATAGACAAGACCTACTCCTTGCTCAGTGAACTGGACTCAACACCCCCTATTCACCGCCCAAGAATATATCTGACTAGTAAGACTCTTAAAACCTATGTATTGATATCTCTCTGTAAGTGAGTCAAGTGGGTGTAAAGCGGCATAAACACAGCAGTGAAAAGCAGCTAAACCCCACTATAAAAATCAATTACTTTTCAAAACCCGTGAAACAAAGACAGTGAAAGAGAGAGAAATTCTTAGGAAATTCGTTCAGGGGCTGTGATGCCACCTGGATTGACCATATCTAGACCCACAGCTGATTGAGACATAAGGGTGGACACTCTTGGGGCTGAGAGGTTTGGTGAGGTTGGGTGAGCAAACGCAGACCCTTTAAAGTAATATAGCGTGGTACCCATCCCATGGGTCCCAAATCTCCAGGTTCAAGGGCATCGTCCTACACTGAAAACATGCATGAGAAACCCCGAAGATGGTACACCGTGTGACCGGGAAAGGTTTCTAAAACGCACCTCATTTCTCATCTCCTTGTGCTCCGGTTCGCCATTCCAGCCGCTTTCCTAGCAATCTCCCTCCTTGGAGAATCAGCACCTTTATCCTCCTGTTCCGTACAGGTTGCAATTTGTCCTGAGGATGCACGGGAAGAGGGGGAACCAATGAGAGACTAGCTCTAGGTGTTGGGACAGGCACAGGTCACTCTATTTTCCCATCAGGAAGAAGAATTAACCACAGGCTCAGCCTGCCGCCAGGAACCAGAATACGGCCTGAAGCAATCCTGCGCTTTTGCGGCCAGCTCCCAAGAAAGCGAGTTGAAGAATGGAGCTCAGGGGCACTGCAATTCACAAACCTGCAGACTTAGAAATGATAACTCTCGTCCACAAATATATTGAGGGAAGGCAACGAAGAGGATTGGAAAGCAAGGCAGAATTGCAGGAAACAGATTTCAGGAGGTAGATTCGAATCGCCTTTAAAGCACAGGAAAAGCGGCAAAACCTCGACAACGATGCCCTTGGCCAAAAAGGGCGTATGCGTTTTTTCCTGAATATATTCAGGAAAAAACGCATACGCCCTTTTTGGCCAACCAAGCAACCTGGAAAGGCAAATCAGCGCTACAAAGAAGTCTCGCTTCCCATCGGTCAAAAGGGCCATGCTGAATAAAGTGTCAAAACCAGAAATGCAGGACAGGCCATGGAGAAATAGGAGCCTTGCTACGCTGATGGGCGGGATGTAAATTGCCAAAAGCCACTCTAGAGAAGTGTACGGTGTGTCCTGAAACATCTAAAAAACTCAGCTTAGAGAGCATAGGGCACTTCCACTCATGGGCGTATAAATTGGGAAAACTAAAAATCAGCAAGACACAGGCACCCCAAAGTTTTGGGCTACTCTGTTGACAAGAACCTCCACTTCGTTACACCTTAAATATCCCAGGAAAGAGAAGAATGGATAAAGAAGTTGTGGTCCTTATGTACAATGGAATATCACTCAGCCATGAAATCAATGTCATAAGGCTAGTAGCAGCATGATGAGTGGATTTAGGTATGACGATTCTAAGTGAAATAAGTCCCACAGAAAAAGACACTTATCATGAGATATCACTTATAGAGGGAATGTAAAAACCGCTACCCTTGAACTGAATTACAAAACAGAACAGAGTCACACGTTTAGAAAACAGACTATGGCTGCTTAACGGGAAAGGTGAGGTGGGGTGATGCATAAAACAAGGGTTTCAAATTAGCTCAGATACCGTTCCATGAACCCAATATGTAATAGACAAGACCTACTCCTTGCTCAGTGAACTGGACTCAACACCCCCTATTCACCGCCCAAGAATATATCTGACTAGTAAGACTCTTAAAACCTATGTATTGATATCTCTCTGTAAGTGAGTCAAGTGGGTGTAAAGCGGCATAAACACAGCAGTGAAAAGCAGCTAAACCCCACTATAAAAATCAATTACTTTTCAAAACCCGTGAAACAAAGACAGTGAAAGAGAGAGAAATTCTTACGAAATTCGTTCAGGGGCTGTGATGCCACCTGGATTGACCATATCTAGACCCACAGCTGATTGAGACATAAGGGTGGACACTCTTGGGGCTGAGAGGTTTGGTGAGGTTGGGTGAGCAAACGCAGACCCTTTAAAGTAATATAGCGTGGTACCCATCCCATGGGTCCCAAATCTCCAGGTTCAAGGGCATCGTCCTACACTGAAAACATGCATGAGAAACCCCGAAGATGGTACACCGTGTGACCGGGAAAGGTTTCTAAAACGCACCTCATTTCTCATCTCCTTGTGCTCCGGTTCGCCATTCCAGCCGCTTTCCTAGCAATCTCCCTCCTTGGAGAATCAGCACCTTTATCCTCCTGTTCCGTACAGGTTGCAATTTGTCCTGAGGATGCACGGGAAGAGGGGGAACCAATGAGAGACTAGCTCTAGGTGTTGGGACAGGCACAGGTCACTCTATTTTCCCATCAGGAAGAAGAATTAACCACAGGCTCAGCCTGCCGCCAGGAACCAGAATACGGCCTGAAGCAATCCTGCGCTTTTGCGGCCAGCTCCCAAGAAAGCGAGTTGAAGAATGGAGCTCAGGGGCACTGCAATTCACAAACCTGCAGACTTAGAAATGATAACTCTCGTCCACAAATATATTGAGGGAAGGCAACGAAGAGGATTTGAAAGCAAGGCAGAATTGCAGGAAACAGATTTCAGGAGGTAGATTCGAATCGCCTTTAAAGCACAGGAAAAGCGGCAAAACCTCGACAATGATGCCCTTGGCCAAAAAGGGCGTATGCGTTTTTTCCTGAATATATTCAGGAAAAAACGCATACGCCCTTTTTGGCCAACCAAGCAACCTGGAAAGGCAAATCAGCGCTACAAAGAAGTCTCGCTTCCCATCGGTCAAAAGGGCCATGCTGAATAAAGTGTCAAAACCAGAAATGCAGGACAGGCCATGGAGAAATAGGAGCCTTGCTACGCTGATGGGCGGGATGTAAATTGCCAAAAGCCACTCTAGAGAAGTGTACGGTGTGTCCTGAAACATCTAAAAAACTCAGCTTAGAGAGCATAGGGCACTTCCACTCATGGGCGTATAAATTGGGAAAACTAAAAATCAGCAAGACACAGGCACCCCAAAGTTTTGGGCTACTCTGTTGACAAGAACCTCCACTTCGTTACACCTTAAATATCCCAGGAAAGAGAAGAATGGATAAAGAAGTTGTGGTCCTTATGTACAATGGAATATCACTCAGCCATGAAATCAATGTCATAAGGCTAGTAGCAGCATGATGAGTGGATTTAGGTATGACGATTCTAAGTGAAATAAGTCCCACAGAAAAAGACACTTATCATGAGATATCACTTATAGAGGGAATGTAAAAACCGCTACCCTTGAACTGAATTACAAAACAGAACAGAGTCACACGTTTAGAAAACAGACTATGGCTGCTTAACGGGAAAGGTGAGGTGGGGTGATGCATAAAACAAGGGTTTCAAATTAGCTCAGATACCGTTCCATGAACCCAATATGTAATAGACAAGACCTACTCCTTGCTCAGTGAACTGGACTCAACACCCCCTATTCACCGCCCAAGAATATATCTGACTAGTAAGACTCTTAAAACCTATGTATTGATATCTCTCTGTAAGTGAGTCAAGTGGGTGTAAAGCGGCATAAACACAGCAGTGAAAAGCAGCTAAACCCCACTATAAAAATCAATTACTTTTCAAAACCCGTGAAACAAAGACAGTGAAAGAGAGAGAAATTCTTACGAAATTCGTTCAGGGGCTGTGATGCCACCTGGATTGACCATATCTAGACCCACAGCTGATTGAGACATAAGGGTGGACACTCTTGGGGCTGAGAGGTTTGGTGAGGTTGGGTGAGCAAACGCAGACCCTTTAAAGTAATATAGCGTGGTACCCATCCCATGGGTCCCAAATCTCCAGGTTCAAGGGCATCGTCCTACACTGAAAACATGCATGAGAAACCCCGAAGATGGTACACCGTGTGACCGGGAAAGGTTTCTAAAACGCACCTCATTTCTCATCTCCTTGTGCTCCGGTTCGCCATTCCAGCCGCTTTCCTAGCAATCTCCCTCCTTGGAGAATCAGCACCTTTATCCTCCTGTTCCGTACAGGTTGCAATTTGTCCTGAGGATGCACGGGAAGAGGGGGAACCAATGAGAGACTAGCTCTAGGTGTTGGGACAGGCACAGGTCACTCTATTTTCCCATCAGGAAGAAGAATTAACCACAGGCTCAGCCTGCCGCCAGGAACCAGAATACGGCCTGAAGCAATCCTGCGCTTTTGCGGCCAGCTCCCAAGAAAGCGAGTTGAAGAATGGAGCTCAGGGGCACTGCAATTCACAAACCTGCAGACTTAGAAATGATAACTCTCGTCCACAAATATATTGAGGGAAGGCAACGAAGAGGATTTGAAAGCAAGGCAGAATTGCAGGAAACAGATTTCAGGAGGTAGATTCGAATCGCCTTTAAAGCACAGGAAAAGCGGCAAAACCTCGACAACGATGCCCTTGGCCAAAAAGGGCGTATGCGTTTTTTCCTGAATATATTCAGGAAAAAACGCATACGCCCTTTTTGGCCAACCAAGCAACCTGGAAAGGCAAATCAGCGCTACAAAGAAGTCTCGCTTCCCATCGGTCAAAAGGGCCATGCTGAATAAAGTGTCAAAACCAGAAATGCAGGACAGGCCATGGAGAAATAGGAGCCTTGCTACGCTGATGGGCGGGATGTAAATTGCCAAAAGCCACTCTAGAGAAGTGTACGGTGTGTCCTGAAACATCTAAAAAACTCAGCTTAGAGAGCATAGGGCACTTCCACTCATGGGCGTATAAATTGGGAAAACTAAAAATCAGCAAGACACAGGCACCCCAAAGTTTTGGGCTACTCTGTTGACAAGAACCTCCACTTCGTTACACCTTAAATATCCCAGGAAAGAGAAGAATGGATAAAGAAGTTGTGGTCCTTATGTACAATGGAATATCACTCAGCCATGAAATCAATGTCATAAGGCTAGTAGCAGCATGATGAGTGGATTTAGGTATGACGATTCTAAGTGAAATAAGTCCCACAGAAAAAGACACTTATCATGAGATATCACTTATAGAGGGAATGTAAAAACCGCTACCCTTGAACTGAATTACAAAACAGAACAGAGTCACACGTTTAGAAAACAGACTATGGCTGCTTAACGGGAAAGGTGAGGTGGGGTGATGCATAAAACAAGGGTTTCAAATTAGCTCAGATACCGTTCCATGAACCCAATATGTAATAGACAAGACCTACTCCTTGCTCAGTGAACTGGACTCAACACCCCCTATTCACCGCCCAAGAATATATCTGACTAGTAAGACTCTTAAAACCTATGTATTGATATCTCTCTGTAAGTGAGTCAAGTGGGTGTAAAGCGGCATAAACACAGCAGTGAAAAGCAGCTAAACCCCACTATAAAAATCAATTACTTTTCAAAACCCGTGAAACAAAGACAGTGAAAGAGAGAGAAATTCTTAGGAAATTCGTTCAGGGGCTGTGATGCCACCTGGATTGACCATATCTAGACCCACAGCTGATTGAGACATAAGGGTGGACACTCTTGGGGCTGAGAGGTTTGGTGAGGTTGGGTGAGCAAACGCAGACCCTTTAAAGTAATATAGCGTGGTACCCATCCCATGGGTCCCAAATCTCCAGGTTCAAGGGCATCGTCCTACACTGAAAACATGCATGAGAAACCCCGAAGATGGTACACCGTGTGATCGGGAAAGGTTTCTAAAACGCACCTCATTTCTCATCTCCTTGTGCTCCGGTTCGCCATTCCAGCCGCTTTCCTAGCAATCTCCCTCCTTGGAGAATCAGCACCTTTATCCTCCTGTTCCGTACAGGTTGCAATTTGTCCTGAGGATGCACGGGAAGAGGGGGAACCAATGAGAGACTAGCTCTAGGTGTTGGGACAGGCACAGGTCACTCTATTTTCCCATCAGGAAGAAGAATTAACCACAGGCTCAGCCTGCCGCCAGGAACCAGAATACGGCCTGAAGCAATCCTGCGCTTTTGCGGCCAGCTCCCAAGAAAGCGAGTTGAAGAATGGAGCTCAGGGGCACGGCAATTCACAAACCTGCAGACTTAGAAATGATAACTCTCGTCCACAAATATATTGAGGGAAGGCAACGAAGAGGATTTGAAAGCAAGGCAGAATTGCAGGAAACAGATTTCAGGAGGTAGATTCGAATCGCCTTTAAAGCACAGGAAAAGCGGCAAAACCTCGACAACGATGCCCTTGGCCAAAAAGGGCGTATGCGTTTTTTCCTGAATATATTCAGGAAAAAACGCATACGCCCTTTTTGGCCAACCAAGCAACCTGGAAAGGCAAATCAGCGCTACAAAGAAGTCTCGCTTCCCATCGGTCAAAAGGGCCATGCTGAATAAAGTGTCAAAACCAGAAATGCAGGACAGGCCATGGAGAAATAGGAGCCTTGCTACGCTGATGGGCGGGATGTAAATTGCCAAAAGCCACTCTAGAGAAGTGTACGGTGTGTCCTGAAACATCTAAAAAACTCAGCTTAGAGAGCATAGGGCACTTCCACTCATGGGCGTATAAATTGGGAAAACTAAAAATCAGCAAGACACAGGCACCCCAAAGTTTTGGGCTACTCTGTTGACAAGAACCTCCACTTCGTTACACCTTAAATATCCCAGGAAAGAGAAGAATGGATAAAGAAGTTGTGGTCCTTATGTACAATGGAATATCACTCAGCCATGAAATCAATGTCATAAGGCTAGTAGCAGCATGATGAGTGGATTTAGGTATGACGATTCTAAGTGAAATAAGTCCCACAGAAAAAGACACTTATCATGAGATATCACTTATAGAGGGAATGTAAAAACCGCTACCCTTGAACTGAATTACAAAACAGAACAGAGTCACACGTTTAGAAAACAGACTATGGCTGCTTAACGGGAAAGGTGAGGTGGGGTGATGCATAAAACAAGGGTTTCAAATTAGCTCAGATACCGTTCCATGAACCCAATATGTAATAGACAAGACCTACTCCTTGCTCAGTGAACTGGACTCAACACCCCCTATTCACCGCCCAAGAATATATCTGACTAGTAAGACTCTTAAAACCTATGTATTGATATCTCTCTGTAAGTGAGTCAAGTGGGTGTAAAGCGGCATAAACACAGCAGTGAAAAGCAGCTAAACCCCACTATAAAAATCAATTACTTTTCAAAACCCGTGAAACAAAGACAGTGAAAGAGAGAGAAATTCTTAGGAAATTCGTTCAGGGGCTGTGATGCCACCTGGATTGACCATATCTAGACCCACAGCTGATTGAGACATAAGGGTGGACACTCTTGGGGCTGAGAGGTTTGGTGAGGTTGGGTGAGCAAACGCAGACCCTTTAAAGTAATATAGCGTGGTACCCATCCCATGGGTCCCAAATCTCCAGGTTCAAGGGCATCGTCCTACACTGAAAACATGCATGAGAAACCCCGAAGATGGTACACCGTGTGACCGGGAAAGGTTTCTAAAACGCACCTCATTTCTCATCTCCTTGTGCTCCGGTTCGCCATTCCAGCCGCTTTCCTAGCAATCTCCCTCCTTGGAGAATCAGCACCTTTATCCTCCTGTTCCGTACAGGTTGCAATTTGTCCTGAGGATGCACGGGAAGAGGGGGAACCAATGAGAGACTAGCTCTAGGTGTTGGGACAGGCACAGGTCACTCTATTTTCCCATCAGGAAGAAGAATTAACCACAGGCTCAGCCTGCCGCCAGGAACCAGAATACGGCCTGAAGCAATCCTGCGCTTTTGTGGCCAGCTCCCAAGAAAGCGAGTTGAAGAATGGAGCTCAGGGGCACTGCAATTCACAAACCTGCAGACTTAGAAATGATAACTCTCGTCCACAAATATATTGAGGGAAGGCAACGAAGAGGATTTGAAAGCAAGGCAGAATTGCAGGAAACAGATTTCAGGAGGTAGATTCGAATCGCCTTTAAAGCACAGGAAAAGCGGCAAAACCTCGACAATGATGCCCTTGGCCAAAAAGGGCGTATGCGTTTTTTCCTGAATATATTCAGGAAAAAACGCATACGCCCTTTTTGGCCAACCAAGCAACCTGGAAAGGCAAATCAGCGCTACAAAGAAGTCTCGCTTCCCATCGGTCAAAAGGGCCATGCTGAATAAAGTGTCAAAACCAGAAATGCAGGACAGGCCATGGAGAAATAGGAGCCTTGCTACGCTGATGGGCGGGATGTAAATTGCCAAAAGCCACTCTAGAGAAGTGTACGGTGTGTCCTGAAACATCTAAAAAACTCAGCTTAGAGAGCATAGGGCACTTCCACTCATGGGCGTATAAATTGGGAAAACTAAAAATCAGCAAGACACAGGCACCCCAAAGTTTTGGGCTACTCTGTTGACAAGAACCTCCACTTCGTTACACCTTAAATATCCCAGGAAAGAGAAGAATGGATAAAGAAGTTGTGGTCCTTATGTACAATGGAATATCACTCAGCCATGAAATCAATGTCATAAGGCTAGTAGCAGCATGATGAGTGGATTTAGGTATGACGATTCTAAGTGAAATAAGTCCCACAGAAAAAGACACTTATCATGAGATATCACTTATAGAGGGAATGTAAAAACCGCTACCCTTGAACTGAATTACAAAACAGAACAGAGTCACACGTTTAGAAAACACACTATGGCTGCTTAACGGGAAAGGTGAGGTGGGGTGATGCATAAAACAAGGGTTTCAAATTAGCTCAGATACCGTTCCATGAACCCAATATGTAATAGACAAGACCTACTCCTTGCTCAGTGAACTGGACTCAACACCCCCTATTCACCGCCCAAGAATATATCTGACTAGTAAGACTCTTAAAACCTATGTATTGATATCTCTCTGTAAGTGAGTCAAGTGGGTGTAAAGCGGCATAAACACAGCAGTGAAAAGCAGCTAAACCACACTATAAAAATCAATTACTTTTCAAAACCCGTGAAACAAAGACAGTGAAAGAGAGAGAAATTCTTAGGAAATTCGTTCAGGGGCTGTGATGCCACCTGGATTGACCATATCTAGACCCACAGCTGATTGAGACATAAGGGTGGACACTCTTGGGGCTGAGAGGTTTGGTGAGGTTGGGTGAGCAAACGCAGACCCTTTAAAGTAATATAGCGTGGTACCCATCCCATGGGTCCCAAATCTCCAGGTTCAAGGGCATCGTCCTACACTGAAAACATGCATGAGAAACCCCGAAGATGGTACACCGTGTGACCGGGAAAGGTTTCTAAAACGCACCTCATTTCTCATCTCCTTGTGCTCCGGTTCGCCATTCCAGCCGCTTTCCTAGCAATCTCCCTCCTTGGAGAATCAGCACCTTTATCCTCCTGTTCCGTACAGGTTGCAATTTGTCCTGAGGATGCACGGGAAGAGGGGGAACCAATGAGAGACTAGCTCTAGGTGTTGGGACAGGCACAGGTCACTCTATTTTCCCATCAGGAAGAAGAATTAACCACAGGCTCAGCCTGCCGCCAGGAACCAGAATACGGCCTGAAGCAATCCTGCGCTTTTGCGGCCAGCTCCCAAGAAAGCGAGTTGAAGAATGGAGCTCAGGGGCACTGCAATTCACAAACCTGCAGACTTAGAAATGATAACTCTCGTCCACAAATATATTGAGGGAAGGCAACGAAGAGGATTTGAAAGCAAGGCAGAATTGCAGGAAACAGATTTCAGGAGGTAGATTCGAATCGCCTTTAAAGCACAGGAAAAGCGGCAAAACCTCGACAATGATGCCCTTGGCCAAAAAGGGCGTATGCGTTTTTTCCTGAATATATTCAGGAAAAAACGCATACGCCCTTTTTGGCCAACCAAGCAACCTGGAAAGGCAAATCAGCGCTACAAAGAAGTCTCGCTTCCCATCGGTCAAAAGGGCCATGCTGAATAAAGTGTCAAAACCAGAAATGCAGGACAGGCCATGGAGAAATAGGAGCCTTGCTACGCTGATGGGCGGGATGTAAATTGCCAAAAGCCACTCTAGAGAAGTGTACGGTGTGTCCTGAAACATCTAAAAAACTCAGCTTAGAGAGCATAGGGCACTTCCACTCATGGGCGTATAAATTGGGAAAACTAAAAATCAGCAAGACACAGGCACCCCAAAGTTTTGGGCTACTCTGTTGACAAGAACCTCCACTTCGTTACACCTTAAATATCCCAGGAAAGAGAAGAATGGATAAAGAAGTTGTGGTCCTTATGTACAATGGAATATCACTCAGCCATGAAATCAATGTCATAAGGCTAGTAGCGGCATGATGAGTGGATTTAGGTATGACGATTCTAAGTGAAATAAGTCCCACAGAAAAAGACACTTATCATGAGATATCACTTATAGAGGGAATGTAAAAACCGCTACCCTTGAACTGAATTACAAAACAGAACAGAGTCACACGTTTAGAAAACACACTATGGCTGCTTAACGGGAAAGGTGAGGTGGGGTGATGCATAAAACAAGGGTTTCAAATTAGCTCAGATACCGTTCCATAAACCCGATATGTAATAGACAAGACCTACTCCTTGCTCAGTGAACTGGACTCAACACCCCCTATTCACCGCCCCAGAATATATCTGACTAGTAAGAATCTTAAAACCTATGTATTGATATCTCTCTGTAAGTGAGTCAAGTGGGTGTAAAGCGGCATAAACACAGCAGTGAAAAGCAGCTAAACCCCATTATAAAAATCAATTACTTTTCAAAACCCGTGAAACAAAGACAGTGAAAGAGAGAGAAATTCTTACAAAATTCGTTCAGGGGCTGTGATGCCACCTGGATTGACCATATCTAGACCCACAGCTGATTGAGACATAAGGGTGGACACTCTTGGGGCTGAGAGGTTTGGTGAGGTTGGGTGAGCAAACGCAGACCCTTTAAAGTAATACGGCGTGGTACCCATCCCATGGGTCCCAAATCTCCAGGTTCAAGGGCATCGTCCTACATTGAAAACATGCATGAGAAACCCCGAAGATGGTACACCGTGTGATCGGGAAAGGTTTCTAAAACGCACCTCATTTCTCATCTCCTTGTGCTCCGGTTCGCCATTCCAGCCGCTTTCCTAGCAATCTCCCTCCTTGGAGAATCAGCACCTTTATCCTCCTGTTCCGTACAGGTTGCAATTTGTCCTGAGGATGCACGGGAAGAGGGGGAACCAATGAGAGACTAGCTCTAGGTGTTGGGACAGGCACAGGTCACTCTATTTTCCCATCAGGAAGAAGAATTAACCACAGGCTCAGCCTGCCGCCAGGAACCAGAATACGGCCTGAAGCAATCCTGCGCTTTTGCGGCCAGCTCCCAAGAAAGCGAGTTGAAGAATGGAGCTCAGGGGCACTGCAATTCACAAACCTGCAGACTTAGAAATGATAACTCTCGTCCACAAATATATTGAGGGAAGGCAACGAAGAGGATTTGAAAGCAAGGCAGAATTGCAGGAAACAGATTTCAGGAGGTAGATTCGAATCGCCTTTAAAGCACAGGAAAAGCGGCAAAACCTCGGCAACGATGCCCTTTGCCAAAAAGGGCGTATGCGTTTTTTCCTGAATATATTCAGGAAAAAACGCATACGCCCTTTTTGGCCAACCAAGCAACCTGGAAAGGCAAATCAGCGCTACAAAGAAGTCTCGCTTCCCATCGGTCAAAAGGGCCATGCTGAATAAAGTGTCAAAACCAGAAATGCAGGACAGGCCATGGAGAAATAGGAGCCTTGCTACGCTGATGGGCGGGATGTAAATTGCCAAAAGCCACTCTAGAGAAGTGTACGGTGTGTCCTGAAACATCTAAAAAACTCAGCTTAGAGAGCATAGGGCACTTCCACTCATGGGCGTATAAATTGGGAAAACTAAAAATCAGCAAGACACAGGCACCCCAAAGTTTTGGGCTACTCTGTTGACAAGAACCTCCACTTCGTTACACCTTAAATATCCCAGGAAAGAGAAGAATGGATAAAGAAGTTGTGGTCCTTATGTACAATGGAATATCACTCAGCCATGAAATCAATGTCATAAGGCTAGTAGCAGCATGATGAGTGGATTTAGGTATGACGATTCTAAGTGAAATAAGTCCCACAGAAAAAGACACTTATCATGAGATATCACTTATAGAGGGAATGTAAAAACCGCTACCCTTGAACTGAATTACAAAACAGAACAGAGTCACACGTTTAGAAAACAGACTATGGCTGCTTAACGGGAAAGGTGAGGTGGGGTGATGCATAAAACAAGGGTTTCAAATTAGCTCAGATACCGTTCCATGAACCCAATATGTAATAGACAAGACCTACTCCTTGCTCAGTGAACTGGACTCAACACCCCCTATTCACCGCCCAAGAATATATCTGACTAGTAAGACTCTTAAAACCTATGTATTGATATCTCTCTGTAAGTGAGTCAAGTGGGTGTAAAGCGGCATAAACACAGCAGTGAAAAGCAGCTAAACCCCACTATAAAAATCAATTACTTTTCAAAATCCGTGAAACAAAGACAGTGAAAGAGAGAGAAATTCTTAGGAAATTCGTTCAGGGGCTGTGATGCCACCTGGATTGACCATATCTAGACCCACAGCTGATTGAGACATAAGGGTGGACACTCTTGGGGCTGAGAGGTTTGGTGAGGTTGGGTGAGCAAACGCAGACCCTTTAAAGTAATATAGCGTGGTACCCATCCCATGGGTCCCAAATCTCCAGGTTCAAGGGCATCGTCCTACACTGAAAACATGCATGAGAAACCCCGAAGATGGTACACCGTGTGATCGGGAAAGGTTTCTAAAACGCACCTCATTTCTCATCTCCTTGTGCTCCGGTTCGCCATTCCAGCCGCTTTCCTAGCAATCTCCCTCCTTGGAGAATCAGCACCTTTATCCTCCTGTTCCGTACAGGTTGCAATTTGTCCTGAGGATGCACGGGAAGAGGGGGAACCAATGAGAGACTAGCTCTAGGTGTTGGGACAGGCACAGGTCACTCTATTTTCCCATCAGGAAGAAGAATTAACCACAGGCTCAGCCTGCCGCCAGGAAGCAGAATACGGCCTGAAGCAATCCTGCGCTTTTGTGGCCAGCTCCCAAGAAAGCGAGTTGAAGAATGGAGCTCAGGGGCACTGCAATTCACAGACCTGCAGACTTAGAAATGATAACTCTCGTCCACAAATATATTGAGGGAAGGCAACGAAGAGGATTTGAAAGCAAGGCAGAATTGCAGGAAACAGATTTCAGGAGGTAGATTCGAATCGCCTTTAAAGCACAGGAAAAGCGGCAAAACCTCGGCAACGATGCCCTTGGCCAAAAAGGGCGTATGCGTTTTTTCCTGAATATATTCAGGAAAAAACGCATACGCCCTTTTTGGCCAACCAAGCAACCTGGAAAGGCAAATCAGCGCTACAAAGAAGTCTCGCTTCCCATCGGTCAAAAGGCCCATGCTGAATAAAGTGTCAAAACCAGAAATGCAGGACAGGACATGGAGAAATGGGAGCCTTGCTACGCTGATGGGCGGGATGTAAATTGCCAACAGCCACTCTGGAGAAGTGTACGGTGTGTCCTGAAACATCTAAAAAACTCAGCTTAGAGAGCATAGGGCACTTCCACTCATGGGCATATAAATTGGGAAAATTAAAAATCAGCAACACACAGGCACCCCAAAGTTCTGGGCTACTCTGTTGACAAGAACCTCCACTTCGTTACACCTTAAATATCCCAGGAAAGAGAAGAATGGATAAAGAAGTTGTGGTCCTTATGTACAATGGAATATCACTCAGCCATGAAATCAATGTCATAAGGCTAGTAGCGGCATGATGAGTGGATTTAGGTATGACGATTCTAAGTGAAATAAGTCCCACAGAAAAAGACACTTATCATGAGATATCACTTATAGAGGGAATGTAAAAACCGCTACCCTTGAACTGAATTACAAAACAGAACAGAGTCACACGTTTAGAAAACACACTATGGCTGCTTAACGGGAAAGGTGAGGTGGGGTGATGCATAAAACAAGGGTTTCAAATTAGCTCAGATACCGTTCCATAAACCCGATATGTAATAGACAAGACCTACTCCTTGCTCAGTGAACTGGACTCAACACCCCCTATTCACCGCCCCAGAATATATCTGACTAGTAAGAATCTTAAAACCTATGTATTGATATCTCTCTGTAAGTGAGTCAAGTGGGTGTAAAGCGGCATAAACACAGCAGTGAAAAGCAGCTAAACCCCATTATAAAAATCAATTACTTTTCAAAACCCGTGAAACAAAGACAGTGAAAGAGAGAGAAATTCTTACAAAATTCGTTCAGGGGCTGTGATGCCACCTGGATTGACCATATCTAGACCCACAGCTGATTGAGACATAAGGGTGGACACTCTTGGGGCTGAGAGGTTTGGTGAGGTTGGGTGAGCAAACGCAGACCCTTTAAAGTAATACGGCGTGGTACCCATCCCATGGGTCCCAAATCTCCAGGTTCAAGGGCATCGTCCTACATTGAAAACATGCATGAGAAACCCCGAAGATGGTACACCGTGTGATCGGGAAAGGTTTCTAAAACGCACCTCATTTCTCATCTCCTTGTGCTCCGGTTCGCCATTCCAGCCGCTTTACTAGCAATCTCCCTCCTTGGAGAATCAGCACCTTTATCCTCCTGTTCCGTACAGGTTGCAATTTGTCCTGAGGATGCACGGGAAGAGGGGGAACCAATGAGAGACTAGCTCTAGGTGTTGGGACAGGCACAGGTCACTCTATTTTCCCATCAGGAAGAAGAATTAACCACAGGCTCAGCCTGCCGCCAGGAACCAGAATACGGCCTGAAGCAATCCTGCGCTTTTGCGGCCAGCTCCCAAGAAAGCGAGTTGAAGAATGGAGCTCAGGGGCACTGCAATTCACAAACCTGCAGACTTAGAAATGATAACTCTCGTCCACAAATATATTGAGGGAAGGCAACGAAGAGGATTTGAAAGCAAGGCAGAATTGCAGGAAACAGATTTCAGGAGGTAGATTCGAATCGCCTTTAAAGCACAGGAAAAGCGGCAAAACCTCGGCAACGATGCCCTTGGCCAAAAAGGGCGTATGCGTTTTTTCCTGAATATATTCAGGAAAAAACGCATACGCCCTTTTTGGCCAACCAAGCAACCTGGAAAGGCAAATCAGCGCTACAAAGAAGTCTCGCTTCCCATCGGTCAAAAGGGCCATGCTGAATAAAGTGTCAAAACCAGAAATGCAGGACAGGCCATGGAGAAATAGGAGCCTTGCTACGCTGATGGGCGGGATGTAAATTGCCAAAAGCCACTCTAGAGAAGTGTACGGTGTGTCCTGAAACATCTAAAAAACTCAGCTTAGAGAGCATAGGGCACTTCCACTCATGGGCGTATAAATTGGGAAAACTAAAAATCAGCAAGACACAGGCACCCCAAAGTTTTGGGCTACTCTGTTGACAAGAACCTCCACTTCGTTACACCTTAAATATCCCAGGAAAGAGAAGAATGGATAAAGAAGTTGTGGTCCTTATGTACAATGGAATATCACTCAGCCATGAAATCAATGTCATAAGGCTAGTAGCAGCATGATGAGTGGATTTAGGTATGACGATTCTAAGTGAAATAAGTCCCACAGAAAAAGACACTTATCATGAGATATCACTTATAGAGGGAATGTAAAAACCGCTACCCTTGAACTGAATTACAAAACAGAACAGAGTCACACGTTTAGAAAACAGACTATGGCTGCTTAACGGGAAAGGTGAGGTGGGGTGATGCATAAAACAAGGGTTTCAAATTAGCTCAGATACCGTTCCATGAACCCAATATGTAATAGACAAGACCTACTCCTTGCTCAGTGAACTGGACTCAACACCCCCTATTCACCGCCCAAGAATATATCTGACTAGTAAGACTCTTAAAACCTATGTATTGATATCTCTCTGTAAGTGAGTCAAGTGGGTGTAAAGCGGCATAAACACAGCAGTGAAAAGCAGCTAAACCCCACTATAAAAATCAATTACTTTTCAAAACCCGTGAAACAAAGACAGTGAAAGAGAGAGAAATTCTTAGGAAATTCGTTCAGGGGCTGTGATGCCACCTGGATTGACCATATCTAGACCCACAGCTGATTGAGACATAAGGGTGGACACTCTTGGGGCTGAGAGGTTTGGTGAGGTTGGGTGAGCAAACGCAGACCCTTTAAAGTAATATAGCGTGGTACCCATCCCATGGGTCCCAAATCTCCAGGTTCAAGGGCATCGTCCTACACTGAAAACATGCATGAGAAACCCCGAAGATGGTACACCGTGTGATCGGGAAAGGTTTCTAAAACGCACCTCATTTCTCATCTCCTTGTGCTCCGGTTCGCCATTCCAGCCGCTTTACTAGCAATCTCCCTCCTTGGAGAATCAGCACCTTTATCCTCCTGTTCCGTACAGGTTGCAATTTGTCCTGAGGATGCACGGGAAGAGGGGGAACCAATGAGAGACTAGCTCTAGGTGTTGGGACAGGCACAGGTCACTCTATTTTCCCATCAGGAAGAAGAATTAACCACAGGCTCAGCCTGCCGCCAGGAACCAGAATACGGCCTGAAGCAATCCTGCGCTTTTGCGGCCAGCTCCCAAGAAAGCGAGTTGAAGAATGGAGCTCAGGGGCACTGCAATTCACAAACCTGCAGACTTAGAAATGATAACTCTCGTCCACAAATATATTGAGGGAAGGCAACGAAGAGGATTTGAAAGCAAGGCAGAATTGCAGGAAACAGATTTCAGGAGGTAGATTCGAATCGCCTTTAAAGCACAGGAAAAGCGGCAAAACCTCGACAACGATGCCCTTGGCCAAAAAGGGCGTATGCGTTTTTTCCTGAATATATTCAGGAAAAAAACGCATACGCCCTTTTTGGCCAACCAAGCAACCTGGAAAGGCAAATCAGCGCTACAAAGAAGTCTCGCTTCCCATCGGTCAAAAGGGCCATGCTGAATAAAGTGTCAAAACCAGAAATGCAGGACAGGCCATGGAGAAATAGGAGCCTTGCTACGCTGATGGGCGGGATGTAAATTGCCAAAAGCCACTCTAGAGAAGTGTACGGTGTGTCCTGAAACATCTAAAAAACTCAGCTTAGAGAGCATAGGGCACTTCCACTCATGGGCGTATAAATTGGGAAAACTAAAAATCAGCAAGACACAGGCACCCCAAAGTTTTGGGCTACTCTGTTGACAAGAACCTCCACTTCGTTACACCTTAAATATCCCAGGAAAGAGAAGAATGGATAAAGAAGTTGTGGTCCTTATGTACAATGGAATATCACTCAGCCATGAAATCAATGTCATAAGGCTAGTAGCAGCATGATGAGTGGATTTAGGTATGACGATTCTAAGTGAAATAAGTCCCACAGAAAAAGACACTTATCATGAGATATCACTTATAGAGGGAATGTAAAAACCGCTACCCTTGAACTGAATTACAAAACAGAACAGAGTCACACGTTTAGAAAACAGACTATGGCTGCTTAACGGGAAAGGTGAGGTGGGGTGATGCATAAAACAAGGGTTTCAAATTAGCTCAGATACCGTTCCATGAACCCAATATGTAATAGACAAGACCTACTCCTTGCTCAGTGAACTGGACTCAACACCCCCTATTCACCGCCCAAGAATATATCTGACTAGTAAGACTCTTAAAACCTATGTATTGATATCTCTCTGTAAGTGAGTCAAGTGGGTGTAAAGCGGCATAAACACAGCAGTGAAAAGCAGCTAAACCCCACTATAAAAATCAATTACTTTTCAAAACCCGTGAAACAAAGACAGTGAAAGAGAGAGAAATTCTTACGAAATTCGTTCAGGGGCTGTGATGCCACCTGGATTGACCATATCTAGACCCACAGCTGATTGAGACATAAGGGTGGACACTCTTGGGGCTGAGAGGTTTGGTGAGGTTGGGTGAGCAAACGCAGACCCTTTAAAGTAATATAGCGTGGTACCCATCCCATGGGTCCCAAATCTCCAGGTTCAAGGGCATCGTCCTACACTGAAAACATGCATGAGAAACCCCGAAGATGGTACACCGTGTGATCGGGAAAGGTTTCTAAAACGCACCTCATTTCTCATCTCCTTGTGCTCCGGTTCGCCATTCCAGCCGCTTTCCTAGCAATCTCCCTCCTTGGAGAATCAGCACCTTTATCCTCCTGTTCCGTACAGGTTGCAATTTGTCCTGAGGATGCACGGGAAGAGGGGGAACCAATGAGAGACTAGCTCTAGGTGTTGGGACAGGCACAGGTCCCTCTATTTTCCCATCAGGAAGAAGAATTAACCACAGGCTCAGCCTGCCGCCAGGAACCAGAATACGGCCTGAAGCAATCCTGCGCTTTTGCGGCCAGCTCCCAAGAAAGCGAGTTGAAGAATGGAGCTCAGGGGCACTGCAATTCACAAACCTGCAGACTTAGAAATGATAACTCTCGTCCACAAATATATTGAGGGAAGGCAACGAAGAGGATTTGAAAGCAAGGCAGAATTGCAGGAAACAGATTTCAGGAGGTAGATTCGAATCGCCTTTAAAGCACAGGAAAAGCGGCAAAACCTCGACAACGATGCCCTTGGCCAAAAAGGGCGTATGCGTTTTTTCCTGAATATATTCAGGAAAAAACGCATACGCCCTTTTTGGCCAACCAAGCAACCTGGAAAGGCAAATCAGCGCTACAAAGAAGTCTCGCTTCCCATCGGTCAAAAGGGCCATGCTGAATAAAGTGTCAAAACCAGAAATGCAGGACAGGCCATGGAGAAATAGGAGCCTTGCTACGCTGATGGGCGGGATGTAAATTGCCAAAAGCCACTCTAGAGAAGTGTACGGTGTGTCCTGAAACATCTAAAAAACTCAGCTTAGAGAGCATAGGGCACTTCCACTCATGGGCGTATAAATTGGGAAAACTAAAAATCAGCAAGACACAGGCACCCCAAAGTTTTGGGCTACTCTGTTGACAAGAACCTCCACTTCGTTACACCTTAAATATCCCAGGAAAGAGAAGAATGGATAAAGAAGTTGTGGTCCTTATGTACAATGGAATATCACTCAGCCATGAAATCAATGTCATAAGGCTAGTAGCAGCATGATGAGTGGATTTAGGTATGACGATTCTAAGTGAAATAAGTCCCACAGAAAAAGACACTTATCATGAGATATCACTTATAGAGGGAATGTAAAAACCGCTACCCTTGAACTGAATTACAAAACAGAACAGAGTCACACGTTTAGAAAACAGACTATGGCTGCTTAACGGGAAAGGTGAGGTGGGGTGATGCATAAAACAAGGGTTTCAAATTAGCTCAGATACCGTTCCATGAACCCAATATGTAATAGACAAGACCTACTCCTTGCTCAGTGAACTGGACTCAACACCCCCTATTCACCGCCCAAGAATATATCTGACTAGTAAGACTCTTAAAACCTATGTATTGATATCTCTCTGTAAGTGAGTCAAGTGGGTGTAAAGCGGCATAAACACAGCAGTGAAAAGCAGCTAAACCCCACTATAAAAATCAATTACTTTTCAAAACCCGTGAAACAAAGACAGTGAAAGAGAGAGAAATTCTTAGGAAATTCGTTCAGGGGCTGTGATGCCACCTGGATTGACCATATCTAGACCCACAGCTGATTGAGACATAAGGGTGGACACTGTTGGGGCTGAGAGGTTTGGTGAGGTTGGGTGAGCAAACGCAGACCCTTTAAAGTAATATAGCGTGGTACCCATCCCATGGGTCCCAAATCTCCAGGTTCAAGGGCATCGTCCTACACTGAAAACATGCATGAGAAACCCCGAAGATGGTACACCGTGTGATCGGGAAAGGTTTCTAAAACGCACCTCATTTCTCATCTCCTTGTGCTCCGGTTCGCCATTCCAGCCGCTTTCCTAGCAATCTCCCTCCTTGGAGAATCAGCACCTTTATCCTCCTGTTCCGTACAGGTTGCAATTTGTCCTGAGGATGCACGGGAAGAGGGGGAACCAATGAGAGACTAGCTCTAGGTGTTGGGACAGGCACAGGTCACTCTATTTTCCCATCAGGAAGAAGAATTAACCACAGGCTCAGCCTGCCGCCAGGAACCAGAATACGGCCTGAAGCAATCCTGCGCTTTTGCGGCCAGCTCCCAAGAAAGCGAGTTGAAGAATGGAGCTCAGGGGCACTGCAATTCACAAACCTGCAGACTTAGAAATGATAACTCTCGTCCACAAATATATTGAGGGAAGGCAACGAAGAGGATTTGAAAGCAAGGCAGAATTGCAGGAAACAGATTTCAGGAGGTAGATTCGAATCGCCTTTAAAGCACAGGAAAAGCGGCAAAACCTCGACAACGATGCCCTTGGCCAAAAAGGGCGTATGCGTTTTTTCCTGAATATATTCAGGAAAAAACGCATACGCCCTTTTTGGCCAACCAAGCAACCTGGAAAGGCAAATCAGCGCTACAAAGAAGTCTCGCTTCCCATCGGTCAAAAGGGCCATGCTGAATAAAGTGTCAAAACCAGAAATGCAGGACAGGCCATGGAGAAATAGGAGCCTTGCTACGCTGATGGGCGGGATGTAAATTGCCAAAAGCCACTCTAGAGAAGTGTACGGTGTGTCCTGAAACATCTAAAAAACTCAGCTTAGAGAGCATAGGGCACTTCCACTCATGGGCGTATAAATTGGGAAAACTAAAAATCAGCAAGACACAGGCACCCCAAAGTTTTGGGCTACTCTGTTGACAAGAACCTCCACTTCGTTACACCTTAAATATCCCAGGAAAGAGAAGAATGGATAAAGAAGTTGTGGTCCTTATGTACAATGGAATATCACTCAGCCATGAAATCAATGTCATAAGGCTAGTAGCAGCATGATGAGTGGATTTAGGTATGACGATTCTAAGTGAAATAAGTCCCACAGAAAAAGACACTTATCATGAGATATCACTTATAGAGGGAATGTAAAAACCGCTACCCTTGAACTGAATTACAAAACAGAACAGAGTCACACGTTTAGAAAACAGACTATGGCTGCTTAACGGGAAAGGTGAGGTGGGGTGATGCATAAAACAAGGGTTTCAAATTAGCTCAGATACCGTTCCATGAACCCAATATGTAATAGACAAGACCTACTCCTTGCTCAGTGAACTGGACTCAACACCCCCTATTCACCGCCCAAGAATATATCTGACTAGTAAGACTCTTAAAACCTATGTATTGATATCTCTCTGTAAGTGAGTCAAGTGGGTGTAAAGCGGCATAAACACAGCAGTGAAAAGCAGCTAAACCCCACTATAAAAATCAATTACTTTTCAAAACCCGTGAAACAAAGACAGTGAAAGAGAGAGAAATTCTTAGGAAATTCATTCAGGGGCTGTGATGCCACCTGGATTGACCATATCTAGACCCACAGCTGATTGAGACATAAGGGTGGACACTCTTGGGGCTGAGAGGTTTGGTGAGGTTGGGTGAGCAAACGCAGACCCTTTAAAGTAATATAGCGTGGTACCCATCCCATGGGTCCCAAATCTCCAGGTTCAAGGGCATCGTCCTACACTGAAAACATGCATGAGAAACCCCGAAGATGGTACACCGTGTGATCGGGAAAGGTTTCTAAAACGCACCTCATTTCTCATCTCCTTGTGCTCCGGTTCGCCATTCCAGCCGCTTTACTAGCAATCTCCCTCCTTGGAGAATCAGCACCTTTATCCTCCTGTTCCGTACAGGTTGCAATTTGTCCTGAGGATGCACGGGAAGAGGGGGAACCAATGAGAGACTAGCTCTAGGTGTTGGGACAGGCACAGGTCACTCTATTTTCCCATCAGGAAGAAGAATTAACCACAGGCTCAGCCTGCCGCCAGGAACCAGAATACGGCCTGAAGCAATCCTGCGCTTTTGCGGCCAGCTCCCAAGAAAGCGAGTTGAAGAATGGAGCTCAGGGGCACTGCAATTCACAAACCTGCAGACTTAGAAATGATAACTCTCGTCCACAAATATATTGAGGGAAGGCAACGAAGAGGATTTGAAAGCAAGGCAGAATTGCAGGAAACAGATTTCAGGAGGTAGATTCGAATCGCCTTTAAAGCACAGGAAAAGCGGCAAAACCTCGACAGTGATGCCCTTGGCCAAAAAGGGCGTATGCGTTTTTTCCTGAATATATTCAGGAAAAAACGCATACGCCCTTTTTGGCCAACCAAGCAACCTGGAAAGGCAAATCAGCGCTACAAAGAAGTCTCGCTTCCCATCGGTCAAAAGGGCCATGCTGAATAAAGTGTCAAAATCAGAAATGCAGGACAGGCCATGGAGAAATAGGAGCCTTGCTACGCTGATGGGCGGGATGTAAATTGCCAAAAGCCACTCTAGAGAAGTGTACGGTGTGTCCTGAAACATCTAAAAAACTCAGCTTAGAGAGCATAGGGCACTTCCACTCATGGGCGTATAAATTGGGAAAACTAAAAATCAGCAAGACACAGGCACCCCAAAGTTTTGGGCTACTCTGTTGACAAGAACCTCCACTTCGTTACACCTTAAATATCCCAGGAAAGAGAAGAATGGATAAAGAAGTTGTGGTCCTTATGTACAATGGAATATCACTCAGCCATGAAATCAATGTCATAAGGCTAGTAGCAGCATGATGAGTGGATTTAGGTATGACGATTCTAAGTGAAATAAGTCCCACAGAAAAAGACACTTATCATGAGATATCACTTATAGAGGGAATGTAAAAACCGCTACCCTTGAACTGAATTACAAAACAGAACAGAGTCACACGTTTAGAAAACACACTATGGCTGCTTAACGGGAAAGGTGAGGTGGGGTGATGCATAAAACAAGGGTTTCAAATTAGCTCAGATACCGTTCCATGAACCCAATATGTAATAGACAAGACCTACTCCTTGCTCAGTGAACTGGACTCAACACCCCCTATTCACCGCCCAAGAATATATCTGACTAGTAAGACTCTTAAAACCTATGTATTGATATCTCTCTGTAAGTGAGTCAAGTGGGTGTAAAGCGGCATAAACACAGCAGTGAAAAGCAGCTAAACCCCACTATAAAAATCAATTACTTTTCAAAACCCGTGAAACAAAGACAGTGAAAGAGAGAGAAATTCTTACGAAATTCGTTCAGGGGCTGTGATGCCACCTGGATTGACCATATCTAGACCCACAGCTGATTGAGACATAAGGGTGGACACTCTTGGGGCTGAGAGGTTTGGTGAGGTTGGGTGAGCAAACGCAGACCCTTTAAAGTAATATAGCGTGGTACCCATCCCATGGGTCCCAAATCTCCAGGTTCAAGGGCATCGTCCTACACTGAAAACATGCATGAGAAACCCCGAAGATGGTACACCGTGTGATCGGGAAAGGTTTCTAAAACGCACCTCATTTCTCATCTCCTTGTGCTCCGGTTCGCCATTCCAGCCGCTTTACTAGCAATCTCCCTCCTTGGAGAATCAGCACCTTTATCCTCCTGTTCCGTACAGGTTGCAATTTGTCCTGAGGATGCACGGGAAGAGGGGGAACCAATGAGAGACTAGCTCTAGGTGTTGGGCCAGGCACAGGTCACTCTATTTTCCCATCAGGAAGAAGAATTAACCACAGGCTCAGCCTGCCGCCAGGAACCAGAATACGGCCTGAAGCAATCCTGCGCTTTTGCGGCCAGCTCCCAAGAAAGCGAGTTGAAGAATGGAGCTCAGGGGCACTGCAATTCACAAACCTGCAGACTTAGAAATGATAACTCTCGTCCACAAATATATTGAGGGAAGGCAACGAAGAGGATTTGAAAGCAAGGCAGAATTGCAGGAAACAGATTTCAGGAGGTAGATTCGAATCGCCTTTAAAGCACAGGAAAAGCGGCAAAACCTCGACAACGATGCCCTTGGCCAAAAAGGGCGTATGCGTTTTTTCCTGAATATATTCAGGAAAAAACGCATACGCCCTTTTTGGCCAACCAAGCAACCTGGAAAGGCAAATCAGCGCTACAAAGAAGTCTCGCTTCCCATCGGTCAAAAGGGCCATGCTGAATAAAGTGTCAAAACCAGAAATGCAGGACAGGCCATGGAGAAATAGGAGCCTTGCTACGCTGATGGGCGGGATGTAAATTGCCAAAAGCCACTCTAGAGAAGTGTACGGTGTGTCCTGAAACATCTAAAAAACTCAGCTTAGAGAGCATAGGGCACTTCCACTCATGGGCGTATAAATTGGGAAAACTAAAAATCAGCAAGACACAGGCACCCCAAAGTTTTGGGCTACTCTGTTGACAAGAACCTCCACTTCGTTACACCTTAAATATCCCAGGAAAGAGAAGAATGGATAAAGAAGTTGTGGTCCTTATGTACAATGGAATATCACTCAGCCATGAAATCAATGTCATAAGGCTAGTAGCAGCATGATGAGTGGATTTAGGTATGACGATTCTAAGTGAAATAAGTCCCACAGAAAAAGACACTTATCATGAGATATCACTTATAGAGGGAATGTAAAAACCGCTACCCTTGAACTGAATTACAAAACAGAACAGAGTCACACGTTTAGAAAACAGACTATGGCTGCTTAACGGGAAAGGTGAGGTGGGGTGATGCATAAAACAAGGGTTTCAAATTAGCTCAGATACCGTTCCATGAACCCAATATGTAATAGACAAGACCTACTCCTTGCTCAGTGAAGTGGACTCAACACCCCCTATTCACCGCCCAAGAATATATCTGACTAGTAAGACTCTTAAAACCTATGTATTGATATCTCTCTGTAAGTGAGTCAAGTGGGTGTAAAGCGGCATAAACACAGCAGTGAAAAGCAGCTAAACCCCACTATAAAAATCAATTACTTTTCAAAACCCGTGAAACAAAGACAGTGAAAGAGAGAGAAATTCTTACGAAATTCGTTCAGGGGCTGTGATGCCACCTGGATTGACCATATCTAGACCCACAGCTGATTGAGACATAAGGGTGGACACTCTTGGGGCTGAGAGGTTTGGTGAGGTTGGGTGAGCAAACGCAGACCCTTTAAAGTAATATAGCGTGGTACCCAACCCATGGGTCCCAAATCTCCAGGTTCAAGGGCATCGTCCTACACTGAAAACATGCATGAGAAACCCCGAAGATGGTACACCGTGTGATCGGGAAAGGTTTCTAAAACGCACCTCATTTCTCATCTCCTTGTGCTCCGGTTCGCCATTCCAGCCGCTTTACTAGCAATCTCCCTCCTTGGAGAATCAGCACCTTTATCCTCCTGTTCCGTACAGGTTGCAATTTGTCCTGAGGATGCACGGGAAGAGGGGGAACCAATGAGAGACTAGCTCTAGGTGTTGGGACAGGCACAGGTCACTCTATTTTCCCATCAGGAAGAAGAATTAACCACAGGCTCAACCTGCCGCCAGGAAGCAGAATACGGCCTGAAGCAATCCTGCGCTTTTGCGGCCAGCTCCCAAGAAAGCGAGTTGAAGAATGGAGCTCAGGGGCACTGCAATTCACAAACCTGCAGACTTAGAAATGATAACTCTCGTCCACAAATATATTGAGGGAAGGCAACGAAGAGGATTTGAAAGCAAGGCAGAATTGCAGGAAACAGATTACAGGAGGTAGATTCGAATCGCCTTTAAAGCACAGGAAAAGCGGCAAAACCTCGACAATGATGCCCTTGGCCACAAAGGGCGTATGCGTTTTTTCCTGAATATATTCAGAAAAAACGCATACGCCCTTTTTGTCCACCCAAGCAACCTGGAAAGGCAAATCAGCGCTACAAAGAAGTCTCGCTTTCCATCGGTCAAAAGGGCCATGCTGAATAAAAAGTCAAAACCAGAAATGCAGGACAGGCCATGGAGAAATGGGAGCCTTGCTACGCTGATGGGCGGGATGTAAATTGCCAACAGCCACTCTGCAGAAGTGTACAGTGTGTCCTGAAACATCTAAAAAACTCAGCTTAGAGAGCATAGGGCCCTTCCACTCATGGGCGTATAAATTGGGAAAACTAAAAATCAGCAAGACACAGGCACCCCAAAGTTTTGGGCTACCCTGTTGACAAGAACCTCCACTTCGTTACACCTTAAATATCCCAGGAAAGAGAAGAATGGATAAAGAAGATATGGTCCTTATGTACAATGGAATATCACTCAGCCATGAAATCAATGTCATAAGGCTAGTAGCAGCATGATGAGTGGATTTAGGTATGACGATTCTAAGTGAAATAAGTCCCACAGAAAAAGACACTTATCATGAGATATCACTTATAGAGGGAATGTAAAAACCGCTACCCTTGAATTGAATTACAAAACAGAACAGAGTCACACGTTTAGAAAACAGACTATGGCTGCTTAACGGGAAAGGTGAGGTGGGGTGATGCATAAAACAAGGGTTTCAAATTAGCTCAGATACCGTTCCATGAACCCAATATGTAATAGACAAGACCTACTCCTTGCTCAGTGAACTGGACTCAACACCCCCTATTCACCGCCCAAGAATATATCTGACTAGTAAGACTCTTAAAACCTATGTATTGATATCTCTCTGTAAGTGAGTCAAGTGGGTGTAAAGCGGCATAAACACAGCAGTGAAAAGCAGCTAAACCCCATTATAAAAATCAATTACTTTTCAAAACCCGTGAAACAAAGACAGTGAAAGAGAGAGAAATTCTTAAAAAATTCGTTCAGGGGCTGTGATGCCACCTGGATTGACCATATCTAGACCCACAGCTGATTGAGACATAAGGGTGGACACTCTTGGGGCTGAGAGGTTTGGTGAGGTTGGGTGAGCAAACGCAGACCCTTTAAAGTAATATAGCGTGGTACCCATCCCATGGGTCCCAAATCTCCAGGTTCAAGGGCATCGTCCTACACTGAAAACATGCATGAGAAACCCCGAAGATGGTACACCGTGTGATCGGGAAAGGTTTCTAAAACGCACCTCATTTCTCAACTCCTTGTGCTCCGGTTCGCCATTCCAGCCGCTTTACTAGCAATCTCCCTCCTTGGAGAATCAGCACCTTTATCCTCCTGTTCCGTACAGGTTGCAATTTGTCCTGAGGATGCACGGGAAGAGGGGGAACCAATGAGAGACTAGCTGTAGGTGTTGGGACAGGCACAGGTGACACTATTTTCCCATCAGGAAGAAGAATTAACCACAGGCTCAGCCTGCCGCCAGGAGCCAGAATTGGGCCTGAAGCAATCCTGCGCTTTTGCGGCCAGCTCCCAAGAAAGCGAGTTGAAGAATGGAGCTCAGGGGCACTGCAATTCACAAACCTGCAGACTTAGAAATGATAACTCTCGTCCACAAGTATATTGAGGGAAGGCAACGAAGAGGATTTGAAAGCAAGGCAGAATTGCAGGAAACAGATTTCAGGAGGTAGATTCGAATCGCCTTTAAAGCACAGGAAAAGCGGCAAAACCTCGACAATGATGCCCTTGGCCAAAAAGGGCGTATGCGTTTTTTCCTGAATATATTCAGGAAAAAACGCATACGCCCTTTTTGGCCAACCAAGCAACCTGGAAAGGCAAATCAGCGCTACAAAGAAGTCTCGCTTCCCATCGGTCAAAAGGGCCATGCTGAATAAAGTGTCAAAACCAGAAATGCAGGACAGGACATGGAGAAATGGGAGCCTTGCTACGCTGATGGGCGGGATGTAAATTGCCAACAGCCACTCTGGAGAAGTGTACGGTGTGTCCTGAAACATCTAAAAAACTCAGCTTAGAGAGCATAGGGCACTTCCACTCATGGGCGTATAAATTGGGAAAATTAAAAATCAGCAACACACAGGCACCCCAAAGTTTTGGGCTACTCTGTTGACAAGAACCTCCACTTCGTTACACCTTAAATATCCCAGGAAAGAGAAGAATGGATAAAGAAGTTGTGGTCCTTATGTACAATGGAATATCACTCAGCCATGAAATCAATGTCATAAGGCTAGTAGCGGCATGATGAGTGGATTTAGGTATGACGATTCTAAGTGAAATAAGTCCCACAGAAAAAGACACTTATCATGAGATATCACTTATAGAGGGAATGTAAAAACCGCTACCCTTGAACTGAATTACAAAACAGAACAGAGTCACACGTTTAGAAAACACACTATGGCTGCTTAACGGGAAAGGTGAGGTGGGGTGATGCATAAAACAAGGGTTTCAAATTAGCTCAGATACCGTTCCATAAACCCGATATGTAATAGACAAGACCTACTCCTTGCTCAGTGAACTGGACTCAACACCCCCTATTCACCGCCCCAGAATATATCTGACTAGTAAGAATCTTAAAACCTATGTATTGATATCTCTCTGTAAGTGAGTCAAGTGGGTGTAAAGCGGCATAAACACAGCAGTGAAAAGCAGCTAAACCCCATTATAAAAATCAATTACTTTTCAAAACCCGTGAAACAAAGACAGTGAAAGAGAGAGAAATTCTTACAAAATTCGTTCAGGGGCTGTGATGCCACCTGGATTGACCATACCTAGACCCACAGCTGATTGAGACATAAGGGTGGACACTCTTGGGGCTGAGAGGTTTGGTGAGGTTGGGTGAGCAAACGCAGACCCTTTAAAGTAATACGGCGTGGTACCCATCCCATGGGTCCCAAATCTCCAGGTTCAAGGGCATCGTCCTACATTGAAAACATGCATGAGAAACCCCGAAGATGGTACACCGTGTGATCGGGAAAGGTTGCTAAAACGAACCTCATTTCTCATCTCCTTGTGCTCCGGTTCGCCATTCCAGCCGCTTTACTAGCAATCTCCCTCCTTGGAGAATCAGCACATTTATCTTCCTGTTCCGTACAGATTGCAATTTGTCCTGACGATGAACGGGAAGAGGGGGAACCAATGAGAGACTAGCTGTAGGTGTTGGGACAGGCACAGGTGACACTATTTTCCCATCAGGAAGAAGAATTAACCACAGGCTCAGCCTGCCGCCAGGAACCAGAATACGGCCTGAAGCAATCCTGCGCTTTTGCGGCCAGCTCCCAAGAAAGCGAGTTGAATAATGGAGCTCAGGGGCACTGCAATTCACAAACCTGCAGACTTAGAAATGATAACTCTCGTCCACAAATATATTGAGGGAAGGCAACGAAGAGGATTTGAAAGCAAGGCAGAATTGCAGGAAACAGATTTCAGGAGGTAGATTCGACTCACCTTTAAAGCACAGGAAAAGCGGCAAAACCTCGACAATGATGCCCTTGGCCAAAAAGGGCGTATGCGTTTTTTCCTGAATATATACAGGAAAAAACGCATACGCCCTTTTTGGCCAACCAAGCAACCTGGAAAGTCAAATCAGCGCTACAAAGAAGTCTCGCTTCCCATCGGTCAAAAGGGCCATGCTGAATAAAGTGTCAAAACCAGAAATACAGGACAGGCCATGGAGAAATGGGAGCCTTGCTACGCTGATGGGAAGGATGTAAATTGCCAACAGCCACTCTGGAGAAGTGTACGGTGTGTCCTGAAACATCTAAAAAACTCAGCTTAGAGACCATAGGGCACTTCCACTCATGGGCGTATAAATTGGGAAAATTAAAAATCAGCAACACACAGGCACCCCAAAGTTTTGGGCTACTCTGTTGACAAGAACCTCCACTTCGTTACACCTTAAATATCCCAGGAAAGAGAAGAATGGATAAAGAAGATGTGGTCCTTATGTTCAATGGAATATCACTCAGCCATGAAATCAATGTCATAAGGCTAGTAGCAGCATGATGAGTGGATTTAGGTATGACGATTCTAAGTGAAATAAGTCCCACAGAAAAAGACACTTATCATGAGATATCACTTATAGAGGGAATGTAAAAACCGCTACCCTTGAACTGAATTACAAAACAGAACAGAGTCACACGTTTAGAAAACAGACTATGGCTGCTTAACGGGAAAGGTGAGGTGGGGTGATGCATAAAACAAGGGTTTCAAATTAGCTCAGATACCGTTCCATGAACCCAATATGTAATAGACAAGACCTACTCCTTGCTCAGTGAACTGGACTCAACACCCCCTATTCACCGCCCAAGAATATATCTGACTAGTAAGACTCTTAAAACCTATGTATTGATATCTCTCTGTAAGTGAGTCAAGTGGGTGTAAAGCGGCATAAACACAGCAGTGAAAAGCAGCTAAACCCCATTATAAAAATCAATTACTTTTCAAAACCCGTGAAACAAAGACAGTGAAAGAGAGAGAAATTCTTAGGAAATTCGTTCAGGGGCTGTGATGCCACCTGGATTGACCATATCTAGACCCACAGCTGATTGAGACATAAGGGTGGACACTCTTGGGGCTGAGAGGTTTGGTGAGGTTGGGTGAGCAAACGCAGACCCTTTAAAGTAATATAGCGTGGTACCCATCCCATGGGTCCCAAATCTCCAGGTTCAAGGGCATCGTCCTACACTGAAAACATGCATGAGAAACCCCGAAGATGGTACACCGTGTGATCGGGAAAGGTTTCTAAAACGCACCTCATTTCTCATCTCCTTGTGCTCCGGTTCGCCATTCCAGCCGCTTTCCTAGCAATCTCCCTCCTTGGAGAATCAGCACCTTTATCCTCCTGTTCCGTACAGGTTGCAATTTGTCCTGAGGATGCACGGGAAGAGGGGGAACCAATGAGAGACTAGCTCTAGGTGTTGGGACAGGCACAGGTCACTCTATTTTCCCATCAGGAAGAAGAATTAACCACAGGCTCAGCCTGCCGCCAGGAAGCAGAATACGGCCTGAAGCAATCCTGCGCTTTTGCGGCCAGCTCCCAAGAAAGCGAGTTGAAGAATGGAGCTCAGGGGCACTGCAATTCACAAACCTGCAGACTTAGAAATGATAACTCTCGTCCACAAATATATTGAGGGAAGGCAACGAAGAGGATTTGAAAGCAAGGCAGAATTACAGGAAACAGATTTCAGGAGGTAGATTCGAATCGCCTTTAAAGCACAGGAAAAGCGGCAAAACCTCGACAATGATGCCCTTGGCCAAAAAGGGCGTATGCGTTTTTTCCTGAATATATTCAGAAAAAACGCATACGCCCTTTTTGGCCACCCAAGCAACCTGGAAAGGCAAATCAGCGCTACAAAGAAGTCTCGCTTTCCATCGGTTAAAAGGGCCATGCTGAATAAAAAGTCAAAACCAGAAATGCAGGACAGGCCATGGAGAAATGGGAGCCTTGCTACGCTGATGGGCGGGATGTAAATTGCCAACAGCCACTCTGCAGAAGTGTACGGTGTGTCCTGAAACATCTAAAAAACTCAGCTTAGAGAGCATAGGGCCCTTCCACTCATGGGCCTATAAATTGGGAAAAATAAAAATCAGCAAGACACAGGCACCCCAAAGTTTTGGGCTACTCTGTTGACAAGAACCTCCACTTCGTTACACCTTAAATATCCCAGGAAAGAGAAGAATGGATAAAGAAGATATGGTCCTTATATACAATGGAATATCACTCAGCCATGAAATCAGTGTCATAAGGCTAGTAGCAGCATGATGAGTGGATTTAGGTATGACGATTCTAAGTGAAATAAGTCCCACAGAAAAAGACACTTATCATGAGATATCACTTATAGAGGGAATGTAAAAACCGCTACCCTTGAACTGAATTACAAAACAGAACAGAGTCACACGTTTAGAAAACAGACTATGGCTGCTTAACGGGAAAGGTGAGGTGGGGTGATGCATAAAACAAGGGTTTCAAATTAGCTCAGATACCGTTCCATGAACCCAATATGTAATACACAAGACCTACTCCTTGCTCAGTGAACTGGACTCAACACCCCCTATTCACCGCCCAAGAATATATCTGACTAGTAAGACTCTTAAAACCTATGTATTGATATCTCTCTGTAAGTGAGTCAAGTGGGTGTAAAGCGGCATAAACACAGCAGTGAAAAGCAGCTAAACCCCATTATAAAAATCAATTACTTTTCAAAACCCGTGAAACAAAGACAGTGAAAGAGAGAGAAATTCTTAGGAAATTCGTTCAGGGGCTGTGATGCCACCTGGATTGACCATATCTAGACCCACAGCTGATTGAGACATAAGGGTGGACACTCTTGGGGCTGAGAGGTTTGGTGAGGTTGGGTGAGCAAACGCAGACCCTTTAAAGTAATATAGCGTGGTACCCATCCCATGGGTCCCAAATCTCCAGGTTCAAGGGCATCGTCCTACACTGAAAACATGCATGAGAAACCCCGAAGATGGTACACCGTGTGATCGGGAAAGGTTTCTAAAACGCACCTCATTTCTCATCTCCTTGTGCTCCGGTTCGCCATTCCAGCTGCTTTCCTAGCAATCTCCCTCCTTGGAGAATCAGCACCTTTATCCTCCTGTTCCGTACAGGTTGCAATTTGTCCTGAGGATGCACAGGAAGAGGGGGAACCAATGAGAGACTAGCTCTAGGTGTTGCGACAGGCACAGGTCACTCTATTTTCCCATCAGGAAGAAGAATTAACCACAGGCTCAGCCTGCCGCCAGGAACCAGAATACGGCCTGAAGCAATCCTGCGCTTTTGCGGCCAGCTCCCAAGAAAGCGAGTTGAAGAATGGAGCTCAGGGGCACTGCAATTCACAAACCTGCAGACTTAGAAATGATAACTCTCGTCCACAAATATATTGAGGGAAGGCAACGAAGAGGATTTGAAAGCAAGGCAGAATTGCAGGAAACAGATTTCAGGAGGTAGATTCGAATCGCCTTTAAAGCACAGGAAAAGCGGCAAAACCTCGACAATGATGCCCTTGGCCAAAAAGGGCGTATGCGTTTTTTCCTGAATATATTCAGAAAAAACGCATACGCCCTTTTTGTCCACCCAAGCAACCTGGAAAGGCAAATCAGCGCTACAAAGAAGTCTCGCTTTCCATCGGTCAAAAGGGCCATGCTGAATAAAAAGTCAAAACCAGAAATGCAGGACAGGCCATGGAGAAATGGGAGCCTTGCTACGCTGATGGGCGGGATGTAAATTGCCAACAGCCACTCTGCAGAAGTGTACGGTGTGTCCTGAAACATCTAAAAAACTCAGCTTAGAGAGCATAGGGCCCTTCCACTCATGGGCCTATAAATTGGGAAAACTAAAAATCAGCAAGACACAGGCACCCCAAAGTTCTGGGCTACTCTGTTGACAAGAACCTCCACTTCGTTACACCTTAAATATCCCAGGAAAGAGAAGAATGGATAAAGAAGTTGTGGTCCTTATGTACAATGGAATATCACTCAGCCATGAAATCAATGTCATAAGGCTAGTAGCGGCATGATGAGTGGATTTAGGTATGACGATTCTAAGTGAAATAAGTCCCACAGAAAAAGACACTTATCATGAGATATCACTTATAGAGGGAATGTAAAAACCGCTACCCTTGAACTGAATTACAAAACAGAACAGAGTCACACGTTTAGAAAACACACTATGGCTGCTTAACGGGAAAGGTGAGGTGGGGTGATGCATAAAACAAGGGTTTCAAATTAGCTCAGATACCGTTCCATAAACCCGATATGTAATAGACAAGACCTACTCCTTGCTCAGTGAACTGGACTCAACACCCCCTATTCACCGCCCCAGAATATATCTGACTAGTAAGAATCTTAAAACCTATGTATTGATATCTCTCTGTAAGTGAGTCAAGTGGGTGTAAAGCGGCATAAACACAGCAGTGAAAAGCAGCTAAACCCCATTATAAAAATCAATTACTTTTCAAAACCCGTGAAACAAAGACAGTGAAAGAGAGAGAAATTCTTACAAAATTCGTTCAGGGGCTGTGATGCCACCTGGATTGACCATATCTAGACCCACAGCTGATTGAGACATAAGGGTGGACACTCTTGGGGCTGAGAGGTTTGGTGAGGTTGGGTGAGCAAACGCAGACCCTTTAAATTAATACGGCGTGGTACCCATCCCATGGGTCCCAAATCTCCAGGTTCAAGGGCATCGTCCTACACTGAAAACATGCATGAGAAACCCCGAAGATGGTACACCGTGTGATCGGGAAAGGTTTCTAAAACGCACCTCATTTCTCAACTCCTTGTGCTCCGGTTCGCCATTCCAGCCGCTTTACTAGCAATCTCCCTCCTTGGAGAATCAGCACCTTTATCCTCCTGTTCCGTACAGGTTGCAATTTGTCCTGAGGATGCACGGGAAGAGGGGGAACCAATGAGAGACTAGCTCTAGGTGTTGGGACAGGCACAGGTCACTCTATTTTCCCATCAGGAAGAAGAATTAACCACAGGCTCAGCCTGCCGCCAGGAAGCAGAATACGGCCTGAAGCAATCCTGCGCTTTTGCGGCCAGCTCCCAAGAAAGCGAGTTGAATAATGGAGCTCAGGGGCACTGCAATTCACAAACCTGCAGACTTAGAAATGATAACTCTCGTCCACAAATATATTGAGGGAAGGCAACAAAGAGGATTTGAAAGCAAGGCAGAATTGCAGGAAACAGATTTCAGGAGGTAGATTCGAATCGCCTTTAAAGCACAGGAAAAGAGGCAAAACCTCGACAATAATGCCCTTGGCCAAAAAGGGCGTATGCGTTTTTTCCTGAATATATTCAGGAAAAAACGCATACGCCCTTTTTGGCCAACCAAGCAACCTGGAAAGGCAAATCAGCGCTACAAAGAAGTCTCGCTTCCCATCGGTCAAAAGGGCCATGCTGAATAAAGTGTCAAAACCAGAAATGCACGACAGGCCATGGAGAAATGGGAGCCTTGCTACGCTGATGGGCGGGATGTAAATTGCCAACAGCCACTCTGGAGAAGTGTACGGTGTGTCCTGAAACATCTAAAAAACTCAGCTTAGAGAGCATAGGGCCCTTCCACTCATGGGCGTATAAATTGGGAAAACTAAAAATCAGCAAGACACAGGCACCCCAAAGTTTTGGGCTACTCTGCTGACAAGAACCTCCACTTCGTTACACCTTAAATATCCCAGGAAAGAGAAGAATGGATAAAGAAGATGTGGTCCTTATATACAATGGAATATCACTCAGCCATGAAATCAATGTCATAAGGCTAGTAGCGGCATGATGAGTGGATTTAGGTATGACGATTCTAAGTGAAATAAGTCACACAGAAAAAGACACTTATCATAAGATATCACTTATAGAGGGAATGTAAAAACCGCTACCCTTGAACTGAATTACAAAACAGAACAGAGTCACACGTTTAGAAAACACACTATGGCTGCTTAACGGGAAAGGTGAGGTGGGGTGATGCATAAAACAAGGGTTTCAAATTAGCTCAGATACCGTTCCATGAACCCAATATGTAATAGACAAGACCTACTCCTTGCTCAGTGAACTGGACTCAACACCCCCTATTCACCGCCCAAGAATATATCTGACTAGTAAGACTCTTAAAACCTATGTATTGATATCTCTCTGTAAGTGAGTCAAGTGGGTGTAAAGCGGCATAAACACAGCAGTGAAAAGCAGCTAAACCCCATTATAAAAATCATTTACTTTTAAAAACCCGTGAAACAAAGACAGTGAAAGAGAGAGAAATTCTTACAAAATTCGTTCAGGGGCTGTGATGCCACCTGGATTGACCATATCTAGACCCACAGCTGATTGAGACATAAGGGTGGACACTCTTGGGGCTGAGAGGTTTGGTGAGGTTGGGTGAGCAAACGCAGACCCTTTAAAGAAATATGGCGTGGTACCCATCCCATGGGTCCCAAATCTCCAGGTTCAAGGGCATCGTCCTACACTGAAAACATGCATGAGAAACCCCGAAGATGGTACACCGTGTGATCGGGAAAGGTTTCTAAAACGCACCTCATTTCTCATCTCCTTGTGCTCCGGTTCGCCATTCCAGCCGCTTTACTAGCAATCTCCCTCCTTGGAGAATCAGCACATTTATCTTCCTGTTCCGTACAGATTGCAATTTGTCCTGACGATGAACGGGAAGAGGGGGAACCAATGAGAGACTAGCTGTAGGTGTTGGGACAGGCACAGGTGACACTATTTTCCCATCAGGAAGAAGAATTAACCACAGGCTCAGCCTGCCGCCAGGAAGCAGAATACGGCCTGAAGCAATCCTGCGCTTTTGCGGCCAGCTCCCAAGAAAGCGAGTTGAATAATGGAGCTCAGGGGCACTGCAATTCACAAACCTGCAGACTTAGAAATGATAACTCTCGTCCACAAATATATTGAGGGAAGGCAACGAAGAGGATTTGAAAGCAAGGCAGAATTGCAGGAAACAGATTTCAGGAGGTAGATTCGAATCACCTTTAAAGCACAGGAAAAGCGGCAAAACCTCGACAATGATGTCCTTGGCCAAAAAGGGCGTATGCGTTTTTTCCTGAATATATACAGGAAAAAACGCATACGCCCTTTTTGGCCAACCAAGCAACCTGGAAAGGCAAATCAGCGCTACAAAGAAGTCTCGCTTCCCATCGGTCAAAAGGGCCATGCTGAATAAAGTGTCAAAACCAGAAATACAGGACAGGCCATGGAGAAATGGGAGCCTTGCTACGCTGATGGGAAGGATGTAAATTGCCAACAGCCACTCTGGAGAAGTGTACGGTGTGTCCTGAAACATCTAAAAAACTCAGCTTAGAGACCATAGGGCACTTCCACTCATGGGCGTATAAATTGGGAAAATTAAAAATCAGCAACACACAGGCACCCCAAAGTTTTGGGCTACTCTGTTGACAAGAACCTCCACTTCGTTACACCTTAAATATCCCAGGAAAGAGAAGAATGGATAAAGAAGATGTGGTCCTTATGTTCAATGGAATATCACTCAGCCATGAAATCAATGTCATAAGGCTAGTAGCAGCATGATGAGTGGATTTAGGTATGACGATTCTAAGTGAAATAAGTCACACAGAAAAAGACACTTATCATGAGATATCACTTATAGAGGGAATGTAAAAACCGCTACCCTTGAACTGAATTACAAAACAGAACAGAGTCACACGTTTAGAAAACAGACTATGGCTGCTTAACGGGAAAGGTGAGGTGGGGTGATGCATAAAACAAGGGTTTCAAATTAGCTCAGATACCGTTCCATGAACCCAATATGTAATAGACAAGACCTACTCCTTGCTCAGTGAACTGGACTCAACACCCCCTATTCACCGCCCAAGAATATATCTGACTAGTAAGACTCTTAAAACCTATGTATTGATATCTCTCTGTAAGTGAGTCAAGTGGGTGTAAAGCGGCATAAACACAGCAGTGAAAAGCAGCTAAACCCCATTATAAAAATCAATTACTTTTCAAAACCCGTGAAACAAAGACAGTGAAAGAGAGAGAAATTCTTAGGAAATTCGTTCAGGGGCTGTGATGCCACCTGGATTGACCATATCTAGACCCACAGCTGATTGAGACATAAGGGTGGACACTCTTGGGGCTGAGAGGTTTGGTGAGGTTGGGTGAGCAAACGCAGACCCTTTAAATTAATACGGCGTGGTACCCATCCCATGGGTCCCAAATCTCCAGGTTCAAGGGCATCGTCCTACACTGAAAACATGCATGAGAAACCCCGAAGATGGTACACCGTGTGATCGGGAAAGGTTTCTAAAACGCACCTCATTTCTCATCTCCTTGTGCTCCGGTTCGCCATTCCAGCCGCTTTACTAGCAATCTCCCTCCTTGGAGAATCAGCACCTTTATCCTCCTGTTCCGTACAGGTTGCAATTTGTCCTGAGGATGCACGGGAAGAGGGGGAACCAATGAGAGACTAGCTCTAGGTGTTGGGACAGGCACAGGTCACTCTATTTTCCCATCAGGAAGAAGAATTAACCACAGGCTCAGCCTGCCGCCAGGAAGCAGAATACGGCCTGAAGCAATCCTGCGCTTTTGCGGCCAGCTCCCAAGAAAGCGAGTTGAATAATGGAGCTCAGGGGCACTGCAATTCACAAACCTGCAGACTTAGAAATGATAACTCTCGTCCACAAATATATTGAGGGAAGGCAACGAAGAGGATTTGAAAGCAAGGCAGAATTGCAGGAAACAGATTTCAGGAGGTAGATTCGAATCGCCTTTAAAGCACAGGAAAAGCGGCAAAACCTCAACAATGATGCCCTTGGCCAAAAAGGGCGTATGCGTTTTTTCCTGAATATATTCAGAAAAAACGCATACGCCCTTTTTGGCCACCCAAGCAACCTGGAAAGGCAAATCAGCGCTACAAAGAAGTCTCGCTTTCCATCGGTCAAAAGGGCCATGCTGAATAAAAAGTCAAAACCAGAAATGCAGGACAGGCCATGGAGAAATGGGAGCCTTGCTACGCTGATGGGCGGGATGTAAATTGCCAACAGCCACTCTGCAGAAGTGTACGGTGTGTCCTGAAACATCTAAAAAACTCAGCTTAGAGACCATAGGGCCCTTCCACTCATGGGCCTATAAATTGGGAAAACTAAAAATCAGCAAGACACAGGCACCCCAAAGTTTTGGGCTACTCTGTTGACAAGAACCTCCACTTCGTTACACCTTAAATATCCCAGGAAAGAGAAGAATGGATAAAGAAGATATGGTCCTTATATACAATGGAATATCACTCAGCCATGAAATCAATGTCATAAGGCTAGTAGCAGCATGATGAGTGGATTTAGGTATGACGATTCTAAGTGAAATAAGTCCCACAGAAAAAGACACTTATCATGAGATATCACTTATAGAGGGAATGTAAAAACCGCTACCCTTGAACTGAATTACAAAACAGAACAGAGTCACACGTTTAGAAAACACACTATGGCTGCTTAACGGGAAAGGTGAGGTGGGGTGATGCATAAAACAAGGGTTTCAAATTAGCTCAGATACCGTTCCATAAACCCGATATGTAATAGACAAGACCTACTCCTTGCTCAGTGAACTGGACTCAACACCCCCTATTCACCGCCCAAGAATATATCTGACTAGTAAGAATCTTAAAACCTATGTATTGATATCTCTCTGTAAGTGAGTCAAGTGGGTGTAAAGCGGCATAAACACAGCAGTGAAAAGCAGCTAAACCCCATTATAAAAATCAATTACTTTTCAAAACCCGTGAAACAAAGACAGTGAAAGAGAGAGAAATTCTTACAAAATTCGTTCAGGGGCTGTGATGCCACCTGGATTGACCATATCTAGACCCACAGCTGACTGAGACATAAGGGTGGACACTCTTGGGGCTGAGAGGTTTGGTGAGGTTGGGTGAGCAAACGCAGACCCTTTAAAGTAATACGGCGTGGTACCCATCCCATGGGTCCCAAATCTCCAGGTTCAAGGGCATCGTCCTACATTGAAAACATGCATGAGAAACCCCGAAGATGGTACACCGTGTGATCGGGAAAGGTTGCTAAAACGAACCTCATTTCTCATCTCCTTGTGCTCCGGTTCGCCATTCCAGCCGCTTTACTAGCAATCTCCCTCCTTGGAGAATCAGCACATTTATCTTCCTGTTCCGTACAGATTGCAATTTGTCCTGACGATGAACGGGAAGAGGGGGAACCAATGAGAGACTAGCTGTAGGTGTTGGGACAGGCACAGGTGACACTATTTTCCCATCAGGAAGAAGAATTAACCACAGGCTCAGCCTGCCGCCAGGAAGCAGAATACGGCCTGAAGCAATCCTGCGCTTTTGCGGCCAGCTCCCAAGAAAGCGAGTTGAATAATGGAGCTCAGGGGCACTGCAATTCACAAACCTGCAGACTTAGAAATGATAACTCTCGTCCACAAATATATTGAGGGAAGGCAACGAAGAGGATTTGAAAGCAAGGCAGAATTGCAGGAAACAGATTTCAGGAGGTAGATTCGAATCACCTTTAAAGCACAGGAAAAGCGGCAAAACCTCGACAATGATGCCCTTGGCCAAAAAGGGCGTATGCGTTTTTTCCTGAATATATACAGGAAAAAACGCATACGCCCTTTTTGGCCAACCAAGCAACCTGGAAAGGCAAATCAGCGTTACAAAGAAGTCTCGCTTCCCATCGGTCAAAAGGGCCATGCTGAATAAAGTGTCAAAACCAGAAATACAGGACAGGCCATGGAGAAATGGGAGCCTTGCTACGCTGATGGGAAGGATGTAAATTGCCAACAGCCACTCTGGAGAAGTGTACGGTGTGTCCTGAAACATCTAAAAAACTCAGCTTAGAGACCATAGGGCACTTCCACTCATGGGCGTATAAATTGGGAAAATTAAAAATCAGCAACACACAGGCACCCCAAAGTTTTGGGCTACTCTGTTGACAAGAACCTCCACTTCGTTACACCTTAAATATCCCAGGAAAGAGAAGAATGGATAAAGAAGATGTGGTCCTTATGTTGAATGGAATATCACTCAGCCATGAAATCAATGTCATAAGGCTAGTAGCAGCATGATGAGTGGATTTAGGTATGACGATTCTAAGTGAAAAAAGTCACACAGAAAAAGACACTTATCATGAGATATCACTTATAGAGGGAATGTAAAAACCGCTACCCTTGAACTGAATTACAAAACAGAACAGAGTCACACGTTTAGAAAACACACTATGGCTGCTTAACGGGAAAGGTGAGGTGGGGTGATGCATAAAACAAGGGTTTCAAATTAGCTCAGATACCGTTCCATGAACCCAATATGTAATAGACAAGACCTACTCCTTGCTCAGTGAACTGGACTCAACACCCCCTATTCACCGCCCAAGAATATATCTGACTAGTAAGACTCTTAAAACCTATGTATTGATATCTCTCTGTAAGTGAGTCAAGTGGGTGTAAAGCGGCATAAACACAGCAGTGAAAAGCAGCTAAACCCCATTATAAAAATCATTTACTTTTAAAAACCCGTGAAACAAAGACAGTGAAAGAGAGAGAAATTCTTACAAAATTCGTTCAGGGGCTGTGATGCCACCTGGATTGACCATATCTAGACCCACAGCTGATTGACACATAAGGGTGGACACTCTTGGGGCTGAGAGGTTTGGTGAGGTTGGGTGAGCAAACGCAGACCCTTTAAAGAAATACGGCGTGGTACCCATCCCATGGGTCCCAAATCTCCAGGTTCAAGGGCATCGTCCTACACTGAAAACATGCATGAGAAACCCCGAAGATGGTACACCGTGTGATCGGGAAAGGTTTCTAAAACGCACCTCATTTCTCATCTCCTTGTGCTCCGGTTCGCCATTCCAGCCGCTTTACTAGCAATCTCCCTCCTTGGAGAATCAGCACCTTTATCCTCCTGTTCTGTACAGGTTGCAATTTGTCCTGAGGATGCACGGGAAGAGGGGGAACCAATGAGAGACTAGCTCTAGGTGTTGGGACAGGCACAGGTCACTCTATTTTCCCATCAGGAAGAAGAATTAACCACAGGCTCAGCCTGCCGCCAGGAGCCAGAATACGGCCTGAAGCAATCCTGTGCTTTTGCGGCCAACTCCCAAGAAAGCGAGTTGAAAAATGGAGCTCAGGGGCACTGCAATTCACAAACCTGCAGACTTAGAAATGATAACTCTCGTCCACAAATATATTGAGGGAAGGCAACGAAGAGGATTTGAAAGCAAGGCAGAATTGCAGGAAACAGATTTCAGGAGGTAGATTCGAATCGCCTTTAAAGCACAGGAAAAGCGGCAAAACCTCGACAATGATGCCCTTGGCCAAAAAGGGCGTATGCGTTTTTTCCTGAATATATTCAGGAAAAAACGCATACGCCCTTTTTGGCCAACCAAGCAACCTGGAAAGGCAAATCAGCGCTACAAAGAAGTCTCGCTTCCCATCGGTCAAAAGGGCCATGCTGAATAAAGTGTCAAAACCAGAAATGCAGGACAGGCCATGGAGAAATGGGAGCCTTGCTATGCTGATGGGCGGGATGTAAATTGCCAACAGCCACTCTGGAGAAGTGTACGGTGTGTCCTGAAACATCTAAAAAACTCAGCTTAGAGAGCATAGGGCACTTCCACTCATGGGCGTATAAATTGCGAAAATTAAAAATCAGCAAGACACAGGCACCCCAAAGTTTTGGGCTACTCTGTTGACAAGAACCTCCACTTCGTTACACCTTAAATATCCCAGGAAAGAGAAGAATGGATAAAGAAGTTGTGGTCCTTATATACAATGGAATATCACTCAGCCATGAAATCAATGTCATAAGGCTAGTAGCGGTATGATGAGTGGATTTAGGTATGACGATTCTAAGTGAAATAAGTCACACAGAAAAAGACACTTATCATAAAATATCACTTATAGAGGGAATGTAAAAACCGCTACCCTTGAACTGAATTACAAAACAGAACAGAGTCACACGTTTAGAAAACACACTATGGCTGCTTAACGGGAAAGGTGAGGTGGGGTGATGCATAAAACAAGGGTTTCAAATTAGCTCAGATACCGTTCCATGAACCCAATATGTAATAGACAAGACCTACTCCTTGCTCAGTGAACTGGACTCAACACCCCCTATTCACCGCCCAAGAATATATCTGACTAGTAAGAATCTTAAAACCTATGTATTCATATCTCTCTGTAAGTGAGTCAAGTGGGTATAAAGCGGCATAATCACAGTACTGAAAAGCAGCTAAACCCCATTATAAAAATCAATTACTCTTCAAAACCCGTGAAACAAAGACAGTGAAAGAGAGAGAAATTCTTACAAAATTCGTTCAGGGGCTGTGAAGCCACCTGGATTGACCATATCTAGACCCACAGCTGATTGAGACATAAGGGTGGACACTCTTGAGGCTGAGAGGTTTGGTGAGGTTGGGTGAGCAAACGCAGACCCTTTAAAGTAATATAGCGTGGTACCCATCCCATGGGTCCCAAATCTCCAGGTTCAAGGGCATCGTCCTACACTGAAAACATGCATGAGAAACCCCGAAGATGGTACACCGTGTGATCGGGAAAGGTTGCTAAAACGAACCTCATTTCTCATCTCCTTGTGCTCCGGTTCGCCATTCCAGCCGCTTTCCTAGCAATCTCCCTCCTTGGAGAATCAGCACCTTTATCCTCCTGTTCCGTACAGCTTGCAATTGGTCCTGAGGATGCACGGGAAGAGGGGGAACCAATGAGAGACTAGCTCTAGGTGTTGGGACAGGCACAGGTCACTCTATTTTCCCATCAGGAAGAAGAATTAACCACAGGCTCAGCCTGCCGCCAGGAACCAGAATGCGGCCTGAAGCAATCCTGCGCTTTTGCGGCCAGCTCCCAAGAAAGCGAGTTGAAGAATGGAGCTCAGGGGCACTGCAATTCACAAACCTGCAGACTTAGAAATGATGACTCTCGTCCACATATATATTGAGGGAAGGCAACGAGGAGGATTTGAAAGCAAGGCAGAATTGCAGGAAACAGATTTCAGGAGGTAGATTCGAATCGCGTTTAAAGCACAGGAAAAGCGGCAAAACCTCGACAGTGATGCCCTTGGCCAAAAAGGGCGTCTGCGTTCTTTCCTGAATAAATTTTGGAAAAAACGCAGATGCTCTTTTTGGCCAACTAAACAAGTGGGCAATGCAAATCAGCATTACAAAAATGTCTCACTTCGCATTGGTCAAAAGGCCCATGCTGAAAAAGTGTAAAACCCAGAAATGCAGGACAGGCCATGGAGAAAAGGGAGCCTTGTTTTGCTGATCGGCGGGATGTCAATTGCCACCGGCCACTCTTGAGAAGTGTATGCTGTTTCTTAAAACTTCTAAAAAAGAGAGCTACAGAGCATACAGCACTTCCCCTCATGGGCGTATATCTTGGGAAAACCAAAAAATCGACAAGACACAGGCACCCCAAAGTTTAGGGCTGCTCTGTTTAGAAATGCCTCGATTTGGGTACAACTTACATGTCCTTGGAAGGAAAAAGTGGATAAAGAAGATGTGGTACTTACGTACAATGGAATATTACTCAGCATTTAAATCAATGAAATAAGGCCAGTGGCAGCAACTCGTGGAGACTGAGGTACGATCATTCTAAGTGACATAAGTCAGACATAAAAAGAGACTTATCATAAGGTATCACTTATAGATAGTATCTAAAAATGCCTTCACATGAACGCAATTACAAAACAGAAACGGAGTCACACATTTAGAAAACACACTTATGGCTGCTAAAGGAGAAAGGTGGGGCGGGGTGATGCATAAACCAGGAGGTTGAAATTAGCACAGATACGGTTCCATAAACAAAATAGGTATTCGACAGGACCTACTCTATAGCTCAAAGAGCTGGACTCAGCACACTGTTGTCACCAGAAAAGGATATATAAGACGGGTAAGAATCTGTAAAAGAATTTATTGATGTCTCTCTTTAAGTGAATCAAGTGGATAGATGTAGAGCAGGAAGAAACACAGTATTGAAAATCAGCTATACCCCATTATAAAATTAAATAACAAGAACAAAATAAAGACAGTGAGAGAGAGAGAAATTCTTACAAAATTTGTTCAAGGGCTGTGATGCAACCTGGACTGACCATATGTAGACACAGAGCTGGATGGGATCTAAGGCTCTACACTCGTTGGTCTGAGAGGCTTCGTGAGGATGGGACAGCAAATGCATCACTTTTAGAGTAATACTGCCTGGCCCCCATTCCATGGGTCCCATACCTCCAGGTGCAGGGGACCCTTCCTACAGCTAAAACATGCATGGCACATCCAGAGGATGGTACACCGTCTGATCGGGAAGAGTTTGGAAAAGTCACCTCATCTCCACGTCTCCTGGTATTCGGGTTCCCCAGCTCCTTTCCTTAGAGCCTCCCCACTTTGGGAAGGCAGCACACTCAACAGCCGGTTTTGCACGGCCTGGAATTTTCCGGTGAAGAAGGGGAATGGCAGGATGGAATGAGACACAAGCCTTAGATGTTTGGACAGGCATATGCTACTCTAGTTTCCTACCTGGGAGAAGAATTTCCCTATCCTTCAGGTGCCCCAGTAACTGGAATGGGTCTGTAGAAATCCTGCCCCTTTGTGTCTGCTTCCCTAAACAAGTTGAAAACCGGTGCTCAGGGGCACTGCAATTCACAAACATGCAGGGTTGTAATTGACACCTCTAATGGAGTCATTTCTTGAGCCAAGTATTCGTAAAGGCCTTGTAAGCAAGGCAGAATTGCAGGAAAGGGATTTCAAGGGGTAGTTTGCACTCGTCATTAAAGCACAGGCAAAGCTGCTGAACATCGCCAATGATGCAGTTTGCCAAAAAGGCCGTATGCGTTATTCCTTAATCTATTCAGGAAAAACCCTTACTCCATTTTTGGCCAACAAAACAGGCGGGCAATGTAAATTAATATTACAAAGAGATATCACTTCGCACCAGTCAGAATGGCCAACCTCACAAACTGTAAAACCTGAAATGCAGGACAGGGCGTGGAGAAAAGGGAACCCTGACAAGCTGATGGTGGGAATGTAAATTGCTAACAGCCACTCTGGAGAAGTGGGTGGTGATTCCTTAAAAATCTAAAAACCAGAGCTTCAGAGCATATGGCGCTTCCACTCCTGGGCCTGTATCTTGGAAAAAACGTAAATTGACAGGACCCAGGCACTCTAAAATTTATGCAGCCCTGTTTACAAGAGCCTCTACTCGGAAGCTACCTAAAAGTCCTTGGAAGGAAGAATGGATAAAGAAATTATGGTAGATATGTACAATGGAATATTACTCAGCCATGAAGTGAATGAAAGAAGGCCATTTAGGGCCACTCAGAAGGACCTACATACATTCATACTAAGTGTCATAAATCAGGCAATGAAAAATATCATATGATATTACTTATCGGTGGAATCTAAACATTGATAGAAAGGTACTGTCTTACAACACAGAAACAGAGTCCCAGACTTAGAACACAAACTTATGGTTACCAAACTGGAAAGGTGTGTTGGAGGCATAAATCATGAGGTTGGAGTTAGTATATACATATTTACAGAGAGAAAACTTGTAATCAACATGGACCTGCTGTAGAGCACTTGGAACTCTTCTCAACACCCTTTAGTAACCTCAATGGGAAAATAATCCTAAAAAGAATATATAGTTATCTCTGTATAAATGAATCATGTTGGTGTATGACAAAAATGAACACAACATGATAAATCAACTATATACTCCATTATAAATTTAAAGTTAAATTAAAGAAAAGAAAAATGATCACTAAATTTGTTTAGTCGCAGTGAACGTACTAGTGTCACATCCCTGGACACAGACACAATTTGGTCCCAAGGCTGGACTGTTGTGGGCCTGAGGACCTCGGGAGGATATGCCAGCTAATTCGCCCCCCTTGAACATGTAGTACCTGGTCCCCTCTGCATGGGATCACTATCTCCAGATCTAAGTGTGCCCTCATACTACTAAACCAACCCTCTGACACCCAAAGGATGGTGGACTCTCTGGGCTGGATGACATTTGGAAAATCACCTGCTCTCAACATATCCTGGTGTTTGGGTTCCGACCTCCTGACTCCTTCGTAAGGGTCATCCCACTCTACAAGACAGCACCCTCAACAGCTGATTTTGCAGGGGTTTATACTTGTTCGGGGGATGAAGGGTAAGGGGGAAGAAGGAATGGGACAGAAGCCCTTACATGTTTGGTCAGGCACATTCCACTCTAATTTAATACCCAAGAACAGGACTTGCCCTACATCTAAGGTTGTGTCAGTAACCAGAGAGGGACAGTAGAAATCCTGCCGCCTTCTGTTTCCCATAACAACAATTCTAAAACTGGACCTTATACGCACTTCATATTCACAATGCCTGGGGAGCTGTAAATGACAACAGCCCTCAAAAAATGTCTTGGGGTAGGTAATCGAAGTAGACTTCAAAACAAGGCAACCTTTCAATAACCCTTTTTCAAGGGATAAATCTTACTGACACTGTTCCAAAAAAAAAAGCACATATGAAGATACTCACCATTGCTTTATGTTAGACAAATGCAAATCAGATGTACAAAGAAGTATCACCTGGAACCACTCAGAATAGCCATCATCACAATGTCTACAAACAAGAAATGCTTCAGAGGCTGTGGAAAAAAGAGAAACCTACTACTTATTTTTTTTTTTTAATCTGCCTTGGCTCTTCGTTGCTGTGCGCGGCTTTTCTATAGTTGCAGCAAGCGGGGGCTACTCATCGTTGTGGTACGAAGCCTTCTCTTTGTGGTGGCTTCTCTTGTTGTGGAGCACAAGCTGTAGGCACACAGGCTTCAGTAGTTGTGGCTCGTGGGCTCTAGAGCGCAGACTGAGTAGTTGTGGTGCACGGGCTTACTTGTTCTGTGGCATGTGAGATCTTCCCGGGCCAGGGCTCGAACCTGTGTCCCCTGAACTGGCAGGCAGATTCTTAACCACTGCGCCACCACTTCTATGCTATCGGTGGCAATGCCAATTGGTAACAGCCACTATGGAGCACAGAATGGAGGTTACCAGAGTAAGGGGAGGTGGGAGGGATAAATTGGAAATTGGGATTGACATATACACACCACTATATATAAAAGAGATAACAAATAAGGGCTTACTGTATAGCACAGGGAACTCTACTCAATACTCTGTAATGACCTGTATGGGAAAGGAATCCAAAAAGGATTGGATATATGTATAACTGCTTCACTGTGCTGTGCAGCAGAAAGTAACACAACATTGTAAATCAACTCTATTCCAAAAAAATTGAAATTGAAATGAAATGAAGTAAAATAAAATAAAATAGAGCTACCAGATGATCCAGCAAGTTCACTCCTGTGTGCATATCTGGAGGAAAGCATAAATCGAAAAGACACATCTTCCCCAATGTTCACTGCAACACTCTTTACAATAGCGAAGACAAGGAAGCAACCAAAATGTCCATCAACATATGAATATAGGTAAAGAATATGTGATACATACATATAATGGAATATGACTCAGCCATAAAATAGAAGAAAATAATGCCAGTTGCAGTAACATGGATGGACCTAGAGATGATTGTACTAAGTGAAGTAAGTCAGACAGAGTAAGACAAATATTGGATGATATCACTTCTAGGTGGAAGCTAAAAATTGATACAAATGAACTAACTTACAAAAGAGAGGCAGACTCACAGACCTGGAAAACAAACTTATGGTTACCAAAGGGGAGAGGTGGGGGGTAGGGATAAATCAGGAGCTTGGGGTAAACATACGAATACTACTATATATAACAGATAAGCAACAAGGACCTACTGTATAGCACAGGGAGCTCTACTCAGTATTCTGGGAATACCGTTATCAGAAAAGAATCTGAAAAAGAATGAATATATGCATATGTGTAACTGAATCACTTGCTGTGCAGCTGAAATGAGCACAACATTGTAAATCAACTATACTCCAATAAAATTTAAATTTCAAAATAAAGAAAATCACCTATATTTCAAAAGAAAAAAAAAAAGAATTCCCATCTCTTTATATGGCTTGATAGCTTACTTTTTTAGTGCTCAATATTATCCCATTCCCAGAATATATTAATACTATATCATTTCATTCACCTATTGGAGGACACCTTAGTTTCATTCACATTTTGGCAATATTGAATTAGGTGCTATAAATATCCATATGCAGGTTTTCCTCTGGAAGTATGTTTTAAACTACTTTCAGTAAATATCCATGAGAACACTTGACGGATTGTACAGTAAGGGAATGCTCAATATTCTAGCAAGTGTCAATCAGACTACCAAAGTAGCTGTATTATTTTTCATTTCCACCAATGACAAATGACATTTCCTATTGTTCCACATCTCCTACAGAATTTGTTCTTGTCATTGTTCACATTTTAGCCATTCTAAGTGTTACATAGTGGTATGTAATTGTATTTTTAATTTGCTTTTTCATGGCAGCATGTAATCTGGATTATTCTTCTGTATACTTATATGCATAGTGTCTATTTTCTTTGGTGAGGTGTCCATAAAGTTTATTGGTCCACATTTTATTTAGGTTGCTTTCATTTTTTTCTACCCAGTCTGTATTTGTTTTGTTTATTTTCGTGCCTTATTGCATTAACAAGGACTTGGAGTAAAATATGGAAAAGGAGTCATGAAAGGGGACATCCTTGCTTTTACCTGAACTTAGTGGAAAAGCTTCATGGTTTTGACCATTAATCATGATGTAAGATAAAAGTTTCCTGTAAATCTTTGTTATCAACTTGAGAAAGCTCCAGTCTATTTCTTTAACTGAGAGTTTTTATGAAGAATGGGTGTTAGATTTTTTCAAAGGTCTTCTGAATCTATTGATATGCTAATGATTGTCTTCAAGGTGTTGATATGATGGATATAATTATTTGATTCTAGAATGTTGAACCAGCCTTTCATACCTGGGATTATTTCCTCTCATTCATGATATAAAATTCTCTCAAAATATTGTTGGATTCGATTTGGTAATATTTTGTTGAGGATTTTTGCATTGATGTTCCTGAGAGATACTGGTCAGTTTTCTTTACTATTCATATGTTCTTCTAAGTTTGGATGTTGTGGATTTAGTGTCAGACATTCATTTGGGGAGATTCTCAGTCATTTTTAAAAATATTTTCTGTTCTTTATTATCTTTATTCTCCTCCTGCTATATCCATTATGTATAGGTCACAGCATTTTTCATTGTTCCACAATTATTGATTACTCTGTTCTGTTGATTTCTTTCCTGCCCATTTTCTCTTTTCTTTTGAGATTTAAAGGTTTCTCCTGATATGTCTTCAAGCTCACAGATATTTCTCCTCAGCCAGCTCTTTGACTGCTAGAACAAAATACGAGAGACTTGGTATTTTATAAACAACAGATTATTTTGGTTTTCTCATAATTGCTGAGGCTGAAAAGTTCAAGAACAAGTAACCAGGGGCTTCCCTGGAGGTGCAGTGGTTAAGAATCTGCCTATCAATAAAGGGGACAAGGGTTCGAGCCCTGGTCCAGGAAGATCCCACATGCCATGGAACAACTAAGCCCGTGCACCACAAATACTGAGCCTGTGCTCTAGAGTCCACAGGCCACAACTCCTGAGCCTGTGAGCCACAACTACTGAAACCCACACGCCTAGAGCCCATGCTCCGCAACAAGAGAAGCCACTCAATGAGAAGCCCGCGCACCGCACCAAAGACCCAACACAGCCAAAAAATTAATTAATTAATTATCTAATTATTTTTTTAAAAAAAAGAACAAGTTGCCAGCTGACAGTGTCTGGCGAGGGACCAATTTCTGGTTCATAATGTGGGTCTTCTCGCTCGGCAATGAAATCATGGAATGGTCATAAGATCTTCTGTGTGCTACATTTATCAGGTCACTAATCCCATGTTTGAGGTCTCTGGCCTCATAACCTAATCACCTCCCAAAAGCCCCACCTCCTAATACCATCAACATGGGAGCTGGGTTTCAAAATTTTAAAATTAGAGGTACAAAATATTTACACCATAACAGGGACCACAGAGTTAACTGATTTTTCCTTTCATGTTAAAGGTTTGCACATTTATATTTATTATATAATCCCAAAACCCTTGTTTTTTTTTTATAAGATTCTTTTTCCGTATACGCCAGTACAGACCACTGAGTAGAGTTCCCTGTGCTATAAAGCAGGTCTTTATCTATTTTATATATAGTAGTGTGTATAAGTCAGTCCCAATCTCCCAATTTATCCCTTCCCCACTTATCCCCTGGTAACCATAAGTTTGTTTTCTATATCCATGATTCTATTTCTGTTGTGTAAATAAGTTCATTTGTACCTTTTTTTTTTCTTTTTTAGATTCCTCATATAAGCAATATCATATGATATCTGTCTTTCTGTGTCTGACTTGCTTCACTCAGTATAACAATCTCGAGGTCCATCCATGTTGCTACAAAACTCTTAATTGTTAAGGATAACTCTCAATTTTTCCCAGTATCATCAGCAATTCTTTCTGGCAGACACGTGATAACACTTTTTAAACAGGGATATTGAGACCAAGGCTCCTGACCTGCAAACAGACAAAACATCATTCATATAGTGAAAACTTTGCAAATCAAAGGATGAAAGCACTTGGTCTAAATCCCTTTGCACCCACTGCTGACAGAGGGCAGAGGAGTTTGACTCACTAATCTTCCTTACGTGCACTTCTTCCTAATGGGGTATTCCATCTAAAACTTATAAGAAGCGGGGATGTATCATGGAACACACCAATCGCTACTACAGATTCTGAAGCAGCAAAAAAATAAAACAAAAACAAAAACAAAACATGATGAATCCATCCAAAGGGTTCTGTCCACATTGTTACAATAGTTTCCCTCACACTGCGAACCCTTTTCAAACCCTATCACTTGAACCTATTTTTATTTTTTTCAACAAAAATAATGTTAATCTGCAGTCAGACACTCCAGTAATATTACACTATCCCTTGTGCAAGTATGTAGGGATTTGAGGAGCTATGGGAGGCCACCATGAGAGGTTGCCTAGAGTAATTAGGACATTTCATTTAATGTTGGTTCTTCTCCCTAAGATGTCTGCTATCCTCTTCTTTTTGTAGCTACTAGCATTGAGAAAGTGATCAAGATGAGGCCCTTCTCTTTTACTGCCCATGAATGCAACTGTGATTAACCCCACAGAACTTGGTGCTTCCAGAATCCCCTGAACCTACTGACCCTCCATGCATGGCATGACATAGATAAGGATGGTGACGTGTATCCTTGTATAGAGCATGTTATAAAATGTTTGACTCTTCCCTTCCTCATAATTCCAAAGAATAGATTTCTTTGGATTTCTGCTTAATGCTGCTGGAGTTGGTACATAAGTTGAGGGAGGTATCAGGGCACACCAAAAGAGAGGGTAACTGCACAGAAAATACAAGCAGGTACATTTCTGTGTAGTTTCAAGCAGCTTATTTGCTATATCAACCATGGTGACATGTTGACCCTTCCTCTTTCTACTAGTAGTACAACAAACATAAAGGATATTTAGGCTGCTTGTTTTATCCCCACCTCTCACAATTGATCTGCATTAACATATAGGACAATGAAGGGCCCTTTCTACCATCTTAACCAATATTTGAGAACTAGAAAATGTCCAGATTTTGGGGGGTTTATTTTCATATTCCCCAATCAGGCCTATGAAGGAATCTTACCTATTGTGTTTAATGAAGTCATATCTCTGACGGCATCCCATCATCAACAAAACTGGAAAGAAATTTGAAGGGTCTTCGATTTTACCATATTTGAAATAACAATATTTTAGCCTGACACGTTTTTGGATTTTAGAAAAAAATATTTTAAATGAGACAAAAAATCATTTTTATGACACAAAAAGACAGCAATAGTTTTATATTTTTATCTGTTCCACTTGCACACAAGTGTCTCATGGGGTTATGTAAAGCTCTCCTGTTGGGTGCTGTGCATGGTGCAAGTATGGATTAAAGCTTAGGAATCTTAAGCTTCAGTCACCTGAAACATTTAAATTAGGATGCAAGCAATCCTGTCCAACATTTGAAAAGAGCAAGACACTCTCTTTATTTTATTTGTTAGGTAATTAATCTGTCTTTTCCCCAAGGAGAGAAACAAGTGGCATCTTCCATCAATGTGTTGCACAAATATCTTTGAACAGAGAGTGCAAGCAGAGGCTGATACAGGATGTGAAAAAAAAAAATGAGAGACCCTCTTGTGGCGTTTTCTCCTAACTTATTGCAATCTCCCATTTAAAATGTGGGAATAATCAATCTTCTGAGGAAAAAGGCCCAAGGAAGGTTTTTGCTTCTGTGGAATAATGGGATTGCTAAAGATTTCAGGAGGCAAGACGAGTTAGTGAGAATGACCATGAGAAATCAGAGAAAAGTCAGATCCATGGATGAAGTGATGTTTACCACTGTGAATCAATGAGAAGTAGGAGCAAAGGAAAAGAAAGCTGATACAACATTTTCTGAATAAATGTAACCTTTCAGCTGTCATAGAAAAATTAATACTCACTATGATACAACATATTTAGTTTAGAAAGTTAACTTAAATTTAAAGCTTAATAATTACATTTATTGAAGAAATGAAAACATATTTGTGGTTTAGAATAAATAATGTGCTCTGCTACAGGTAAGAAGACTACATAAATCAATAGAAATAAGACTAAATAAATAAAGAGGAAAATAACAAATTAGATGTTATTAACATTAAAAACTGACACTCATCTAATGAAAGAGAAGGAGAGACAGAAAGAGAGAAGAACTCATCTCAAGCATGTATTAAAAACTCCTAAATAAGAAGTCTTCAGATGTTAAAAAAAAAAAGGAAGTCTTCAATAAGAAGATAATGGAATAGCAAAATGGGGGAAATATACCAAAAGATATTTCAAAAAAGAGAGTACAGAATGTTAAGTAAACATATCAAAAGATGCTTGGCTTCTTAGTAGTCAATTAAATGCAAAAGCGTGATACCTGGAATTATCACTCACCAACCAGAAAGTTCAAATGAAAATGACAGGTATTATCAAGTTTGACAAGAATGTGTATAATCCTTGAATCTCATTCACTGCTGCTGAAGATGAAAAATCATACAAATGTTGTGAAAATATTTAGAAATATCTAAAAAGATAAACACAAGAAAGCTATGACTCGAACATTTTACTACTACGTGTATACTGAACAATAATTTATACACACATCACCAAAGCTCAAGTTCTAGAATTTATATACCAGTGCTGTTCTCAATAGACACAAACTGAAAATCACTCATATTGTAATACATATTGGAATAAATTAATTAATAGTTAAATATTTACATTATGGAATCCTATGCAACAGTGGCAATGCATGATCACAGCAATAGACAACCATATAGGCATATTCACAAACAACATAAAATAAAAAAGCCCAATCCAAAAGTGATTTTACTGTGCCATAACATTTATATAAAATACAAAATACAGGTAAAGTTATCTTTTTGTTAGATACCAGAACAATATTAAACCTTAAGGGGAGTCACTAGAATGGGACCAGGGGGCCTCTGAGTATCTGGCAATTTTCTGTGTCTTTATCTAGAAGCTATGTTTAGAGTGTATTCAGATGCTGAATTTTCTGAAATTTGTTATTTCCTTACAAACCATGCATGTTTTTCGTTGTTTTTTATACATAACAAAAACTAAAAAAGATAGACCAGGGAAGGTAATTGTATTAGCACTTTAATATCCATGCTTTTCAAGGTGGAAGTGAAAAGTATTAAATACTTGACATTGTGATTACTTCTTAAAAGTAAGGTGAAAATTTGAGGTTAATAAATAAGACATACTTCTTCATATATAATCCTCAAAGAGGAGGGGTAGAAAGGAGTATTATTTTTTTTTTCTTTAATACAGAATCGTTAAGATAGAAAATAATGAAAACAGACTAGGTTTAAAAAAGAGCACACTGGACTTCCCTGGTGGCACAGTGGGTAAGAATTTGCCTGCCAATGCAGGGAACAGGGGTTCCATCCCTGGTCTGGGAAGATCCCACATGCCGCAGAGCAACTAAGCCCGTGTGCCACAAGTACTGAGCCTGTGCTCTAGAGCCTGCAAGCAACAACTATTGAGCCTGCATGACACAACTACTGAAGCCCATGCACCTAGAGCCCATACTCCACAACAAGAGAAACCACCGCAAGGAGAAGCCCGTGCACCACAATGATGAGTAACCCCTGCTTCTCTAGTAACAACTGGAGAAACCCTGTGCAGCAACGAAGACCCAACACAACCAAAAATTTAAAAAATTAAATCTTTTGACTTCTGAGATGACTCACTCACGTGGCTGTAGGTAAGAGGCCTCAGTTCCTTGCCACATGGATCTCTCTTTAGGGCTGCTTGAGTGTCCTCATGACATGGCAGCTGGCTTACCCCAGGATGAGTGATCTAGCAGAAACCAAAGCAGAAGCTGCAATGTCTTTTATAACTTTGGAAGCTGCACTTTGTCATTTCTGCAATTTCTTATTAGTTAAACAGTCAACCCTTTTCAAGTGCGAGGAGCCACACTGGTACATGGAGACTGGGAGATAATTAGGGGATAATTAGGTCCATCTTGGAGGCTGGCTACCAAAGTGGCTGACTAGCCAAAGTCTGAATTTTGTTTTCTTCACTTCTGGAGAGAAAATGGTCAGTGAACCTCATTGGTGGTCTTTGAGATGTACCAAAGCTACCTCTTGCTCTCACCCCCAGCTGTGTGGCTGACAGGGTCTTGGTGCTCCAGCCGGGTGTCAAGCCTGTGCCTCTGAGGTGGGAGAGCCGAGTTCAGGACATTGGTCTACCAGAGACCTCTGGCACCTTGTAATTTCAAATGGCGAAAGCTCTCCCAGAGATATCGTCTCAACGCTAAGACCCAGCTCCACTCAGAGACCAGCAAGATCCAGTGCTGGACATCCCATGCCAAACAACTAGCAAGACAGGAATGCAGGCCCACCCATTAGCAGAGAGGCTGCCGAAAATCACAATAAGTTCACAGACACCCCAAAACACACCACCAGATGCGGATCTGTCCACCAGAAAGACAAGATCCAGACACACCCACCAGAACACAGGCACCAGTCCTCTCCATCAGAAAGCCTACACAACCCACTGAACCAACCTTAGCCACTGGGGGCAGACACCAAATACAATGGGAACTACGAATCTGCAGCCTCTGAAAAGGAGACCCCAAACACAGTCCCCAAAGCCAAATGAGAAGACACAGAAACACACAGCAGATGAAGGAGCAAGGTAAAAACCCACCAGACCAAACAAATGTGGAGGAAATAGGCAGTCTACCTGAAAAAGAATTCAGAGTAATGATAGTAAAGATGATCCCAAATCTTGGAACTGGAATGGAGAATAGACAAGAAACGTTTAACAAGGACCTAGAAGAACTAAAGAGCAAACAAACAATGATGAACAACACAATAAATGGAATTAAAAATTCTCTAGAAGGAAACAATAGCAGAATAACTGAGGCAGAAGAATGGATAAATGACCTGGAAGATAAAATAGTGGAAATAACTACTGCAAAGCCAAATAAAGAAAAAAGAATGAAAAGAATTGAGGACAATCTGAGACATCTCTGGGAAAACATTAAACGCACCAACATTCGAATATAGGGGTCCCAGAAGTAGAAGAGAAAAAGAAAGACACTGAGAAAATATTTAAAGAGATTATAGTTGAAAACTTCCCTAATATGGGAAAGGAAATCGTTAATCAAGTCCAGGAAGCGCAGGGAGTCCCATACAAGATAAACCCAAGGAGAAACATGCCAAAACATATATTAATCAAACTATCAAAAATTAAATACAAAGAAAAAATATTAAAAGCAGCAAGGGAAAAACAACAAATAACATACAAGGGAATCCCCATAAGGTTAACAGCTGAACTTTCAGCAGAAACTCTGCAAGCCAGAAGGGACTGGCAGGACATATTTAAAGTAATGAAAGGGGAACAGCTACAACCAAGATTACTCGACCCACCAAGGATCTCGTTCAGATTCGACAGAGAAATTAAAACCTTTACAGACAAGCAAAAGCTAAGAGAATTCAGCACCACCAAACCCGCTTTACAACAAATGCTAAAGGAACTTGCCTAGGCAGGAAACACAAGAGAAGGAAAAGACCTACAATAAGAAACCCAAAACAATTAAGAAAATGGTAATAAGAACATACATATCAATAATTACCTTAAATGTAAATGGATTAAATGCTCCAACCAAAAGACATAGACTGGCTGAATGGATCTGAAAACACGACCGGTATGTATGTGGTCTACATGAGACCCACTTCAGACATAGGGACACATACAGATGGAAAGTGAGGGGATGGAATAAGATATTCCATGCAAATGGAAATCAAAAGAAAGCTAGAGTAGCAATTCTCATATCAGACAAAAAAGACTTTAAAATAAAGACTATTACAGGAGACAAAGAAGGACACTACATAATGATCAAGGGATCAATCCAAGAAGAAGATATAACAATTGCATATATTTAGGCACCCAACATAGGAGCACCTCAATACATAAGGCAAATGCTAACAGCCATAAAAGGGGAAATCGACAGTAACACAATCATAGTAGGAGCTTTAGCACCCCTCTTTCACCAATGAACAGATCATCCACAATGAAAATAAATAAGGAAACACAAGCTTTAAATGATACATTAAACAAGATGGACTTAATTGATATTTATAGGACATTCCATCCAAAAACAACAGAATACACTTTTTCTCAAGTGCTCCTGGAACATTCTCCAGGATAGATCATATCTTGGGTCACAAATCAAGCCTTGGTAAATATAAGAAAATTGAAATCGTATCAAGTATCTTTTCCGACCACAATGCTATCAGACTAGATATCAATTACAGGAAAAAAATCTGTAAAAAATGGAAACACATGGACGCTCAACAATACACTACTTAATAACCAAGACACCACTGAAGAAATCAAAGAGGAAATAAAAAAAATACCTAGAAACAAATGACAATGAAAACATGAAGACCCAAAACCTATGGGATGCAGCAAGAGCAGTTCTAAGAGAGAAGTTTATAGCAATACAATCCTACCTCAAGAAACAAGAAATATCTCAAATAAGCAAGTTAACCTTACACCTAAAGCAATTAGAGAAAGAAAGAAAGAAAAAAAAACAAAGTCAGCAGAGGAAAGACATCATAAAGATCAGACCAGAAATAAATGAAAAAGAAATGAAGGTAACAACAGCAAAGATCAAAAAAACTAAAAGCTGGTTCTTTGAGAAGATAAACAAAATTGATAAACCATTAGCCAGACTCATCAAGAAAAAAAGGGAGACGACTCAAATCAATAGAATTACAAATGAAAAAGGAGAAGTAACAACTGACACTGCAGACATACAAAGGATCATGAGAGATTACTGCAAGCAACTATATGCCAATAAAATGGACAACCTGGAAGAAATGGACAAACTCTTAGAAAAGCACAACCTTCCAAGACTGAACCAGGAAGAAATAGAAACTACAAACAAACCAATCCCAAGCACTGAACTTGAGACTGTGATTAAAAATCTTCCAACAAACAAAAGCCCAGGACCAGATGGCTTCACAGGCAAATTCTATCAAACATTTAGAGAAGAGTTAACACCTATCCTTCTCAAACTCTTCCAAAATATAGCAGAGGGAGGAACTCTCCCAAACTTATTCTATGAGACCACCATCTCCCTGACACCAAAACCAGACAAAGATGTCACAAAGAAAGAAAACTACAGGTCAATATCACTGATGAACATAGCTGCAAAAATCCACTGCACAATACTAGCCAACAGAATGCAACAGCGCCTTAAAAGGATCATACACCATGATCAAGTGGGGTTTATCCCAGGGATGCAAGGATTCTTCAGTACATGCAAATCAATGTGATACACCGTATTAAAAAACTAAAGGATAAAAACCATATGGTCGTCTCAATCGATGCAGAAAGTGCTTTCGACAATATTAAACACCCATTTATCATAAAAACCCTCCAGAAAGTAGGCATAGAGGGAACTTTCCTCAACATAATAAAGGCCATCTATGACAAACCCACAGCCAGCATCGTTCTCAATGGTGAAAAAGTGAAATCATTTCCCCCAAGATCAGGAACAAGACAAGGTTGCCCACTCTCACCACTATTATTCCACACACTTTTGGAATTTTTAGCTACAGCAATCAGAGAAGAAAAATAAATAAAAGGAATCCAAATCGGAAAAGAAGAAGTTAAGCTCTCACTGTTTGCAGATGACATGATACTATACATAGAGAATCCTAAAGATGCTACCAGAAACCTACTAGAGTTAATCAATGAACTGGTAAGGTCTCAGGATACAAAATTAATGTACAGATATCTCTTGCATTCCTATACACTAAAGATGAAAATTCTGAAAGAAAAATTAGGGAAACACTCCCATTTACCACTGCAACACAAAGAATAAAATACCTAGGAATAAACCTACCTAAAGAGACAAAAGATGTTTACTCAACAAACTATAAGACACTGACGAAAGAAATCAAAGATGACACAAACAGATACAGAGATATACCATGTTCTTGGATTGGAAGAATCAACATTGTGAAAATGACTCTACTACCCAACGCAATCTACAGATTCAATGCAATCCCTATCAAACTACCAATGGAATTTTTCAGAGAACTAGAACAAAAAGATTTCACAATTTGTATGGAAACACAAAAGACCCCGAACAGCCAAAGCAATCTTGAGAAGAAAAACAGAGCTGGAGGAATCAGGCTCCCTGACTTCAGACAATACTACAAAGCTACAGTAGTCAAGACAGTATGGTACTGGCACAAAAACAGAAATATAGAGCAATGGAACAGGAGAGAAAGCCCAGACATAAACCCATACACATATGGTCACCTTATTTTTGATAAAGGAGGCAAGAATATACAATGGAGAAATCACAGCCTCTTCAATAAGTGGTGCTGGGAAAACTGGACAGCTACCGGTAAAAGAATGAAATTAGAAGACTCCCTAACACCATACACAAAAATAAACTCAAAATGGATTAAAGACCTAAATGTAAGGCCAGACACTATCAAACTCTTAGAGGAAAACATAGGCAGAACACTCTATGACATCAATCACAGCAAGATCCTTTTTGACCCACCTCCTAGAAAACGGAAATTAAAAAGAAACATAAACAAATGAGACCTAAGGAGACTTAAAAGCTTTTGCACAGCAAAGGAAAACGTAAACAAGACAAAAAGGCCACCCTCAGAATGGGAGAAAATATTTGCCAACGAAGCAGCTGACAAAGGATTAATCTCCAAACTTTACAAGCAGCCCATGCAGCTCAATATCAAAAAAAAAAAAAAAAAAAAACAACCCAATCCATAAATGGGCAGAAGACCTAAATAGACATTTCTCCAAAGAAGATATACAGATTGCCAACAAACACATGAAAGAATGCTCAACATCACTGATCATTAGAGAAATGCAACTCGAAATTACAATGAGGTATCACCACACACAGGTAAGAATGGCCATCATCAAAAAAATCTACAAACAATAAATGCTGCAGAGGTGTGGAAAAAAGGGAACCCTCTTGCACCGTTGGTGGGAGTGTAAATTGATACAGCCACTATCGAGAACGGTATCGAGGTTCCTTAAAAAACTAAAAATAGAACTACCATATGACACAGCAATCCCACTACTGGGCATATACCTGGAGAAAACCATAATTCAAAAAGAGTCATGTTCCACAATGTTCATTGCAGCTCTATTTGCAATAGCCAGGACATGGAAGCAACCTAAGTGTCCATCAACTGATGAATGGGTAAAAAAGATGTTGCACATCTTCAATATAAAATGGAATATTACTCAGCCATAAAAAGAAATGAAATTGAGTTATTTGTAGTGAGATGGATGGACCTAGAGTCTGTCATACAGAGTGAAGTAAGTCAGAAAGAGAAAAACAAATACTGTATGCTAACACATATATGTGGAATCTAAAAAGAAAAGGAAAAGAAACGGTTGGGAAGAACCTAGGGACAGGACAGGAATAAAGACGCAGACATAGAGAATGGACTTGAGGACATGGGGAGGGGGAAGGGCAAGCTGGGACGAAGTGAGAGAGTGGCATGGACTTATATATACTACCAAATGTAAAATAGCTAGCTAGTAGGAAACAGCTGCATAGAAGAGGGAGATCAGCTCAGTGCTTTATGACCACTTAGAGGGGTGGGATAGGGAGGGCGGGAGGGAGACGCAACAGGGAGGAGATATGGGGATATATGGATATGTATAGCTGATTCACTTTGTTCTAAAGCAGAGACTAACACACCATTGTAAAGCAATTATAGTCCAATAAAGATGTTAAAATTAAATAAATAAATAAATAAATGAATAATTTATGCCCCCCCCTCCAAATTAAATCTTTTTTAAAAATAAATAAATAAAAAAGAGCACTCAATGACATGGAATGCTAAACCTAAGTATTTTCAGTACTATAGTAAATGTAAATGGATTAATATCTCCTATTAAAGTGTAATTTTTTATATTATGTGCAACTAAATTTTTTTCACAATATACAGGTAAAATAAAAGAATTACATTAGAAAGGAGAAAACATTCCATGTATTTAAAAACAATAAAACAATAAGCATATAATATGCATCTTAGATATAAGTAGTCTTTAAGTTCAGAACAATTTGTCATTATTGTAATTAGTATTATTATACCAATTTCTTTAAAACATTTCAATACTTGTTTATTTGAAAAAATATTTTAATATTTTTTCTTCTCTCTTTTGTGGTCTAATACATGGTAAGTATTTAGCTGCTAACATAACTTAAAAATATATTTTGTTTTTTTACAGCCGAACAAAACTGAATCAAGAAGAAATAGATAACTTGAACATACTGATCACTAAAAGCAAAATAGAGGGCTTCCCTGGTGGCGCGGTGGTTGAGAATCTGCCTGCCAATGCAGGGGACACGGGTTCGAGCCCTGGTCTAGGAAGATCCCACATGCTGCGGAGCAACTGGGCCCGTGAGCCACAACTACTGAGCCTGAGCGTCTGGAGCCCGTGCTCCACAACAAGAGAGGTCACGATAGTGAGAGGCCCACGCACCGTGATGAAGAGTGGCCCCCGCTCGCTGCAACTAGAGAAAGCCCTTGCACAGAAACGAAGACCCAACACAGCCAAAATAAATAAATAAATAGAATTTTTTTAAAAAATAGAATCTGTAATTTAAAAAAACTCCCTACCAACAGAAGTCCAGGATCAGATGGTTTCACAGGCAAATTCTACCAAATATAAAAAGCAGAACTTACACTGATTCTTCTCAAACTCTTCGAAAAGATTGAAGAGTAAGGAATGCTTCCAAAGACATTCTATGAAGCCACTATCACGCTGATATCAAAAACAGATGGGGAGGGGGGCTTCCCTGGTGGCACAGTGGTTAAGAATCTGTCTGCCACTGCAGGGGACATAGGTTCGAGACCTGGTCTGGAAAGATCCCACATGCCATGGAGCAACTAAGCCTGTGTGCCACAACTACTGAGCCTGCGCTCTACAGCCCACGAGCCACAACTACTGAGCCTGATAGCCACAACTGCTGAAGCCCACGCACCTAGAGCCCATGATCTGCAACAAAAGAAGCCACCACAATGAACAGCCTGCGCACCACAACGAAGAGTAGTCCCCGCTCACCACAACTAGAGAGAGCCCGAGCACAGCAACGAATGCCCAATGCATCCAAAAATAAATAAAGAAAGAAATTTACTTAAAAAAAAAAACAAATAAAACAGATGGGGACTTTTCTGGTGGTCCAGCAGTTAAGATTTCGCCTTCCAGTGCAGGGGGTGCCTGTTCAATCCCTGGTTTTGGAGCTAAGATCCCACATGCCTCACAAGCAAGAAACCAAAACATAAAACAGAAGCAATATTGGAACAAATTCAATAAAGACTTTAAAAAAAAAACACAGAGAAAGACACTACCAAAAAAGAAAACTGCAGGCCAATATCGTTGACAAATATAGATGCAAAAATTCTCAACTGAATATTAGAAAACCGAATCCGACAACACATAAGAGGATCATACACCATGACCAAATTTGATTCACCCCAGTTTCACAAAGCTGTTTCAACATATGCAAATCAATCAACATGATACACCCCATCGACAAAGGAAAAACAAGAAACAAACGACCATCTCAATAGATGGCGAAAAAGCATTTGAAAAGCTTCAACATCCATTCATGGTAAAAACACTTACCAACGTGGGTACAGAGGAAACATATCTCAACATAATAAAAGCTATTTATGACAAACCCACAGCCAATATAATACTCAACGTTCATAAGCTGAAAGCCTTCCCGCTAAAATCTGGAACAAGACAAGGATGCCCACTCTCATGTCTTCTCTTCAACATAGTATTGGAAGTCCTAGCCACAACCATCAGACAAGAAAAAGAAATAAAATCTAACCAAATTGGAAGGGAAGAGGTAAAGTTGTCATTATATGCAGGTGACATGATAATATATATAAAGGAAACCCTAAAAATTCCACACAAACACTACTAGAACTGATAAACAAATTCAGCAAAGTAGCAGGATACAAGATTAACATATATAAATTGGTTGCATTTCCTGGTTTTTCTTTCTTTTTTTTAAAAATTTATTTTGGCTGCATTGGGTCTTCATTGCTGTGCACGGGCTTTCTCTAGTTGTGGCCAGTGGGGACTAGACTTTCTTGTGGTGTGCAGGCTTCTCATTGCAGTGGCTTCTCTTATTGTGGAGCACGGGCTCTAGGCATGCAGGCTTAAGTAGTTGTGGCACATGGGCTCAGTATTTGTGGCTCACTGGCTCTAGAGTGCAGGCTAAGTAGTTGTGGCACACAGGTTTAGTTGCTCCAAGGCATGTGAGATCTTCCTGCATCAGGGCTCAAACCCGTGTCCCCTGTATTGGCAGGCGGATTCTCAACCACGGAGCCACCAGGGAAGTCCCTGGTTGCATTTCTTTACACTAACAATGAAATATCAGAAAGGAAATGTAAACAAGCAATCCTTTTTTTAATGGCATCAAAAAAATAAAATGCTTAGGAATAAACCTCACCAAGGAGGTGAAAGACTTATATACTGAGAACTACAAAACATTAGTAAAGGAAGCTGAAGATGATTCAAAGAAATGGAAAGACATCCCACGCTCTTGGATGGGAGGAATTCATACTGTTAAAATGGCTATACTACCCAAAGCAATCTACAGATTTCATGTGATCCCCATCAAATTACCCATGACATTTTCCCCAGAACTAGAACAAATAATCCTAAAATGTATCTGGAACCATAAAAAGTCAGAAATGTGAACACAATCCCCAGGAAAAAGAACGAAGCAGGAGGCATAACCCTCCTAAACTTCAGAAAATACTACAAAGTTACAGTAATCAAAGCCGCATTGTATTGGCACAGAAAGAGATACATGGATCAATGGAATAGAATAGAGAGCTAAGGAATAAACCCACACACCTATGGTCAATTAATCTTTGACAAAGGAGGCAAGAATATACAATGGGGAAAAGACAGTCTCTTCAGCAAGTGGTGTTTTGAAAGTTGGAGAGCCGTATGCAAATCAGTGAAGTCAGAACATACCCTCACACCATACACAAAAATAAACTCAAAACGTCTTATATGCTTAAATATAAGATAGGACACCTTATAACTCCTAGAAGAGAACATAAGCAAAACATTCTCTGACATAAGTCATACCAAAATTTTCCTAGGTAGTTCTCCCTAGGCAGTACAAATACAGTAAGTCACCTACATACGAACCTTCAAGTTGCAAACTTTCAAAGATGCAAACGTCCATTCGCGTGTCCAATCATGTAAGTTAGTTCACGTGTCTGGCATACATTGTCACGTGCGTGCTTCCTCTATATGTGGTTGTGCTTTTGTGTACTTTACAGTACTGTATAGAGTACAGTAGTACAGTACCTTTATTTCAAGCCCAAGATGTCTGGAAGCAAGCGTAAAAGCAGAGGTGATGTAGCCGGTACTGTTAAGAAGCGCCAAGCGATAATGACGGAAACAAAAGTGAAAGTAATTGAGAGAGTGGAGCGAGGCAAAAAGATGTTAGACATCGCTCATTCTTACAATATGAATCATTCAATCATTGGCACGAATCTAAAGAACAAGGACAAGATCATGGAACATGTGAAGTCTGCTGTGCCGACGATGTTGACACAATATCCAAGAAGCATGGAAAAGTGATGGAGGAGATGGAGAAACTTCTCAGTGTGCGGATGCAGGATCGACATCAGCGCTGAGTCCTGCTCAACTTAACGCTGATTCAAGAGAAAGCTAAAAGCCTTTATGAAGACTTGAAGAAGAAACATGGCAAAGAATCAGAGGGCACATCTTTTAATGCCAGCCATGGCTGGTTTCATCGGTTCAAGGCTAGAGCCAGCCTTCACAATGTAAAAGTAAGTGGAGAGACAGCAAGTGCAGATAGGATAGCTGTCCAGGAACTTCCAGAAACACTTTGAGAAATTATTGATGATGGTGTGTATTTACCCAACCAGGTTTTTAATGTGGATGAGACACAACTGTACTGGAAGAGGATGCCAGACCGAAGTTACGTCAGTAAGGAGGAAAAGTTGATGCCGGGCTGTAAAGCAGCAAAGGATAGGCTAACTGTTGTTTGGTGGCAATGCTTCCGGTGAATTGAAGCTGAAACCTCTCTTAGTTTATCATTCACAGAACCCAAGAACCCTTAAAAACATAGCCAAGGGCTCTCTTCCTGTTGTGTGGAAGCGTAACCCCAAATCCCGGATTACACAGGCCACGTTCCAGGACTGGTTTTGCCACCACTTTATCCCAGATGTAGAGAAATATTGCTTGGAGAAGGACGTTCCAGCAAAACATTCTTTTGCTGCTCGACTATGCTCTGGGCCACCCCCCATTCATGGATGACTTTCATCCCAACGTCAAAGTACTGCATCTGTCACCAAATACTACGTTGCTCATCCAACCTATGGACCAGGGCGTTATAGCGACTTTCAAGAAATATTATTTATGTCACACTTTTTGTCAGGCAGTAAAGGTAAGTGACAAATCAGGAACAACCTAGGGACAGCTTTGGGAGGACTATAACATCTACAAGACCATAAAAAAACATTGACTTTGCATGGTGTGAGGGTATGGCGGTCACGATGAATGGGGTTTGGAAGAACCTTTGCCCACAGTTTGTTCATGATTTTTGTGGATTTGAGAAGGTAGATCAGAAGTCCGAAGAGGTCTTCAGCAACGTAGTGACCCTCAGCGAGAAGCTGGAGCTAGATCTGCAAGAGGACGATTTCGCTGAACTCCTTGCTGTGCAACATGAGGAGCTTACTGATGGAATTGGAGGCCCACAGAAAGGATGAAGAGGGACAGGAGGAAGAAAAAGTAACTGAAGAACTGAAGAGATTCACGACACAGAAAATGGCAAGGGAATCTTCGTTATCTGAGGAAGCACTGTTAGTTTTTGAGGCACAGGACCCGAACCTAGAATGGGACCCAAAGGTGGCAGCAGCCATTCAGATTGCAATCCAGTGTTACCTTGTCATCTATGATGAGAAAAAAAGAGCTACTACCCAGACATCAATGGATCATTCTTTCAAGAGGGTAGATAGAATTAAATCCAGCAAGGAACCAGAACCTTTGCCATCAACGTCAGGTATGAGTGAAATTGCAGCTTGCCCTCTGTCTCCTACTGTTGATAATCCTTCACCCCTACCATCTCCCACCTCCCCTCCCTCCTCCAATCAGTAACTCTGCTCACCTGTTCCCTCGATGCCAGCCCGAGTATCCTAGCTGTTGTACTGTATTACTGTACTTTTCAAGTTACTGTACTGTAAGATTAAAAATGCTTTCTTTGTTTTTGTGCTTGTTTTTTATGTATTGTTTGCGTGAAAAGTATTATAAACCTATTACGGTACAATACCATACAGCCGACTGTGTAAGTTGGGTACCTAGGCGAACTTTGTTGGACTTACAAACAAATTGAACTTACAAACGCACTCTTGGAACAGAACTTGTTCATATGTAGGGGACTTACTGTAAAAGCAAAAAAGAAACAGGAACTAATCAAACTTATAAGCTTTTGCACAGCAAAGGAAACCATAATCAAAATGAAAATACAACCTATGGACTGGGAGAAAATATTAGCAAATGATGAGACTGACAAGGGCTTAATTTCCAAACTATACAAACAGCTCATACAACTCAATAACAAAATAACAAATAACTCAATGGAAAAATGGGTAGAAGACCTAAATAAACATTTCTCCAAAGAAGACATACAGAGAGCCAATAGGCACATGAAAAGGTGCTCATCATCACTAATTATTAGATAAATGCAAATCCAAATTACAATGAGGTATCACTTCACACTGATCAGAATGGCCATCATTAAAAAGAAAATCTACAATTAACAAATGCTGGAGGGGGTATGGAGAAAAGGGAACCCTTCTACACTGTCGGTGGCCATGTAAGTTGGTGCAGCCACTATGGAAAACAGTATGGAGGTTCCTCAAAAAAACTATAAAGAGAGTTGCCATATGATCTAGCAATCCCACTTGTGGACATATATCTAGACAAAACTATAATTCAAAAAGATACATGAAACCCTATGTTCATAGCAGCACTATTTATAACAGCCAAGACATGGAAACAACCTAAATGGTCATTGAAAAATGAGTGTATAAAGAAGGTGTGGTATACGTATACAAAAGATATTACTCAGACATAAAAAAGAATGAAATAATGCCATTTGCAGCAACATGGATGGACCTAGAGATAATGATACTAAGTGAAGTAAGTCAGAGAGAGAAAGACAAATACCATATAATATCACTTATATGTGGAATCGAAAACAGGACACAAATGAGCATGTCAGCGAAACAGAAACAAACACACAGATATAGAAAAGAGAGTTGTGGTTGCCAAGGAGAGAGTGAAGGAAAGATTGGGAGATTTGGAATAGCAGAAGCAAACTATTCTACATAGGATGGACAACCCACCAAGACCTACCGTATAGCACAGGAAACTATATTCAATATCCTGTGATAAACCATAATGGAAAAGAATATATATAGATATATAGATATAGATATATAGATATAGATAGATATATATAAAACTGAATCACTTTGCTGCACAGCAGAAATTAATACAACAATGTGTAAAGGCTGCAGAGGGTGTGGAGAAAAGGGAACCCTCCTGAACTGTTGGTGGGAATGTAAACTGATACAGCCACTATGGAGAACAGTATGGAGATTCCTTAAAAGCTAAAAAATAGAACTACCATATGACCCAGCAATCCCACTACTGGGCATATACCCGGAGAAAACCATAATTCAAAAAGATACATGTACCACAATGTTCACTGTAGCACTATTTACAATAGCCAGGACATAGAAGCAACCTAAATGTCCATCGACAGATGAATATATAAAGAAGATGTGGCACATCTATACAATGGAGTATTACTCAGCCATAAAAAGGAACAAAATTGAGTTATTTGCAGTGAGGTGGTTGGACCTAGAGTCTGTCATACAGAGTGAAGTAAGTCAGAAAGAGAAAAACAAATACCGTACGCTAACACATATATATGGAATCTAGAAAAATGGTACTGACGAACCTAGTGACAGGGCAGGAATAAAGACACAGATGTAGAGAACGGACTTAAGGACACAAGGGGCAAGGGGAGACAGGGACGTAGTGAGAGAGTAGCACTGACATATATACACTACCAAATGTAAAATAGCTAGTGGTAAGCTGCCGCATAGCACAGGGAGATCAGCTCGGTGCTTTATGTCCCCCAGAGGGGTGGGATCGGGAGTGTGGGAGGGAGGCTCAAGGGGGGGGGGGGATATGGGGAATATATGTATACATATAGCTGATTCACTTTGTTGTAAAGCAGAAACTAATACAGTGTTATAAAGTAAGTATACTCCAATAAACATGTATTTAAAAAAAACCCACAACATTGTAAATCAGCTACACTTGAAAATATTTCTTAAGTGCAAACAATTTTCTGAATGTAAGTTTTACTGTGTGTGTGTGTACCACAGGTTCAATATATATGAATTATGTCAAATTGATTACATTGCTTTTCAAAATAAAGAGTTTTTGATATTTTACATCAGCCTCATGTTATAAATGCAGAAAAACTATATTATTTTTTTCTAAAGTTCAGAAATAGCCATTTTGCTCATTCGGTATGCTATAAACCATTAACTATTAAAAAGGGATTCGTGACCTCTTCCTTCCAAAGAAATATTTCTCCACTCACACAAGTTTAATAGAATGTTCCACCATGAACTGACTTCCCACCTTAGAGACACGAGATTTGCATCCTGAAATCTCTTTCTTGCAAAAATGTCCAATTATCATCCTAGCATTACAGAAAAGAAATGCTTTTTTCCAGATCTCAAATTCCATACAACTTTAGTCAAGACATCATGTATGTTTTTTTTTTTCACACACACACAGACTGTATTTTATTTTTACAAGAGATAAATCAACTGACACCAAGCACTGTAAATGGATGACCACAACAAAAGCAACAATGATTGCAATTACCAAACACGAAACACACTCATACTATGTCATAATATTGACATTCAGTCCAGTAATCCTCCACTGTAACAGCTCATTTACTTTGCAGTGAAAGACATCATGCATTTTTAAATAATCAGCACTCACCTGAGGTCTTTAAAATTCAACATAAACATAATGTTGTGTTCTCTTTCATTTACTCTGGTTCTAAGTGGTCATTTCTAAACGAAAGTATTTAAGTATGTTAACGTCATCTTATAACATCATATTTCAAATGACTACCGTGTCTCCAAAGATGAAATATGAGGAACTCACAATTAGGCTTTCCAAAGTTTTGCTCTCTGAATGTGTATGACCCTTCTGCTGAACTCCACACTGTTCATTATTCTCTGAGAATATTCTTTTTCTTGTATGGCCATCTCACATGCTCTTTCATTTCATGAAGTTTTTTCCTACAATGTTATGCCTAGTTTATTTCTGAGAATATGCATTATTTCAGAATGATATTTATAGACACAAAGACTTCTCTGTAATTCCCTGAGAGTTTCAAGAACTCCTTCTTTTTTTTTTTTTTAATACCTAGATTCTGAAGCTCTCCACAAAGCATTACTAAACTTGCATTTACATAAGTATCTACATATTAATCACACATTAATGCATTCACAATTGTATTATGATTTCTTGCTAATTTTGGAGCTGTCTTACATACCACCCTCTTGGAAATCACTTTAATATTTGCACTTAGGACTTGAAAGAGAATGGATAAATAAAAACCTGAAGAATATGCAAATACAATTTATATATTTCTCATAAAATTAGGTGATTATCTAACCTTTATCCAGAAAAAAAGAAGAGCCCAGATACTCTGCAGGCATGATCCTCGAGAATGTGTGGTCTTCCAGCAGGAAAACATGCAGTAATCCATGTGGCAGAGTTTACCTGTGACCAGCTGGGGTTAGTGACCTATGCATTCCTTACATGCAACATATCAGGAGTGGAAAAAGGGAATTTGTCCGTTGTGGCAATAAGTATAATGAAGATTTGTAGCAGGTCATGCTCATATGTTCAACACAGGTACAATCAAAAGTTTGCTCAATTCTGGTAGATCTAAGTCTGTATCTGTTACCTTGTCTTTAACGAGGAAATGTCAGAACTGACTTACCAAAAAAAAAAAGTGTTTCGTTTGTTTGTTTGTTTTAATTAGAGTCACGGTGAGTAAGGCAGAGTTCAGAACAGCTAATGTGACGTAGTGATTCTCTCATCAGGAAATACAGTTTCTACTTCCCTGTTGATTCTCCACATCCTGTAGTAAGTCAAGTTTCAATGAAAGATAAATCTACAGCGTGAAAAGAAAAGAAAACTTACATGTGTTGATAGGGTCATTTTGACAGGTTTTACCACGTATGTCAGTGTTTCTGGGGATGGACACAAGCCAGAGCTCCCTACTCTGACATTTTCACTGATGTCATTCCCCTTGATCCTCAATTTGAAAGTGGATAAAAAATTTTCTATGCTTTCTTCTTTAAGAAATTAAATAAAGAATGTTTTCTAGACATGATCCTCTAATGATTTGCAGTCAGTGGTCATCAACAGAGGAAAAGCACAGAATCTCATCCCCACAGAAGGGTGACATTCAGTCAGGTAAGAAAATTCTCCCCGAAATCAGAGCTTCATCTTTAACATGCAATCAAAGGCTTTCACAGGTTCTTCATCACTCTGCACTCAGCCCTACCATATGGGATTGGCTCTGAGAATCTCACATCAGATGACTGACAAACATGTCATAGTACACTGATCTGGTACCAGATCCTGCCTCTCTTAATGATCTCCCACAGGGACATTGGAATATTCTAGGATATTTCCTGGAGCCCTCTATTCTACACAGGTACACTTCCAAGTAGAAACAGAAGCTTGGATTCTCACTGGGACCCCTGCTCTGTCCAACCAACCTCTCTAGAAATATGATGTTCTAATCTCTCCTGATTAGAACATTTCAAGGTCTCTCCCTTTGCTAATTTAGTAAAGGTAAAAGAGAAACAAGAAAGAGCAAACTATGCAGGGAGCAATATATAAGATTCCTTTACTTAACGTATTTATCTGATATACCCAAATACTGAGAAATATAGATTCATTTCATAATGTTCAAGAAAAGAGGAGGAGGAACCTCCATGCCAACAGTATATATAAAATGGAATCAATATTGCATAAGCTCCAGCTTAAGCTTAGCTACGAGGTACTAACCCTTCTCATAAAGAAGCAATAGTTCTCCATCATTTGAAGCACACTGAGGACTCAGACAGCTGGACACTGAAGGTGTAGCCTCCTCACTCGAATTCTGTACCTGCATCAAAGAGCAGTGAAATATTCCCAAAGAATTATTAAGGATGAAGGGGGGAGGCGAAATAAAAAAGATGAATCCATCGTCTGTCCTACCGTCTGTTCTGTTGGATATTACCACCATCTTGGCCCAATATGACCTTCCCACTTTTCTCTGGGTCTCCCTACTTTCCACCTCCATCCTCTCATTATATCTTACCTACACTTGGGAACGACTCTAGTTTTTCCACTTATCTTTATCAACAAGTAATCCAAATAGCAACTGTGTATATAACTCCTTAGAAACCTCAGGTCTGACTCAGTAATAATACATGACCTTCAAAGTCCAAAGTTTTCCTAATTCCCTTTATTATTATTTTTTTCTAATTTCCATGTACTTACACTCTTAAGACCTCCACTGTTCTCAGGTTCGTCTTCCCTGCAAAATCTGTCAACCTAGACATAGACTTAAGTACCACCCTCTAATTATCTCCTAGGGAATCCAGTTTTTTAAAAAGCCTCAGCAAGCCTTATGGACTTTATTAAAGACTCTTTAAGATAACCCATGGGAGATAGCAGCACACCCACAGATATCTATCTAATACACCCTCAGAGTAATTTTTTTTTTCTCTTTTATAAAGTCTCTTCTGGCCAATGAAGACTCTCAGCTCTTCTTCTTCAACATATGCAGTGTCTCACCCTTCTGATTACTCTCTGCTCTATCCCAGGTCCACTCCCTTTCCTGATATTACATTCTTTCCCAATTTTGTATGTTGGTAAAATCAAATAACATAAAATATAACATGTTAGTTATAATAAAGTGCACCGTTCAGTGATATTAAATGCATTCATATTATTGGGCGATCAACATCACCATTTATCTTTCTAATTCTTTTCTACGTTTTAAAACTGTCACTCTATATCCTTTAAATATAACTTTCCTTTTTGTTCCATAACCACCTGAAAAGCGTCATTACCCTCCCAATTTCTATGGTTTTGACTACACTAAGTACCCCCATATAATTGAAATAAGTAGTTGTATTGTTATGACTCACTAAAAGTCATAAAAATGGCATTTTTGGTAGCTAAATTTCCTCAAGATTCATCCATGTTGTAGCATATTCCTAGATCTTTTCCTTTTTAACACTGAATAATATTGTATTATATGGGTATACCACACTTTGCTTATCCAGGAACTAGTGGATGAACACTTAGGTTGCTTTCATATTTTAGCTACTGTGATTATTACTGCTCTAAACACTGGAGTACAAATATTTCTTTAAGACCCTGATTTCAATACCTTTGGGTATACCTCATAGTAAAATTCCTGGATCATGTAGTAAGTCTATTTTTCAATATCTGAAAAATTGCCATACTCTTTTGCAAAGCAGCTGTATCATTCTGCATTCCCTCTGACATAGCACAATGGTTCCAACTCCCTCACATCCTCACCAATAGTCGTTTTCTGCTTGTGTATGTGTGTGTGTGCTTGTGTGTATATGCATGCACACAAATATATAAACATGCATTTAGTGATATGGAGCATCTATTCAAGTGCTTAGTCATTTGTACATCTTTGTGAAGAACCATCTATTCAAGTCTTTTATCCATTTTTGAATCAGGGTGTTTGCTTTTTGTTCAGTTGTAGGAGTTCTCTGTATATTCTGAATAGAAATCTCTTGTCAGATAGATGGCTCTGAAATATTTTCTCCCATCTTGTGGGTTGCCATTTTATTCTGTTTACATTTCTTTGATACACATTTTTTTTTAACTTATGTACTGAAAATTGTTTATTTTTTGGTTAGCTGTACCTTTGTTGTTCCTTCGTTTCATATGGAGGAAAACACTGCCAAATCCAATATCATGAAGCTCTTGTCCTCTATCTTCTTCTAAGACTTTTTATATTATTAGGTCTTATATTTAGTTTCTTGATACGTTTTCATTAATTTTTGCATATGATGTTAGGTAAGGGTCCATCTTCCTTCTTTAGCATGTTGCCCACAAGACTTCTCAGCACCATGTGTTGAAAATACTATCCTTTCTACTTTGAAAAGTCTTGGCAACTTGTCAAAAATCATTTGGCCATATATCAGGGTTTATTTCTGGGTGTTGTATTCGATTCTATTCTATTGGTCTTGAATAAGGGAGAAAATAGTATAACCTATCCAGGTTGATGAAGAACATAAAGAAAGACCAGGACTGAGAATTAGGAGGGCAATATAAAACAGCAGGGAGTAAAAGACAGTGTGAGAGAAGATCTTGTATTTGCGAGTTCATGGAAATAGGATCATGCTAAAACCACTAAACGCCTGCCTTTGAACAATACGGTAAATGTGCCAGCAAGAAACATAACACTTACCCATCTCTGGGAAATATAGTATGGGCATAAAGATAAACTACACACAAATATATTAAAAAAGGAAGGGTTTTCATGGTGTGAGAATATTGTGGCATTTGAAATACAATTTACTTCTGTTCTACCATTGTCTCTAAAATTTATCAAAGTGTATATACAAGCAATTCCAATTCTGGTAATGTGCTTGACAGGTTTATATATGAACTTCAGTAGAGCAGTAAATGTACATTCATAGTAGGACTGTTCCCTAAACCAAAAAAACAAAACACAAAAACTGCAAAGACTAGAGTTCACTTTGTCAACACACATACAGATGCAATGATGGTTAACGGTCCGAAAACAGAAGGTGAGCATGGGTGCAAGAGGTTAATCCCCAGGCTGGGGTGGAGTGCAGAGTTTGAGGGTAACACAAATAGAAAAGGCTTTTGTCCTATCCTTGATTTTTGAGGTATGGAAATTCACAGGTCACTACCTTCATTTCAAACTGAATGAATGCACTATTCAATTTTTTTAAACAGGCGAAGTAAACATGAGTGATAATAAATTTCAAACTGTCGCTAATCAAATAAGATACTAAGAAAACTTAAATAATATGATTTAGGAATGAAGTAGAGAGATTGTCCAACATGGTAGCATTCAAAGACCCAGAGCTTGATGCCTCTCATGGGCACACCAAAGTCACAACTGTTTACAGAACAGCAATTGATGAAAAAGGCCGGGACCTACCATAAAAGATGTTTTACAGCTAAAGATATAAGGAAGGCACCTCGACAAGACAGAAAGGAAGGGCAAAATCTCAGTAGAGTCAAGACCCATACCACCAAGTGGGTGGCCCACAAATGGGAGAATAATTACAATTTCAGAGGTGCTCCCAGGTAGTAAGGGGTATGAAGACAACATCAGGCTCCCAAGCCCAGGGATCCTGTTGTGGAAAGAAGAGCTCCTAGAAAGTTGGGCTTTGAAGACCAGTAGTGCTTATTTTCCAGAGAGCCAGAGGGATGTGGGAAATAGAGATTCCACTCTTAAAAGATGCTCACAAAATCCCACATGATCTGAGAATCAGAACAGAAGCAGTCATTTGAAAGGATCCCGGGTCACACCTACCTCCTGATCTTGGAGAGTCTCCCAGAGAGGCAAGAGGCAACTACAGCACAGCCTCAGGGACAGAGACACTGGCAGCAGCCATTCGGGGGAGCTCCTTCTACCTCGTGGACGCTGGTACCAGCAAGCATAATTTCAGAATCCTCCCTGTAGCTTATCAGCCTCAGGACCGAGCCCCACCCATTTCCACCAGACTACAGACACAAGTACTAGGATGCTGCAGGCCAAGCAACTAACTGAGCAGGGGCATAGCCCCATCCACCAGCAAACAGGCTGCCTTCAGATCCTCTCAGTGCACAGCTGCCCCTGGACATGGGTCCAGCCACCAAAAGCCCCAGGACCAGCCTCCACACCTCAGTGGACAGGCACCAGCCCCAGAGTCCCTGGCCCCTCTGACAAGTGAGCCTGCTCTGGCCTTGGAGTCAGCCTCACCATCAGCAGGTGGTAACTGCACAGGGACTGGATGGAGCTTGGACCTACCCAACAGCAAACCTGCTTTAGCAGTGGGATCAGCCTCATACACCAACAGGCACACACCAGCTCCAGGAATACCACAGCCCAGCAGCCTGTGTAACCAGGCCACTTAATTGCAGGCCAGAAGCAGCCATGGACTCAGCTGGGTCCTGACCCTGCCCATCAGAATGCCAACACAAGATTAGGGATACCCCCGGCCCTGCAGAGAGCTGTGTCAGGAACAGTGATCCAACACCAACTCTGTGGCTCCTGGGCCCTGCAGCCAGAACGCAGAACCTGTCTCTTCCTCCCAGTAGCCAGCATAGCCCCAGAACCAGTGACTGGGCACTAGCCCTGATATCACCTGGACTGCAATTCTACCCATAAGTGAACCAGCACCAGATTTGGTGTCCCCCAGAGTTGTGCAGCCAGCTGCCTTATGATTTAGTCTCACCAAGCAGCACAGACAGCCTCCATACAAGGCAGAGCCTGGCAAACAAGCAGTCTGGGGGCAGCCAAGCCTACCAGACTACCCACAGTAGTCAGCCCACCACAGCAGAAGAGCCCAAGCAGCCCACATAGGGGGTACACCTAGAATATATAGCTCTAGTGACCAGGGGAGAGGGGGCTGCTGGGACCCATAGGACAGCTCCTACAAAAGGCCACTTCCCCAAGGTCAGGAAATGTAACGAACCTACTACACACATAGCAATAAAAACAGGAAGTTAAGAAAAATGAGGTGACACAGAAACACGATCCAAATGAAGGACCAAGATAAGAATTCAGAAGAAGATCTAAGTGAAGTGGAGATAGCCAATCTCCTCAACAAAGGGTTCAAGGTAATGACTGTAAAGATGATCAAAGAACTCAGGAGAAGAATGGACGACCAGAGCAAGAAGTTAGAATTTTTTTTTTAAAAAGAGTTAGACCATTAAAGAACAACAAAACAGAGATGAGGAATACAATAACTGAAATGAAAAATACATTAAAGGAAACTACTGTAGACTCAATGATACAGAGGAATGAATCAGAAAACTGAAGGACAGAGTACTGGCAATCACTGAAGATGAACAGTAAAACAATAGATTAAAATGAAATGAGGAAAGCTGAACAGACTTGTGAAACAACATCAAGTGTACTAATATTTGCATTATACTGGTCCCAGAAGCAAAAAGGAAAGACAAAGCAGTGTAGAACATACCTGAAGACATAAGAGTTGAAAACTTCCCTACCTGGGAAAGAAAACAGACATCCAAGTCCAGTAAACACAGTAAGGCCAAAACAGGATCAACCCAAAGAGGACCACACCAAGACTCATTGTAATTAAAATGGAAAAAAAAAATAAAGATAAAAAGACACTATTAAAAGGAGCAAAGGAAAAGCAACAAGTTACAAACATGGGAAATTGCATAAAGTTATCTGCTGACTTTTCAGGATAACCTCTGCATGCCAGAAGGGAGTGGCATGGTATATTTAAAGTCATGAAAGGGAAAAGCCTATAAGCAAAAATACTCTACCCAGCAAGGCTCTCCTTCAGATTTGATGGTGAGATCTAAAGTTTTACAGAGAAGCAAAACTAAAAGAGCTCAGCATCGCCAAACCAGCTTTATGAGAAATCTTAAAGGGGCTTTTCTAAGTGAAAAAGAAAAGGTCACGATTGAAACATAAAAATTAGGAAAGGAAACTTACTAAAGGAAAAACCTCATTGGTTAAGGCAAATATTCAACAAAGGTAGTAAATCAACCATGGACACAGCTAATAGGAAGGATGAAAAAAAAAAAACAGTAATAAAATCATCTATATTCACAATAAGAAGTTAAGGGACACACAAAACAAGTAGATGTAAAATATAAGGTCAAATTCAGTAACTGTGGGGGAGCAGAGTAACAATACAGGGTTGTTAGTGTCCATGTGAAATTAAGAGCTCAGCAACTTAAATAATCACACACACACACACACACACACACACACACACACACACACACACATAAACAAAACTGAAAGAAATCCAAACATAATATTAAAGATAGTCCTCACATCACAGATGAAGGGAATAAAAGGGGAAGAAAGGAACACTGAAGAAATTAAAGAGGGATTCTAAAAATACCCAAGACAAATGAAAATGAACACAAAATGATCCAAAATCTATGGGACACAGCCAACGCAGTTCACAGGGGGAAGTTATAGTGATACAAGCTTATTCTTAGGAATCAAGAAAAATATCACATAAACAACCTAACATTACACCTGAAGGAATTAGAAAAAGAAGAAAAAACAAAACTCAAAGCTGTCAGAAAGAAAAATTAAGAAAACTATACCATATGCAATGACATCAAAAAGAATAAGATACCTAGGAATAAACACACCTAAGCAGGTAAAAGACATGTGCTCAGAAATCTATCAGCCATTGGTGAAAGAAGTTGAAGACAACACAAAAAGATGGAAAAATATAGCATGTGCATCGACTGGAAGAATTAATACTGTTAAAATAACCATACTACCAAGACAATCTACAGATTTAATGCAATCCCTATCAGAATACCAAAGCATTTTCACAGAACTTGAAAAAGTAATTTTAAAATTTGTATAGAAACACAAAGACCCCAAATAGCCAAACAATCTTGAGAAAGAACACAGCTGGAGGCATCACGCACCTTGACTTCAGACTATACTGCAAAGCGACAAACTGTAATCAAAGAGAAAGGTACCAGAGCAAAAACAGACACAAAGATCACTGGAATAGAATAGAGATCCCAGAAGTAAGCCCACACACTTATATTTAATTGATTTATGACAAAGCAGGCAATATGGAGAAAAAACTGTCTCTTCAATAAGTGGTACTGGGAAAACTGGTCAGCTACATGGAAAAGAATAAAATTAGATTATTTTAGCACACCATATATAAAATAAATGCAAAACTGAATAAAGACCTAAATGTAGGACCAGAAACCATAAAACCCCTAGAGGAAAATATAGAACATTCTTCAACATAAATGATAGCAACAGTTTTAGGTTCAGTCTACTAAGGCAAATGAAACAAAAGCAAAAATAAACAAATGGGACTTCACTAAACTTAAAAGATTTTGCACAGCAAAGGAAACCAAAGACAAAATGAAAAGACAACCTGCTGAGGGAGAGACAATATTTGCACATGATAAGAGGTTAACATCAAAAAAGATGACCAAGCAAGGGTTCATACCTAAACTACAGAAACAGCACATACAACTCAATATCAAAAAAACACCCAAAATCTTTTTTAAAAAAATGAGAAGCCCTAAATAGACATTTTTTCCAAGGAAAAACTACATATAGACAGCCAGAACTCACAAAGATGCTAAACATAGCTAATCGGCAGTAAAATGCAAATCAAAACTATGAGATATATCACCTCAGTCTTGTCAGAATGGCTGTCATCCAAAAGATCACAAATAACAAAGGTTAGTGAGGATGTGGAGAAAGGGAAACTCTTGTACACTCTTGATGTGAATGTGAAGTAGTGCAGCTACTGTGGAAAGCAGAATGGAGGTTCCACAAAAAACTAAAAATAGAACTACCATAATATCCAGCAATTTCACTGTTGGGTATATCAGAAGAAAACAAAAACACTATTTCAAAAAAAAAAATAACTGCACACCAATGTTCATAACAGTGTTATTTGCCATAGCCAAGATATAGAGTCAAACTAAGTGTTCATCAATAGCTTAGTGGATAAAAAAGATTTTTTATGATGACTTCAGCAAAAAATGAAATTTTGCCATTTGCAAGAACATGGATGGATTTGGAGGGTATTATGCTTAGTAAAATAAGCCGCAGAGAAAACAAGCATGGCATGTTATGAGAAAAAAAGCATGGTATGGTATGAGAAAACAAGCATGGTATGTTATCACTTACACGTGGCATCTAAAAAATTGAATACAATAACAACAAAAAAACAGACTCACAAATTAAAGAACAGACTAGTGGTTACCAGCAGGGAGAGATAGGGTGGAGGAGCAAAATAGTGGTAGGAGATTTTGAGGTACAATCCACTATGTATAAAATCAATAATCTACAGTGATGTACTGTATAGCATGGGGAATATAGCCACTCTTTTATAATAACTATAAATGGAGAAGAACCTAAACATTTATGAATCACTATGCTGTACCTCTGAAACTAATATAATAATGTAAATTAACTATAGATCAATAAAATATAAAGTAAGAAACTATAAAGGGGAGACACAGATTATTAGATAGAAATCAATTAAATAAACACAAGTTTTGGAAATCAAGGAATTAAAAAACAACACGTAAGACACAACATTGGCATTTAAAGTGTACAATCTATTCATTTAAAAGAAATCATTTAAGTGGTAAAAAATGGTACCCATTCTCACAATTTTGTATATCTAGGATAAATTATTATCTACAAAAATATGTTACAAATATTCGCTCAAAAAGAAAGAGAAAATTGGGATAAACCCATTTTAGTATCCAAATTTAATATCAAAGTCTCTATGCAAAATTGATTTGAATAAGTTCTGTTAGCCACTTCTAGTTTCTTTGTGATGTAAAATCTTTTAAAGCATAAAAATCAGCCTTTCTACATTATTCCATTAGACATACATAGAAGTTAAAAGAAATGAGAAGACAGAACAATCAACCAGGAAGGTGAATTTACTGAGAAACAGTCATTCGTTCTCCCTCTTCCTTTTCTTTTCCTCCTTTTCCAGGTCTCTTTCGGTTCCGATCAAGACAAATCTTGAGAGTTCTGAGAATATTTCTTTGAGGGCTTCAAATCACCATACCTACATCCTCTGCCACAACTACACACACGGGAACAAAAATAAACCTCTGCTATCTACTCACGTAGGAGGGATTCATGCAAAATAAACTCCTACATGGAGACCAACAGGTGAGTTTTCTACCTGTTCTTTCTAATGTCCTTCCATTATAGTAAATCCCACACATTATGAGGAAGAAACGGTTATGCGAGCTTTTCCTTGAAGTCAAAAATCTTGCATTCATTTCAAGTACCTGGTGATCATAGGGTACAGCCAGGGAAGGTGCCATCCCCCTTGGGGGGAGGGGCGGTGGATGGGCTCCCGCGCCCATGCACCTCCTGATGCACAGATTCTGGAGAAACAAAGGGCGGTCACACCGCAGTCAGCCTGTCAGGCTGTCGGGCCACTGGGCAACCCGACCAGCCTGGAAGTGCCCCATCAGTTTGCTGAAAGCAAAACCCTGTCCCCCCTGTGAAGCCAGGCAATTTGGGTCAGAGAGTCAGAGGAGACCGGTAATCAACTCCTCCTCTCTGCTCACCTCCTTGGGGTTACAGCAACCCCATCTCCAAACCCAAATCTGACCCTGGAGTGCCAAACTGGGAGTGGCAGGTGGGCTCTGCCGGTGCTTCAGCGCCCTCTGGAGGTTGTCTGCTCTAATGGCAACTCTCAGCCCTTCCTCCTCCTCCTTCCCTAGTCCTGGGGGCTGCCTTGGCCTCCTGCAGCTGCTGGCCTGAATTCATTCTTCTTTTTTCTCCAATTACAATGAAGTGTCTTACAGAGGTTTGGAATCTCTTGAAGAAGGAAGATCTTTTAGCCAATACACCTTAACCGTGAGAAGTTGGTTTCAAGAATGAACCTGAAATACTGTATTTTTCTCCTGATGATTCCAAGGAGAGACAGCTCAAGTTTTCTAAATCATAAGAAAAACCAAGGTAAATATGATATTCTGAGCCAGAGATGAAAAAGCAGTTTTTAACACCCCCTCCTCATGTCATATGACCGGGATTTAAATCAATCAACTGCCACTGGTTTTTAGATCAAGCGACCCAACTTTAAATCCATCAGCTGCTTCCCTGTAACTCACGTGACTTGGCTTTGAATAGTAAGAAATGCAGAGGTATAAAAATGATGTTCTGAACAATAAATGGAAAGACAACATTTTAGAAAGTTTTTTTCCTTTTCGAATGGACCATTCATTGCCTACAGAATAAAGGATTCCCTTGTGGATTTCTTGAACTGTAAACACTTACATTGTCTCCGTTGGCTTGATTGACTTAGATTTTGGGTTTTTTTTTTTGTTGTTGTTGTTGTTGTCCTTAACATCTTTATTGGAGTATAATTGCTTTACCTTGTTGTGTTAGCTTCTGCTGTATAACAAAGTGAATCAACTATTCGTATACATATATCCCCATATCCTCTCCCTCTTGTGTCTCCCTCCCACCTTCCCTATCCCACCCCTCTAGGTGGTCACAAAGCACTGAGCTGATCTCCCTGTGCTATATGCAGCTGCTTCCCAATAGCTATCTATTTCACCTTTGGTAGTGTATATATGTCCACGCCACTCTCTCACTTCATCCCAGCTTACCCTTCCCGCTCCCTGTGTCCTCAGGCCCGTTCTCTACATCTACGTCTTTATTCCTCTGCAGCGACTCCTGCTAGGGACGGATACTTCCTTTTATGCTCAGGGAAATCCCCTAGTTTGAATATGATTTGAGTTTGATCCTGTGAAACCATCAGAACTTCCCACCAGAGATAAATGAGGAGATTCTGGCCTTTATTAGTATGCATGATGAACACGGGTGTCCTGGCTGTACTTGCCAACCCTCCTATTTTACCCACCTATTTTTATCCACCTTCCTCCCTGTGAGTACCTTTGACCAACCCTGAGTTCAGACTCCTGACCTATTACAGTGACTTTGTCAGCCTTTCTTTAAAAATGGACAGGTAATAAAACGAATTTAACCTAGAAGCAGCAGCTCAGTAAGGGAAATAAAATCATCAGAAGTTATCTAATCACAGCCACAGCCATCCAGGGCTCTGTCTTACCTGCTGGGTCATAAGAATGGGACCTTCCTAAACTTGAACGACATCCAATCAAATAAGTAAAGGTCTGCTCACCTCTGGCTCTTGGAGGGATTGCTAGGCACTCTACCCAGTGTATACTAACTGCAAAACACTGTCATGGTTGTGAAACACCTATGTTCCAGGAAAGCTTTTTGGGGTGCATGGGGAAGGTTTCTTTTTGACATCAAGCAAAAAATAAATCACCAAGCTCTTTGAGCACAGGGGTTCTTAAGAGGGCAGTAGAAGGAAGGAATGGGCAGAAAAGACGATCTCCAGTGAAGTGAAGGCCGTTTTTCCAAAAGAGTAGGATTTAGTCTCAGTTTAAGGAGAACACTTTTAAATAGCTGGGACAGCTCCAAACTGCAGTTTAGGGACCGAGTGCTTCAAAAGAACAGTGCTTTAAAAGTCCTGGCAAGGCAGCAAGAGGATGAAGAGTTGGTTTTGCATAGTTTTGAACACAGGAGTAAAGAAGCAGAGGCATCTCTGACTAAAAGGCCCTGAGATCCTATGGCATCAATGGGTCAGTTGCAGGGGCAGGGGGTGTGGGGGGCGATATTTCTCTCTCAACGTCTCCCAGGGCAGCCACCCCTCCCGACCCCACACCCCCACTCCCTTCACCCTTCCTCCCTCCACTGTTGGGTCCCCAGGGACAGCACTTTTCAAGCTGGAGCCCTCAGGCACCATCTCTGCTGTCTGGATTCTTCCTGGAGCCTGGCAAGTTCTGGGACAGGAAGGCGGGTCTGCAAGGCCGCTGCGGTGCAGTCGGACCTGGAGGCCTGGAGGGGAACTGGAGCCCTGAAGCCCACCCACGTCCTTGAAGCCGAGGGAGGAACACATCCTCCTAACAGTACTTCTCAGGGGTCAGCGTGCTCCCCACCCAACGGTGATCCATACTCACTTGAGGCAGCAAGGACTGCCTCTAACTGGCCCCCTCGATTCCGCCTTAAGGGTCCTCGCACATGTGTGATAGCGCAGGCCCCGGATCTCTTTAGTCAGCTGAGGCCAGTGCTGCCGGCATCCCTCCAGTCCCATCCCCCAGCCCCTCCCTCTGGGACTGTATCTAATAGAAGAAAGAGCACAGAGGAATTGGCTGAATCAAGGGACCTGGGAGCCTGGGGATGAGTTTGAAGACCGAGAACCTAAGGCACAATTACATATTATTGGAAACTCTTGTGGAGTGTGGGGGGGGGAGGTTAGGAGGCTGAGAGGCTGAGTCGACCTGGTGAGTCCAGCCCCAGGACACCACACAGCCCTGTCCCCCTTTCCCTGCCATCAGACAAGCGGTGCCGCAACTCCAGTCGGGACTCTGCACTTCCCCCTCCCTGATTCTCCAGAAGAGCAGGTGGCCCCCCTCTGAGGGCAGGGGCAAGACAACGGACCAAGTCCCCCTGCACTAAGGCGCTACTGGAATCTCTTCCTGAACAGCAGTGCTGGCTTGGAGCGACCCCGTGCACTGCCAAAGTTGGTCTCGTCCTGCAGCTGAGGGACGCAGGCTTTAAGTCAGCTGCCTTGGCTTTAAATCAATCAGTCCCCCCTTTAAGTCAGGTGACCCGACTTTAAATCACTGTGTGCCCCTCAAGCCTGCCACTTCAAAAGTTGGGAACTTCACTTTGATCCCAGCACCTCACACAGCTGAATGCACACTGTAGTCACCCCCAAGCCTGGCTTACAGGCAGGATATAGGTAAGGGGATGGGCTGCACACATGGTGAGGAGGGTGCACTTCATGTTCCAGAAGGGTCCAGGTACTCTGGGTACAGCAAGCAGTGCACGATACAGCAGCTCCCTGGCAAAGCTGGTGATGCACAGGGGGAGCAGGCACACCCAGGCACGCAGAGGTTTCAGGCCGGGAGCTGGGGCACAGCCAGCCGGCAGGGTGTGAAAGCCGAGGATCTGAGCCTTCTTGAGAAAGGCAGACACAGAGGATGGATGAGAAACAAAGACCAGATGAAACATGGATTTGAAAAGCACACCCTGCTCTTGAAATTGGGGTGGGGTCACCCCAGATTTGAGTCTTCTTACGCCCCAGTATCTAGTGCTTTGGCATTTGCCCAATTACTTATAAAATGTGACTGATAATATCTAAACCATAGAATACTGCATTTGGAGTGGTTTTGCGTGTTTATGTTTCTATAGTAGAATAATCTTTTCTACAAGAAAAATGTACACAATCTGAAATAAATTCAAACCCCTCTTTAAAAAGTACTATATCGGACTTCCCTGGTGGCGCAGTGGTTAAGAATCTGCCTGCCAAGGCAGGGGACATGGGTTCAAGCCCTGGTCAGGGAAGATCCCACATGCCGCGGAGCAGCTAAGCCCATGGGCCACAACTACTGAGCCTGCAGACCACAACTACTGAAGCCCGCGTGCCTAGAACCGGTGCTCCACAACAAGCGCAGCAAGAGAAGCCACCGCAATGAGAAGCCCGGGCACCGCAACAAAGAGTAGCCCCCGCTTGCCGCAACTAGAGAAAGCCTGTGCATAGCAACGAAGACCCAACGCAGCCAAAAACAAATTAATTAATTAATTAGTTAACTATTTTTAAAAGGTACTATATCCTTCTGTACAGCTTCTCTGGGAAGAACAGAGAGATGGCGTAGGAGAGTGAGAAAGACCAATATTTAGTGCACATCTCTCATGCAGGTGCTCTGCTGGCTCAGATAGATTTATCCCCACTTTACAAAGGAGGAAATAGTCTCAGAGAGGCTTAGTAATTTTCCCAAAGCCAAACAGCTATGGAGTGGCAGAACCAAGATCTGAACCAAGTCTGTTACCTTCAAAGCCTAAGTCCTCATCACAACAAAACTCAATTAATATTTACATTTATCGAATTACATTGCAACCTGGGGAGTTCTTGGCACAATCCTGAATAAGAGTGAGAAAGAAAGAAATAGCATTGTTCCTACAGTCAACCCAAATTTTTGGAGCAGCTGCTAGATGGCTGGCCCATTTTGGGGTTCAGCAGTGATCAAGACAGGAAGAGTCCTGCTTTCATGAACCACGTAGTGGGGAGGAGAGACGGGTGCAACTTGGGTGAGGGATTTCACCTTGCTGGACCTCTGTTTTGTCATCTGGAAAATGGGATGGCTGTTCCTCATTTTCTGGGATTGTCCAGCCCTCACATTCTCTGATTCCATAAGAAGCATTTGTTTTCCTGTTTCTTTAAAATTCATTCAGGCCGTGAGCTGTGATGAATGTTGTTAGCTGCTCCCCAAAGCACTCTATTCCCACCCTTTTCCTGTGATCAGGTCTTTCCCGAAACATGACTCACAGTCAGTCAGTCAAGTCACAGAACCTAAGGGGCACCCAGCAGAAAAATTCCAACCCTTGCTTCCCAGGAGCTCTGCGGTCTACCTGCCAGGTAAACTTAACTCACCTGGCACAAGGTGGCCATCCCTGGTTTCACATCAACATGATCTCAGGCACAAACCTCCTTGTTTTTCCATTTTGTCTTTAAGTTACTTGTTGAAACAACTGCACAAATATGACACAGATATAAAATCAGGCATCTTCTGCCCCCAGTGCCTACTAATAAATGATTTTCTGCCACTTTAGTGATAAAGATAGAAAATTTCAACATTCTGCTACCCTTATTATTTGTCATTTTTGTTGATATTTCTATTGACTACATCTTTCAATATTTTAACAATGGAACATTTATTTAGGTTGTTCCAGACCCAGCCTTTAGTGGTAAAGGTTTTGTTGTTATATTTCTATTATGTTTCCTTTAAAAATCATTATCCTATTTAAAAGGATTAAGTCAATTCTATAGGCATTTATCTTATGATATTGATGAAATTGATACATAGAGGGCAGTAGTACAAGTTGATTGGACTTGAGAACCTCTATTAGCACAGTTAAGTATAAATATTATCTATATGTAAACCAAAGTACATGCCGAGTGAGATTCTCTGACTTTTTTTCACTGTCTGCCCCTCAAGCCGGTGGGAAATGGAATATTTCTTGCCCTATCAGTAAACAAAGGATGTCACAGTCTTCAGCACTTGCAGCCCTCCAATGTGAGCCGGCGGGCCCTGAGGCACTCAGGATATGCAAATACGGAATGCAGGCCCCAGAGAGCTGAGGTGCATATCAAAGGAAGGATTTCAGTGAGCCCATGCAAAGAAAAGCGCCGCATTCCTCACCTTGGGAGAGCTGGTTTTCCTTAGTTAACAATCACCTTTTGATGTTCCCCATCACCAGTCCCCTGCCCTGTCCCCTCCCCCCGGTACTTTAGCTCAGGGAGGAAGGAGCGCAGAGGGACTCGGCTGAATAAGGGGCCTGCGCGCCTCGGGAGGAGTTTTCAGCCGCTTTCCCCGCAGTCGGGAGGAGGGGCGCTGACGCTGCAGCCAGACCCTGCGCCTCCCTTGCCCCGTTTCCACTCAGGACGCTCAGGCCGACCCCCTCCCCACGCCCACCAGGCCTCGCGAGCCAGGCCGAGGGCAGGGGCGAGAGGAGGGACCGTAGTTCCCGGGGACCAGACGCTGGAGGCCGCTCTTTCTGCACAGCAGCGGCGGGTGGCAGCGAACCCCTGCCCCTCAGAAGCTGGTCTTGTGCTACCGCCTGCGCACCGGACCAGGCGGAGGGTCGGCGCCCACTTACCCGGCCCGCCGTCCCCGCGACTGTCACGGCTTCGGCCGCCGGGGCACCTCCAGAGCCGGCAGCCTCAGTGAGGTCGCCCTCCCCTCGGGCTCTGGGGCAGTTCCGTGAAGGCGGAGGGAAGAGACCCCGCCCGAGCCGGGAGTTCCAGCTCTGAGGAAACGCGGGCTCTGTTCAGCGCGCAGTGGGTGGGACCGCTCTGCCCCGAGGCCTTCCGGGAGGGAGCGGGGCGGCGGGGGAGGGAGCCGCCAGGAGCGCAGGGCCCCGTCGGGGGTCCTGGAGGGGCGGCCCGGCCTGGGGGCCACGCCCACTGTGGCCGCAGCCCAGGCCTTTCTCCTGGAATCCTACACGAAAAAGTTAGAAAGATACACAGTCTATAGTAAATATTCACAAATGATTGTTGCTGCTCTGCTCACTATTCTATTAAAGGTGTAAAATCCATAAAACACTTTAAGTTCAAAATTAAATATGAATTTTTACCTTTCTAATTATGTCTCTGATATTCACAGTTGTGGTTAATGAATCAGAGACTGTGGCATCACTAGTTAAAAATGAGCTTGTTAAAAAAATAGAACTCCTGCCCACCGGACCAACTGAATCACAATCTGCACTTTTACAATCTCCCCAGTGTACTTGTGTACCCATGAATAGTTGAAAGGTACATTTCTACCTCGACAGGTCTTTTCTGTATGAGAAATACACACATTTTATCCAGTTTGACATAATAAAACACTCAAAAATGCATATGCCTGTGTTGAAACCATCATTTTATCATTTCTTTTCCAGACAAGTATAGTCTCTATACTGGTTTTGTGGATCACATGCCATGCTCTTTTCTTGTAGTTAGAAATAAGGTAGAGAAAGTTACTTTGTTAAAAATAAAATATATATATATATATTTATATATATTTATATTTATATATATATATATTTATATATATATATATATATTAGTGGATAATTGAAGACACTCTTCTAAATTAAAACCTTCTCTTAACTTGCTGTTTTCTTCTTGGGTCTTATTATGAACTCTTCCCGTGGCCACATGGCATGTGTACTTTTAATTTCAGGGACTGCTGACATTCTAGGATGTGGCCATAGATTTCTCTCAAGAGGAGTGAGAATGCCTGGACCAAGATCAATGGGAATTGTACAGGGATGTGATGTATAGAAGTATAGGAACCTTCTCTCCTTGGGTGAGGATACCTTCTTTCCAGAATTCCTTATCCAACCACAGGGTTTGGAGTCCTTAATTTGTAGAATGTCTCCTGGAATCTTCTGTTTCCTACAATAGGGTTTCAGATTGCAACGTTTCAGGAAAGATTGGGAGTTTGTGGGTATAATTTTTCTTATTCTTTTAAAATTGCAGCCTCCCTTTTAATATACTTTGTAACTGCTTGGGATGTGTCTATATGAACTGTGTACTATATGCTTCTGTTACAGTCCTTACAATATTTTATTGTCTTATTTTCTGTAACCATTTTCCATGGATTCTTTGGGCTTAAGGTATATTAAAAGGGAGACTGCGATTCTCCCTTTAAAAGGGGACTTATTAAAAGGGGACTTCCCTGGTGATGCAGCGATTAAGAATTCGCCTGCCAATGCAGGGGACCCGGTTCGATCCCCGGCCTGGGAAGATCTCACGTGCCACGGAACAACTAAGCCAGTGGGCCACAACTACTGAGTCTGCACGCCACAACTACTGAAGCCGGTGTGTCTTGAGCCCGTGCGCCATTTATTTTTTGGAGAATAAAACCACTTCTGAGTGATTAAAATTTAGGCCAGCTAGTCAAAATGCTTTATCACGTGTTCTTCTAAAACACTGATCAATGGAACAAGTTTTGCTAGGGATAACAGTGTAATTGTATTCTGGAGTTCATATGGGCAATATGGTTTATGACCTTGATGCTGGATCACGACATTTCAATGGTATAACTGCTATTAATTGTCTGTTTGTTCAACGATTAAAGTCTCACGTGATCTGAGTTCAGACTGGAGTCATCCTGGTTGGTTTCTGTCTATTGCAGATTTCTTCCAGTATGAAAGAAAGGACAAGGGCAATACGGCTTACTTTACAAAATGTCTTCAAACTAAATGATGATATAATCTACATTCAATTAATTTATACATACCCTACTGTAGAACAGGGTTCGTTACGCTGGCAGAGCCCGGTAATTATGTAAAACGGAAACTTTTTCTGCACTGGTTCAAGTCCGCTTCCTAAGAATGTGTTTATAATCAACATTCTTTCACAAATTACCCAATTGAATTCACCATAGCCTTCCTCATATTAACTAAATGGAAAATCCTAGGCTATATACAAGTCCAGAAAGGGCCAAAAATCATCAGCCCCCATGGATGATTACAACCCATTGCTGAGGCATTCAAATTACTTATTAAAGAACCACTATGTCCATCAACATCATCAATTTATATATTATTGCCCCAATGCTAGCCTTAACCCTGGCTCTCACAACATGAATTCCTCTTCCCATATCTTATCCACTAATTAGTATAAATGTAGGCATATTATTTCTATTAGCCATATCACACCGAGCCATTTATTCCATCCTCAGATCTGGATGAACTTCGCATTCAAAATACTCACTCACTGGAGCTCTAGGAACAATAGCCCAGACAATCATCTCATATGAAGTAATGTAGCAGTTATTCTCTTCTCAGTCTTACTGATAAATGGATCATTTACACTTTCAACAGTAATTATTACACAAGATCACCTATGACTAATTTCCTCCTGACCGCTACCCAGAATTTGATTATCTCCGCAGTAGCAGAAATCCAATGAAGCCCCACTTGATTTAACAGAAGTAGCATCAAAACCTGTATATGTCTTCAATGTAGAAAATGTAGCAGGCCCATTCACCCCGTCCCTCCTAGAGAATATGTCAATTTCCCTATAATAAACATTTCCACAGCAATCTATTTTTAGGAGCATTCGACAATCCCTAGGTGCCAGAATTATAGATTCTTTCATCTTGTAAATATCGTTTTTTTAAAAAAATAATTTTTATAGTTTTACTACCTGTAAACAAAATGTACTCCATTGCTGTGGAATATTCCTTCATAGGAGCGTGCATGGTTCATTTCTGCATCCGCCTGTGATGGCCTTCAGGTTCTTTCAGGTTTGGCTCCTGTGGCTGCGAGTCCATGTCCGTGTGTCCTGGTGCAGGGCTGGTGGGTTTGTGTTCACCTGGGAGGAGCACTGTGGGTCTCTGTGCAGGGACTTCGCTATCTGAGGCCCGATTGTTTCAGAAGTGGTTGCATCCCCCCGTTGCGTACCAGGCTTTCCATTGCTCCACATCCTGCTGATATTTGATACTATGTCTTTCATGTCTGCCATTCTGGTAGGTGTATGCACAGTATTTTTCTTACGGCTTTAATCCCTCTGTTGTTAGTGAAGTTGTGCATCTTGTGGTATTCATGGACTATTTCCTGTTGTTTTTTAAAAAGTTTTAAAAATTGTGGTCAGATATACATAACATAAAATTTACTATCTTAACCATTTTTAAGTGCACATTTCAGGGTCAAGAAGTAATTCACACTGTTGTGCAAACCTGACCACCATCATCCTCCAGAACTTTTTCATCTTGCAAAATTGAAACAGTCCCCATTAAACACTCACTCCCCATTGTCCCTCCCTCAGCCCCTGGCACTCAACATCCTACTTTATGTCTCTATGTTTCCGACTGCTCTAGGGGCCTTGTATGAGTGGATCAAGCACTGTTTGTTTTTTTGTGTCTAGCTTACATCACTGAGCATAATGCCCTCAAGGTTCATCCCTGCTGCAGCCTGTGTCAGAATTGCCTTCCTTTTTAGGCTGAATAGCATCCCCTTGTATTGATGGACCGTGTTTTTCTTCTCCATTCATCCATTAGTGGACACATGTAATATCTACATTCATTTCTCCTGTCATAATATTTGTGGAATAACATCAGAAAGTCCTATGAATCAAAAGTCATTTGCCATTAACTTTTTTCTTAAACTTTTTGTTGTGGAAAACATCAAGGCTAAGAAAAGGGAGAAATACATGTCAGCTTCACTTGTGTTCAGGAATTAATGCTTTACGGATTCACTTTATTCCCTGTGTGTGTGCTATGCGTGTGCATGTGCCTGTTTGCATACCTATGCTGTGCATGTGCATAGGTACGTGCACTTGCACACATTAGTGTGTGCATGGGCATATGCGTGCATGTGTGTTCACATGCTAGTGTGTGAATATATTTGTGCTGTGCACGTGCATATGTTTGTGTGTGTGCTGTGCCTGCCTGTGCGCACACCTGTGTGTTTGCTGGAACCACTTGCAAGTTGGTTGCAGACTGAATTGTGCCCCAGATATATCCGCACGCAGCTGCTCTAACAATCCTGCGTAGCCACGTAAAGGTCACAGATCTCAGGGATTTAAATGGATGGAGCAGGATATCCTGACACAGAGTTTGTCTTCCAATGACTGTCACTGTCTCAGTAACATCCTTCACACCTTCTTTAAGCCCCATTCAGGGTCCAGTTTAGACTCCCATTACATTCAGTCGCCTGCCCCAGGTCCCGTAGAGCAACAATGTCACCGTTGGAGAGCCCGGCCAAGGCTGGGGGTGCCCCTCCTGTTGGCCTGGCCTCCAGGCCCTGCCCTTGGCTCCTGTGTTCCCATCTCTCAGCCAGGCCCCGACTTGGATGGGGCCGCCACCTCTTTCCACACAAGGTCCCATCGCCCAGTCAAGGGGGTTCATTCTCCCCAAACACAGCCTCAGGAGTGGGGGGGGGGTGGTGACAGTTCCCACTGGGTCTCCTTCATGTGAGACCCTGTGCTGTTGAAAGAGCAGGCACCCTGCCCTCGGGGGTGGGGGGCTGGGGGGTGACATGCGGCCCACGATGGGCAGGCGGGTCTCCGGGTGGGGCGAGCCAGTGTGCAAGGAGTTCCGCGGTGGGTTCTCCTCTCCAACGGCTTCTGTGCCCCTACCTCTCCCCGTGCCTCCCCTCGAAGACAGCGCGGTGCCCGGGACGGGAGCCATGGGAGCCGTCAGCCACCGCCCCCTCTACACACACACACACACGCACACGCACACGCACACGCACACGCTGCAGGGAAGCAGGACCTGAGTGCAGGGCTCTCAGCGGCCCTGAGCGCCCCGCCCGGAATCGGCCAGCCGAATGGACAGACCGGATCTCCCGGCCCGGACCATGCAGGACTCTCCTGCCTGGGCTTCCAGTGTGGCCGCCTCCTTCTGGAAGCCTGGGAGGCTGGAATCAGGCCACTTCTTGTCTGTCCTGGCAGCAGACTGGGCTGCACTCTAAGAAGTTCGTGGCTCGCCCGTGGATCCTGACCATCAGGTGGCCAGAGAAATTGGGAACATTTCTGTTTTGCCTGTTGAAATGTTTAATGCCAAAGATTTTGTTCAGTTTCCTGATGTGGGTGTCCAAAGATGAGAGACCCATGTGTGTGATCTGTACCTCCTATGAGATCAGCCCTAAGCTAGTTTAAACATGATCAAGTTGTGTCTACATGGTAGATTTAGACCTCTGCATGTCCTGTCTACTGATTATGTTTAGAGCTGACCATGTGTTGTCTATAATAAGAAGATTTAGACCTGACCATGTTCTGTGTACGCTAGGACTATGGGGACCTGGGTAGAGACCCGGCCTGGCCTCAGTACTGGGAAGCTCCGTGCCTGCATCTGAATGTCAGGGCTTAGATGTCTGGGGTCTGGAGCTGAGGTGGGCTTGTCTACGTAACAGCCTCTCTTCTGAGTGTGGTGACCTGGTCCTCCCAAGGGTCAGTGCTATGGTCGGGGCCTTAGTCTTAATCCCTGCAAGGTTCACCTTCCCTGGGGCTCATGGAGAATCCTCAGGAGGACTACCTGGCAATAATTCCAATTTACCAGCACGTGCATGGTGCATAGGGAAGCAGGTTTAGCTGGTGAATTGATTGCAGGGCACGCAGATCGGGCAAAAGGCCGATGGGTGACAGCTGAGGCTGCTGCTGAGCTCTCCCTCCAGTCTACCGTCCCTACTCAGCAGAGTCCAGAGCTGCCCCTCGGCTTTCAGCCCTGCTGTCCTGTGAGTTTTCTCAACATGTAAGCGAGACGAGAAAGGACTGAGCACGCCAGCACCAGGGTCGTGTGTTCAACTCTAGTATGAAAGCTTTAAAAACAGTTAAAATCACACAGAACCAAAGTGAGAAGAGGAGGACTCCTCTGGGACAAGTGTGGGGAAAGGAGACCCACCTGACACTTTTTCCCATCCCAGGAGGTCCCAGGGACCCAGCTTGTTTCCACATTGGGGGAGCCCCCTGCAGAGCCATGGTGTCCTGACCAAGGGGACGTGTGACCCCAGGTGCAGGGTCTGGGGAGGTGAGGTCACCCTGGGACTGTGGACATGTGACCCAGGTGGAGGGGTCTGGGGAGGTGGGTCACCCTGGTGAGTGTGGATGTGTGGCCCCAGGTATAGGGTGCGGGAATGTGTGGGTCTCACCATACCTGCATGGGTCAGGATCACATGTATGGGGAGACCGCATATGCGCTCTTTGCCTGCAGTGTGTCCTGTCCTCTTTGAGATTTCCAACCTCTGCATTAAGGGTGTTGTCCTGATTAACCTGTGGTTCCTTTTCTTCTCTTCATCTTGTCACAATCATATGAGGTCAGGCATGTTTGAGTGGGTTGATGCTCTGTGTTCCGGTGAGTGACAACACTTGGTGGTATCATATTAATACTATAGCATATCATATGTCTAATCTATGGGGGTCACCACTGCCTGGGTCCCCCTGGACAGAGGTCAGGTGAGCACAGACTAGCCCCCCCCCCAAGAATGGTCTCCCACGTGCTCTGTGAGGGTACCGTGATGGCCCCTAAGGTAGGGGACTGTGTCTGGGCCTCCGACATTTGTGATGAGGGGGAGTCGAAATGGAATCTCAATTAACAAGACATTATTTTAAGAATTTATTTTAAGTGAAATAAAACACACGTCACATACCCTTTACCATCATCACCATTTTAAGTGCACGTTTCTGAGGCCTCAGATATATTCACTTTCTCGTGGAGCCATCACCACCATCCCTAGAACTTTTCATCTTGCAAAACCAAAATTCCACAACCATGAAAGTCTCATTCCCCATTCCCTCCCACTGCCCCTGGCACCGATATCCACTTCAGTCCCTGAGTTGTCGACTCCAGGGCACCCACTGGAGTGGAATCCTGCAGTGTTTGCTGACGGGTCATTTTGGAAGAGCTGACTTTCAGTCTGAAGCTCTGCCTGTTTGCATCTGAAGAATCTGCATTTAAGGAGAGGGTGTATGAGGAAGGGGGTGTATGCGGGACAAAGGTGTCCGGGGTGCAGGTGAGCCAGGACCTGACCAGCTGCCTTTTGGGTCCCCTGGTCCCATCTCTTGGTCTGTGCCTCATCTGCATCATCACTGTCCCCGCTGGCACCGCTGGGGTGTTGTTGTCTGAGTGAGAGTCCCCTGGTGCCCCTGCTCTCCTCCCCTCCTCCTGCTGGTTGGGGAGGGAACTGCTTGCTGTGTGGTCTCTCCTCCTGAGGCATGAAGGACCCTGTAGCATGGACCTGCAGAGTGTGGGGTGTGGTCCCAAGAGCATGGGGCCCACATAGGACACGACATCGGGGCGTGACAAGTGCTAGGGCTGCCTCATCACTGACAGGGAATGTTGCCCAGATCCTGCTCGAGAGGGCGTGGTGGGTGGCCTGGGACCCTAGCGGCCCCATTCCTATACTGGAGCTTGGAGAGTGCATCCCCATGGGCTCCAGATTCACCCCATATCTCAGCCATATCCCTCTGTCCTGTCTTTGAACTCAGGAAAACGAGCTCTCTTGTCCACAACATAGGCCTGGTCCTGTTGATATTAGGATTCCTTAAGTTAGGCGTCCTGGGATAGCAGCTCTTTTTAGGCCTGAGAAGGAACAACTCCGGAGTGTACAACAATTTCAGATGAAACTAATATTCAATGACTATCCCTAACTACTCGGTTGTTGACTTCTATTAGTCATTATTCTCCTGGTTTTAGCTCTGATGTGGGGATTACAGAGGAGTCAACGTTTAAATCTTCATCATCTGTGTATTTGTAGCTTCAGTATCATTACTGACCCATAGTTTTTTATGGTTTGGGAAGAGTTATTGATTTCACGTATCATGTAAAGGATTCACAATGATGATAGGGCAATTAAGATTACAATAATAGCTAGTAAATTGTTCACATTTTCTCTACCTGTGCATCTACTGTATGCATATGAGTTTAGATGTCAATATTAGTGAAATGATATAGAGGACTAGAGAACTTATTTTAAAAATCACTATTAATGTGTGATGAAGAAAATGTAAAAGTTCTTCCATAATCGGTGATGTTGTATCTTGAGAGCCTAGATGAAATTGATATGCCTTAGTGATATACAGGATTTTAGCCTATCATTTAACTTTGACAAAGCTACATCACTTTTTACTTTTATCTCATTTATTGAGGAAGACATAATTGTTATGGTGTTGGCTTGAAACTGGTTGAAAAGGACTTGAGTCCTTCCTTATTCTACATTTCCATAGGGAGGATCTTGAAACATAGGATATGGTGGAGGACATCCGTGTAACCATTCTAGGTTAGGAGTAGCAATTTCCACTGCTAAGACTTCTTGTTTAGACACAAATGCTTTTCAAAGTATGAAGATTATCAGCATTACTGCTGCTACTGAGATGAATGAGCCTAAAGACAAAATATTTCATGTTGTGTGTGCCTCAGGGTACTCAGACTAACGTAGTGACATCCCTGAGAGGCCACGAAAGTGCTGCAGGGAGTCATATTTACTACTACAAATATACTTGTGAAGTGAATTTTTGCTCATGCTGAGTTAACTGTATAACCTGAGAATAGTGGGAATCAGTGTAGGAAGCCTCCTATAATAGTGAAGACTGCTCCCATGGACATTAGGTCATGGAAGTGTGCTACTACATAGTATGTATCCTGGAGGACAATGTCTGGGGATGAGATGGCTAAGATGATTCCTGTCAAACCACCTACTGTAAAAAGAAAAACTAAAGCCTAAAACTCATAATATATTGGGAGGTCATATAGTATTACCTCCGTGAACAGTTGCTAACCAGGGACTTCCCTGGTGACGCAGTGGTTAAGAATTCGCCTGCCAATGCAGGGGACACGGGTTCGAGCCCTTGTCTGGGAAGATTCCACATGCCGCGGAGCAAAAAGCCCGTGTGCCACAACTACTGAGCCTGCCCTCTAGAGCCCGCAAGCCACAACTACTGAAGCCCACGCGCCTAGAGGCCGTGCTCTGCAACAAGAGAAGCCACTGCAATGAAAGGGCCACACACCGCAACGAAGAATAGCTGCCGCTCACCGCAACCAGAGAAAGCCCATGCGCAGCAACCAAGACCCAACTCAGCCACAAAAAAAAAAAAAAAAGAAAAGAAAAAGAAAAATTAAATAAAGAGTTGCTAATCAGCTAGATACTTTTACTCCTGTAGGGATAGAAGTAATTACGGTAGCTGATGCAAAGTATGCTCCTGAGTCCACAGCTATCCCTATGGTAAACATATGATGGGCCCACAAGAGAACTCCTAAAAAACCAGTGGACATGACTCATACTATTCCCAGATAGCTGAAAGGCAATTTTTGTCCTAAATAGTATGTAATGATATGTGAGTTTATAACAAACCCTGTTAGGCCATGAATACAGACTTCAGGGTGAGCAAAGTATCAACATAGGTGTTGGTATAGGATTCGGTCTCCTCCTGCAGGGTCAAAGAAAGTAGTGTTTAGATTTCTATCTCTTAACAGCATGGCAATTCTGGCTGCTTGGACTGAGATTGGTAATTATAGTAATATGGCTATAGTTGGGGAAGATTAAACAAATAATGGTGTTTGGTATTGGGATATGACTGCTGGTTTTGTATTAAAGACTATAGTAATAAAAGTAATAATACCAAGAATTGAGGAGACACCTGCTAAATGTAAGGAGAAAACAGTTAGGTCGACAGAGGCTCCTGCATGGGCCAGATTGCAGGCTAGAGCTGAATACACGGTTCCACTGGTACCAGAACCAGCTTCTACTATTGGTGATATGAGTAGGAGTAAGAATGATGGGGGAAGTAGTCAAAAGTTTATATGATTTATTGGGGGAAATGCTACTTCAGGTGTCTGAGTTATTAGTGGCCCAAGTCAGTTTTCAAAGCCTGCAATCATAACGGGTACAGCTATAAAGAAAATTATTACAAGTGCAGGGACTGTTATGACTACCTTACAGATTTGGGCATCTCCAAGTAGCGGTCCAGGTCAGCATAGCTCAGCCTCGATTAATATAATTAAGGTGCTGCCTGCTACTCCAGCTCAAGCACCAAATAGTAAATATAAAATGCCGATATCTTTGTGATTTGTTGAAAATAATCAGCAGTGTATGAACAGAGGTAAAATGACTGAGTTAGCATTAGACTGTAAATCTAAAGACAGAGATTGAGCCCTCTTTCTGGCAAACCCTGTGGTGAATCAACAAATTGAATTGTAACTTCAGAGAAGCAGCTTCAATTCTGCCAGTGATTTTCCTGCTTTTTTTTCTTTTTTTCTTTCTCAAATGAAGTAGAAGTAGACTGAAGCCAGTTGACTAGAGGATTTGCCTGTTAACTAAAGTTTCCTGGGGTTAAAACTCATCAATCTCGTAAAGATTTGGCTTAAATACAGTGTTTGCTTTACATTCAATTGATGTAGAATAAAGTCTTGCAATCCTTATTTTTAGGAATTAAGTAAATTTCACTTGTTTAGGGTTTTGAAAGCTCTTGGCCTGAACTAACCTAAATTCCTAGTCCAGCACTGATAGAATGGGTGTTGTGTGTAGTAATCGTGTGGGTATTATGATTGGTAATGATAGGAAGGTTATTTCTTTGTACGTTCAAATTGTTTTGTGTTTGTGTTGTTTAACGAAGGGAATATAGTTAGTGATGTGGAGTATGTTAGCTGCAAGTAGAAATATATGCTGAGGGCTGCTATGATGGCTATTAGTGTTGGTAGAATGATGTTGTCGTTTTTGTTATCTCTTGGATAATTATTCATTTGGGTAGAAACCCTGATAGTGATGGGCGATGTCCTAATGATACTATAATGGTGAGGAAAATGATTGTGATGGGAGGTGTTTTACCTCATGTGTGTGATAATGATACTCTTGTAGTACATGATCTGGGCATAAATAAGAAGAAGATAGTGTTGTTATGATATAAATTAGTATGTTTAGGATCGTTATAATCTGAATATACATTATAATAGCTGTTATTCATCCTATATGGGCAATTGATGAGGAGGGTGTAATATTTTCCAGGTGAGTATGGCGAAGTCTGCCTCAGCCTCCAGCTATGATTTATAATATCACTATGATTAATAGTATATTTAGGTTGATGGATGGTGACATGTGGTATAAAACTAATAGGGGTGCAATTTTGTCATGTTGATAGCATCAGGTCTGCTGTTCATGGGATGCCTTGTGTGACTTCAGGCACTCAGAAGTGAAATGGGGAAAGTCCTACTTTTGTGACAAGGGCGATTGTCACGAGGTTGGATGCTGCTGGATTAAAGATTTTTGTTATTCATTGTGCTCTTTGACCAGAGTATATTAGATTAATGATAATAGCCATTATAAGTAGTATTGATGTGGTGGACTGTTTTAGGAAATATTTGTTGGATGCTTCTGTAGCTTATGGGTTCATGTTTTTTATTAGAATGGGGATACCATTAACCAGTGTGAGCTGGTTATACAATTATATTTCCTGAGAAAATGGTCAGTAGAATGATGGTAAAAACAATGAGAGTTTATTTGCACAGGAAGGATATACAAAAATATTTTGGGGGTATGGGCCTGAAGCTTACTTAGAGAACTTTACTATATAGCATGTGGTGTAATGTGGTAGGTAGCATGGAGAATGTAAAATTATTAGGAAGAATTCAATTCCAGGAATAAGAGCATTGAAACCTCTATGATTTACTCTATCAAAGTAACTCTTTTGTCAGACATATTTCTTAAATTTGTGGTGGGTTGCCTGGTATGATGACAAGTAGTGAAAACTCTCATATACATAGGGTTAATGTTAGTCGTAAAAAAAACTTTTTATAAGAGATGTATGCGTTGATCATATCAAAATTGTAGGTAGGAGGCTCAAATTCATAGAAAGGAGATTGTTAGATGTGTTTTAATGATGACTTGGGCTGTATATAATTCTGGCACCTAGGGATTGTCGAATGCTCCTAAAAATAGATTGCTATGGAAATGTTTATTATAGGGAAATTGACATATTCTCTAGGAGGGACGGGGTGAATGGGCCTGCTACATTTTCTACATTGAAGACATATACAGGTTTTGATGCTACTTCTGTTAAATCAAGTGGGGCTTCATTGGATTTCTGCTACTGCGGAGATAATCAAATTCTGGGTAGCGGTCAGGAGAAAATTAGTCATAGGTGTTCTTGTGTAATAATTACTGTTGAAAGTGTAAATGATCCATTTATCAGTAAGACTGAGAAGAGAATAACTGCTACATTACTTCATATGAGATGATTGTCTGTGCTATTGTTCCTAGAGCTCCAGTGAGTGAGTATTTTGAATGCGAAGTTCATCCAGACCTGAGGATGGAATAAATGGCTCGGTGTGATATGGCTAATAGAAATAATATGCCTACATTTATACTAATTAGTTGATAAGATATGGGAAGAGGAATTCATGTTGTGAGAGCCAGGGTTAAGGCTAGCATTGGGGCAATAATATATACATTGATGATGTTGATGGACATAGTGGTTCTTTAATAAGTAATTTGAAAGCCTCAACAATGGGTTGTAATCATCCATGGGGGCTGATGATTTTTGGCTCTTTCTGGATTTGTATATGGCCTAGGATTTTCCATTTAGTTAATATGAGGTATGCTATGGTGAATTAAATTGGGTAATTTGTGAAAGAATGTTGATTATAAACATATTCTTAGGAAGAGGACTTGAACCAGTGCAGAAAAAGTTTCAGTTTTACATAATTACCGGGCTCTGCCAGCGTAACGAACCCTGTTCTACAGTAGGGTATGTATAAATTAATTGAATGTAGATTATATCATCATTTAGTTTGAAGACATTTCGTAAAGTTATCCGTATTGCCCTTGTCCTTTCTTTCATACTGGAAGAAATCTGTAATAGACAGAAACCAACCAGGATGACTCCAGTCTGAACTCAGATCACGTGAGACTTTAATCGTTGAACAAACAGACAATTAAGAGCAGTTATACCGTTGAAATGTCGTGATCCTTCATCAAGGTCATAAACCATATTGCGCATATGAACTCCAGAACATAATTACACTGTTATCTCTAGTAAAACTTGTTCCATTGATCAGTGTTTTAGAAGAACAGGTGATAAAGCATGTTGACTAGCTGGCCTAAATTTTAATCACTCAGAATTGGTTTTATTATCCAAAAAATAAATGGTGCACGGGCTCAAGACACACCGGCTTCAGTAGTTGTGGCGTGCAGACTCAGTAGTTGTGGCCCACTGGCTTAGTTGTTCCGTGGCACGTGAGATTTTCCTGGGCCGGGGATCGAACCGGGTTCCCTGCATTGGCATGCGAATTCTTAATCACTGCATCACCAGGGAAGTCCCAGAATCGAAGTCTCCCTTTTAATATACCTTAAGTCCAAAGAATCCATGGAAAATGGTTACAGAAAATAAGACAATATAATATTGTAAAGACTATAACAGAAGCATATAGTACACAGTTCATATAGACACATCCCAAGCAGTTACAAAGTATATTAAAAGGGAGGCTGCAATTTTAAAAGAATAAGAAAAATTATACCCACAAACTCCCAATCTTTCCTGAAACGTTGCAATCTGAAACCCTATTGTAGGAAACAGAAGATTCCAGGAGACATTCTACAAATTAAGGACTCCAAACCCTGTGGTTGGATAAGGAATTCTGGAAAGAAGGTATCCTCACCCAAGGAGAGAAGGTTCCTATACTTCTATACATCACATCCCTGTAAAATTCCCATTGATCTTGGTCCATGCATTCTCACTCCTCTTGAGAGAAATCTATGGCCACATCCTAGAATGTCAGCAGTCCCTGAAATTAAAAGTACACATGCCATGTGGCCACGGGAAGAGTTCATAATAAGACCCAAGAAGAAAACAGCAAGTTAAGAGAAGGTTTTAATTTAGAAGAGTGTCTTCAATTATCCACTAATATATATATATATATAAATATATATATATAAATATAAATATATATAAATATATATATATATATATTTTATTTTTAACAAAGTAACTTTCTCTACCTTATTTCTAACTACAAGAAAAGAGCATGGCATGTGATCCACAAAACCAGTATAGAGACTATACTTGTCTGGAAAAGAAATGATAAAATGATGGTTTCAACACAGGCATATGCATTTTTGAGTGTTTTATTATGTCAAACTGGATAAAATGTGTGTATTTCTCATACAGAAAAGACCTGTCGAGGTAGAAATGTACCTTTCAACTATTCATGGGTACACAAGTACACTGGGGAGATTGTAAAAGTGCAGATTGTGATTCAGTTGGTCCGGTGGGCAGGAGTTCTATTTTTTTAACAAGCTCATTTTTAACTAGTGATGCCACAGTCTCTGATTCATTAACCACAACTGTGAATATCAGAGACATAATTAGAAAGGTAAAAATTCATATTTAATTTTGAACTTAAAGTGTTTTATGGATTTTACACCTTTAATAGAATAGTGAGCAGAGCAGCAACAATCATTTGTGAATATTTACTATAGACTGTGTATCTTTCTAACTTTTTCGTGTAGGATTCCAGGAGAAAGGCCTGGGCTGCGGCCACAGTGGGCGTGGCCCCCAGGCCGGGCCGCCCCTCCAGGACCCCCGACGGGGCCCTGCGCTCCTGGCGGCTCCCTCCCCCGCCGCCCCGCTCCCTCCCGGAAGGCCTCGGGGCAGAGCGGTCCCACCCACTGCGCGCTGAACAGAGCCCGCGTTTCCTCAGAGCTGGAACTCCCGGCTCGGGCGGGGTCTCTTCCCTCCGCCTTCACGGAACTGCCCCAGAGCCCGAGGGGAGGGCGACCTCACTGAGGCTGCCGGCTCTGGAGGTGCCCCGGCGGCCGAAGCCGTGACAGTCGCGGGGACGGCGGGCCGGGTAAGTGGGCGCCGACCCTCCGCCTGGTCCGGTGCGCAGGCGGTAGCACAAGACCAGCTTCTGAGGGGCAGGGGTTCGCTGCCACCCGCCGCTGCTGTGCAGAAAGAGCGGCCTCCAGCGTCTGGTCCCCGGGAACTATGGTCCCTCCTCTCGCCCCTGCCCTCGGCCTGGCTCGCGAGGCCTGGTGGGCGTGGGGAGGGGGTCGGCCTGAGCGTCCTGAGTGGAAACGGGGCAAGGGAGGCGCAGGGTCTGGCTGCAGCGTCAGCGCCCCTCCTCCCGACTGCGGGGAAAGCGGCTGAAAACTCCTCCCGAGGCGCGCAGGCCCCTTATTCAGCCGAGTCCCTCTGCGCTCCTTCCTCCCTGAGCTAAAGTACCGGGGGGAGGGGACAGGGCAGGGGACTGGTAATGGGGAACATCAAAAGGTGATTGTTAACTAAGGAAAACCAGCTCTCCCAAGGTGAGGAATGCGGCGCTTTTCTTTGCATGGGCTCACTGAAATCCTTCCTTTGATATGCACCTCAGCTCTCTGGGGCCTGCATTCCGTATTTGCATATCCTGAGTGCCTCAGGGCCCGCCGGCTCACATTGGAGGGCTGCAAGTGCTGAAGACTGTGACATCCTTTGTTTACTGATAGGGCAAGAAATATTCCATTTCCCACCGGCTTGAGGGGCAGACAGTGAAAAAAAGTCAGAGAATCTCACTCGGCATGTACTTTGGTTTACATATAGATAATATTTATACTTAACTGTGCTAATAGAGGTTCTCAAGTCCAATCAACTTGTACTACTGCCCTCTATGTATCAATTTCATCAATATCATAAGATAAATGCCTATAGAATTGACTTAATCCTTTTAAATAGGATAATGATTTTTAAAGGAAACATAATAGAAATATAACAACAAAACCTTTACCACTAAAGGCTGGGTCTGGAACAACCTAAATAAATGTTCCATTGTTAAAATATTGAAAGATGTAGTCAATAGAAATATCAACAAAAATGACAAATAATAAGGGTAGCAGAATGTTGAAATTTTCTATCTTTATCACTAAAGTGGCAGAAAATCATTTATTAGTAGGCACTGGGGGCAGAAGATGCCTGATTTTATATCTGTGTCATATTTGTGCAGTTGTTTCAACAAGTAACTTAAAGACAAAATGGAAAAACAAGGAGGTTTGTGCCTGAGATCATGTTGATGTGAAACCAGGGATGGCCACCTTGTGCCAGGTGAGTTAAGTTTACCTGGCAGGTAGACCGCAGAGCTCCTGGGAAGCAAGGGTTGGAATTTTTCTGCTGGGTGCCCCTTAGGTTCTGTGACTTGACTGACTGACTGTGAGTCATGTTTCGGGAAAGACCTGATCACAGGAAAAGGGTGGGAATAGAGTGCTTTGGGGAGCAGCTAACAACATTCATCACAGCTCACGGCCTGAATGAATTTTAAAGAAACAGGAAAACAAATGCTTCTTATGGAATCAGAGAATGTGAGGGCTGGACAATCCCAGAAAATGAGGAACAGCCATCCCATTTTCCAGATGACAAAACAGAGGTCCAGCAAGGTGAAATCCCTCACCCAAGTTGCACCCGTCTCTCCTCCCCACTACGTGGTTCATGAAAGCAGGACTCTTCCTGTCTTGATCACTGCTGAACCCCAAAATGGGCCAGCCATCTAGCAGCTGCTCCAAAAATTTGGGTTGACTGTAGGAACAATGCTATTTCTTTCTTTCTCACTCTTATTCAGGATTGTGCCAAGAACTCCCCAGGTTGCAATGTAATTCGATAAATGTAAATATTAATTGAGTTTTGTTGTGATGAGGACTTAGGCTTTGAAGGTAACAGACTTGGTTCAGATCTTGGTTCTGCCACTCCATAGCTGTTTGGCTTTGGGAAAATTACTAAGCCTCTCTGAGACTATTTCCTCCTTTGTAAAGTGGGGATAAATCTATCTGAGCCAGCAGAGCACCTGCATGAGAGATGTGCACTAAATATTGGTCTTTCTCACTCTCCTACGCCATCTCTCTGTTCTTCCCAGAGAAGCTGTACAGAAGGATATAGTACCTTTTAAAAATAGTTAACTAATTAATTAATTAATTTGTTTTTGGCTGCGTTGGGTCTTCGTTGCTATGCACAGGCTTTCTCTAGTTGCGGCAAGCGGGGGCTACTCTTTGTTGCGGTGCCCGGGCTTCTCATTGCGGTGGCTTCTCTTGCTGCGCTTGTTGTGGAGCACCGGTTCTAGGCACGCGGGCTTCAGTAGTTGTGGTCTGCAGGCTCAGTAGTTGTGGCCCATGGGCTTAGCTGCTCCGCGGCATGTGGGATCTTCCCTGACCAGGGCTTGAACCCATGTCCCCTGCCTTGGCAGGCAGATTCTTAACCACTGCGCCACCAGGGAAGTCCGATATAGTACTTTTTAAAGAGGGGTTTGAATTTATTTCAGATTGTGTACATTTTTCTTGTAGAAAAGATTATTCTACTATAGAAACATAAACACGCAAAACCACTCCAAATGCAGTATTCTATGGTTTAGATATTATCAGTCACATTTTATAAGTAATTGGGCAAATGCCAAAGCACTAGATACTGGGGCGTAAGAAGACTCAAATCTGGGGTGACCCCACCCCAATTTCAAGAGCAGGGTGTGCTTTTCAAATCCATGTTTCATCTGGTCTTTGTTTCTCATCCATCCTCTGTGTCTGCCTTTCTCAAGAAGGCTCAGATCCTCGGCTTTCACACCCTGCCGGCTGGCTGTGCCCCAGCTCCCGGCCTGAAACCTCTGCGTGCCTGGGTGTGCCTGCTCCCCCTGTGCATCACCAGCTTTGCCAGGGAGCTGCTGTATCGTGCACTGCTTGCTGTACCCAGAGTACCTGGACCCTTCTGGAACATGAAGTGCACCCTCCTCACCATGTGTGCAGCCCATCCCCTTACCTATATCCTGCCTGTAAGCCAGGCTTGGGGGTGACTACAGTGTGCATTCAGCTGTGTGAGGTGCTGGGATCAAAGTGAAGTTCCCAACTTTTGAAGTGGCAGGCTTGAGGGGCACACAGTGATTTAAAGTCGGGTCACCTGACTTAAAGGGGGGACTGATTGATTTAAAGCCAAGGCAGCTGACTTAAAGCCTGCGTCCCTCAGCTGCAGGACGAGACCAACTTTGGCAGTGCACGGGGTCGCTCCAAGCCAGCACTGCTGTTCAGGAAGAGATTCCAGTAGCGCCTTAGTGCAGGGGGACTTGGTCCGTTGTCTTGCCCCTGCCCTCAGAGGGGGGCCACCTGCTCTTCTGGAGAATCAGGGAGGGGGAAGTGCAGAGTCCCGACTGGAGTTGCGGCACCGCTTGTCTGATGGCAGGGAAAGGGGGACAGGGCTGTGTGGTGTCCTGGGGCTGGACTCACCAGGTCGACTCAGCCTCTCAGCCTCCTAACCTCCCCCCCCCACACTCCACAAGAGTTTCCAATAATATGTAATTGTGCCTTAGGTTCTCGGTCTTCAAACTCATCCCCAGGCTCCCAGGTCCCTTGATTCAGCCAATTCCTCTGTGCTCTTTCTTCTATTAGATACAGTCCCAGAGGGAGGGGCTGGGGGATGGGACTGGAGGGATGCCGGCAGCACTGGCCTCAGCTGACTAAAGAGATCCGGGGCCTGCGCTATCACACATGTGCGAGGACCCTTAAGGCGGAATCGAGGGGGCCAGTTAGAGGCAGTCCTTGCTGCCTCAAGTGAGTATGGATCACCGTTGGGTGGGGAGCACGCTGACCCCTGAGAAGTACTGTTAGGAGGATGTGTTCCTCCCTCGGCTTCAAGGACGTGGGTGGGCTTCAGGGCTCCAGTTCCCCTCCAGGCCTCCAGGTCCGACTGCACCGCAGCGGCCTTGCAGACCCGCCTTCCTGTCCCAGAACTTGCCAGGCTCCAGGAAGAATCCAGACAGCAGAGATGGTGCCTGAGGGCTCCAGCTTGAAAAGTGCTGTCCCTGGGGACCCAACAGTGGAGGGAGGAAGGGTGAAGGGAGTGGGGGTGTGGGGTCGGGAGGGGTGGCTGCCCTGGGAGACGTTGAGAGAGAAATATCGCCCCCCACACCCCCTGCCCCTGCAACTGACCCATTGATGCCATAGGATCTCAGGGCCTTTTAGTCAGAGATGCCTCTGCTTCTTTACTCCTGTGTTCAAAACTATGCAAAACCAACTCTTCATCCTCTTGCTGCCTTGCCAGGACTTTTAAAGCACTGTTCTTTTGAAGCACTCGGTCCCTAAACTGCAGTTTGGAGCTGTCCCAGCTATTTAAAAGTGTTCTCCTTAAACTGAGACTAAATCCTACTCTTTTGGAAAAACGGCCTTCACTTCACTGGAGATCGTCTTTTCTGCCCATTCCTTCCTTCTACTGCCCTCTTAAGAACCCCTGTGCTCAAAGAGCTTGGTGATTTATTTTTTGCTTGATGTCAAAAAGAAACCTTCCCCATGCACCCCAAAAAGCTTTCCTGGAACATAGGTGTTTCACAACCATGACAGTGTTTTGCAGTTAGTATACACTGGGTAGAGTGCCTAGCAATCCCTCCAAGAGCCAGAGGTGAGCAGACCTTTACTTATTTGATTGGATGTCGTTCAAGTTTAGGAAGGTCCCATTCTTATGACCCAGCAGGTAAGACAGAGCCCTGGATGGCTGTGGCTGTGATTAGATAACTTCTGATGATTTTATTTCCCTTACTGAGCTGCTGCTTCTAGGTTAAATTCGTTTTATTACCTGTCCATTTTTAAAGAAAGGCTGACAAAGTCACTGTAATAGGTCAGGAGTCTGAACTCAGGGTTGGTCAAAGGTACTCACAGGGAGGAAGGTGGATAAAAATAGGTGGGTAAAATAGGAGGGTTGGCAAGTACAGCCAGGACACCCGTGTTCATCATGCATACTAATAAAGGCCAGAATCTCCTCATTTATCTCTGGTGGGAAGTTCTGATGGTTTCACAGGATCAAACTCAAATCATATTCAAACTAGGGGATTTCCCTGAGCATAAAAGGAAGTATCCGTCCCTAGCAGGAGTCGCTGCAGAGGAATAAAGACGTAGATGTAGAGAACGGGCCTGAGGACACAGGGAGCGGGAAGGGTAAGCTGGGATGAAGTGAGAGAGTGGCGTGGACATATATACACTACCAAAGGTGAAATAGATAGCTATTGGGAAGCAGCTGCATATAGCACAGGGAGATCAGCTCAGTGCTTTGTGACCACCTAGAGGGGTGGGATAGGGAAGGTGGGAGGGAGACACAAGAGGGAGAGGATATGGGGATATATGTATACGAATAGTTGATTCACTTTGTTATACAGCAGAAGCTAACACAACAAGGTAAAGCAATTATACTCCAATAAAGATGTTAAGGACAACAACAACAACAACAAAAAAAAAAACCCAAAATCTAAGTCAATCAAGCCAACGGAGACAATGTAAGTGTTTACAGTTCAAGAAATCCACAAGGGAATCCTTTATTCTGTAGGCAATGAATGGTCCATTCGAAAAGGAAAAAAACTTTCTAAAATGTTGTCTTTCCATTTATTGTTCAGAACATCATTTTTATACCTCTGCATTTCTTACTATTCAAAGCCAAGTCACGTGAGTTACAGGGAAGCAGCTGATGGATTTAAAGTTGGGTCGCTTGATCTAAAAACCAGTGGCAGTTGATTGATTTAAATCCCGGTCATATGACATGAGGAGGGGGTGTTAAAAACTGCTTTTTCATCTCTGGCTCAGAATATCATATTTACCTTGGTTTTTCTTATGATTTAGAAAACTTGAGCTGTCTCTCCTTGGAATCATCAGGAGAAAAATACAGTATTTCAGGTTCATTCTTGAAACCAACTTCTCACGGTTAAGGTGTATTGGCTAAAAGATCTTCCTTCTTCAAGAGATTCCAAACCTCTGTAAGACACTTCATTGTAATTGGAGAAAAAAGAAGAATGAATTCAGGCCAGCAGCTGCAGGAGGCCAAGGCAGCCCCCAGGACTAGGGAAGGAGGAGGAGGAAGGGCTGAGAGTTGCCATTAGAGCAGACAACCTCCAGAGGGCGCTGAAGCACCGGCAGAGCCCACCTGCCACTCCCAGTTTGGCACTCCAGGGTCAGATTTGGGTTTGGAGATGGGGTTGCTGTAACCCCAAGGAGGTGAGCAGAGAGGAGGAGTTGATTACCGGTCTCCTCTGACTCTCTGACCCAAATTGCCTGGCTTCACAGGGGGGACAGGGTTTTGCTTTCAGCAAACTGATGGGGCACTTCCAGGCTGGTCGGGTTGCCCAGTGGCCCGACAGCCTGACAGGCTGACTGCGGTGTGACCGCCCTTTGTTTCTCCAGAATCTGTGCATCAGGAGGTGCATGGGCGCGGGAGCCCATCCACCGCCCCTCCCCCCAAGGGGGATGGCACCTTCCCTGGCTGTACCCTATGATCACCAGGTACTTGAAATGAATGCAAGATTTTTGACTTCAAGGAAAAGCTCGCATAACCGTTTCTTCCTCATAATGTGTGGGATTTACTATAATGGAAGGACATTAGAAAGAACAGGTAGAAAACTCACCTGTTGGTCTCCATGTAGGAGTTTATTTTGCATGAATCCCTCCTACGTGAGTAGATAGCAGAGGTTTATTTTTGTTCCCGTGTGTGTAGTTGTGGCAGAGGATGTAGGTATGGTGATTTGAAGCCCTCAAAGAAATATTCTCAGAACTCTCAAGATTTGTCTTGATCGGAACCGAAAGAGACCTGGAAAAGGAGGAAAAGAAAAGGAAGAGGGAGAACGAATGACTGTTTCTCAGTAAATTCACCTTCCTGGTTGATTGTTCTGTCTTCTCATTTCTTTTAACTTCTATGTATGTCTAATGGAATAATGTAGAAAGGCTGATTTTTATGCTTTAAAAGATTTTACATCACAAAGAAACTAGAAGTGGCTAACAGAACTTATTCAAATCAATTTTGCATAGAGACTTTGATATTAAATTTGGATACTAAAATGGGTTTATCCCAATTTTCTCTTTCTTTTTGAGCGAATATTTGTAACATATTTTTGTAGATAATAATTTATCCTAGATATACAAAATTGTGAGAATGGGTACCATTTTTTACCACTTAAATGATTTCTTTTAAATGAATAGATTGTACACTTTAAATGCCAATGTTGTGTCTTACGTGTTGTTTTTTAATTCCTTGATTTCCAAAACTTGTGTTTATTTAATTGATTTCTATCTAATAATCTGTGTCTCCCCTTTATAGTTTCTTACTTTATATTTTATTGATCTATAGTTAATTTACATTATTATATTAGTTTCAGAGGTACAGCATAGTGATTCATAAATGTTTAGGTTCTTCTCCATTTATAGTTATTATAAAAGAGTGGCTATATTCCCCATGCTATACAGTACATCACTGTAGATTATTGATTTTATACATAGTGGATTGTACCTCAAAATCTCCTACCACTATTTTGCTCCTCCACCCTATCTCTCCCTGCTGGTAACCACTAGTCTGTTCTTTAATTTGTGAGTCTGTTTTTTTGTTGTTATTGTATTCAATTTTTTAGATGCCACGTGTAAGTGATAACATACCATGCTTGTTTTCTCATACCATACCATGCTTTTTTTCTCATAACATGCCATGCTTGTTTTCTCTGCGGCTTATTTTACTAAGCATAATACCCTCCAAATCCATCCATGTTCTTGCAAATGGCAAAATTTCATTTTTTGCTGAAGTCATCATAAAAAATCTTTTTTATCCACTAAGCTATTGATGAACACTTAGTTTGACTCTATATCTTGGCTATGGCAAATAACACTGTTATGAACATTGGTGTGCAGTTATTTTTTTTTTTGAAATAGTGTTTTTGTTTTCTTCTGATATACCCAACAGTGAAATTGCTGGATATTATGGTAGTTCTATTTTTAGTTTTTTGTGGAACCTCCATTCTGCTTTCCACAGTAGCTGCACTACTTCACATTCACATCAAGAGTGTACAAGAGTTTCCCTTTCTCCACATCCTCACTAACCTTTGTTATTTGTGATCTTTTGGATGACAGCCATTCTGACAAGACTGAGGTGATATATCTCATAGTTTTGATTTGCATTTTACTGCCGATTAGCTATGTTTAGCATCTTTGTGAGTTCTGGCTGTCTATATGTAGTTTTTCCTTGGAAAAAATGTCTATTTAGGGCTTCTCATTTTTTTAAAAAAGATTTTGGGTGTTTTTTTGATATTGAGTTGTATGTGCTGTTTCTGTAGTTTAGGTATGAACCCTTGCTTGGTCATCTTTTTTGATGTTAACCTCTTATCATGTGCAAATATTGTCTCTCCCTCAGCAGGTTGTCTTTTCATTTTGTCTTTGGTTTCCTTTGCTGTGCAAAATCTTTTAAGTTTAGTGAAGTCCCATTTGTTTATTTTTGCTTTTGTTTCATTTGCCTTAGTAGACTGAACCTAAAACTGTTGCTATCATTTATGTTGAAGAATGTTCTATATTTTCCTCTAGGGGTTTTATGGTTTCTGGTCCTACATTTAGGTCTTTATTCAGTTTTGCATTTATTTTATATATGGTGTGCTAAAATAATCTAATTTTATTCTTTTCCATGTAGCTGACCAGTTTTCCCAGTACCACTTATTGAAGAGACAGTTTTTTCTCCATATTGCCTGCTTTGTCATAAATCAATTAAATATAAGTGTGTGGGCTTACTTCTGGGATCTCTATTCTATTCCAGTGATCTTTGTGTCTGTTTTTGCTCTGGTACCTTTCTCTTTGATTACAGTTTGTCGCTTTGCAGTATAGTCTGAAGTCAAGGTGCGTGATGCCTCCAGCTGTGTTCTTTCTCAAGATTGTTTGGCTATTTGGGGTCTTTGTGTTTCTATACAAATTTTAAAATTACTTTTTCAAGTTCTGTGAAAATGCTTTGGTATTCTGATAGGGATTGCATTAAATCTGTAGATTGTCTTGGTAGTATGGTTATTTTAACAGTATTAATTCTTCCAGTCGATGCACATGCTATATTTTTCCATCTTTTTGTGTTGTCTTCAACTTCTTTCACCAATGGCTGATAGATTTCTGAGCACATGTCTTTTACCTGCTTAGGTGTGTTTATTCCTAGGTATCTTATTCTTTTTGATGTCATTGCATATGGTATAGTTTTCTTAATTTTTCTTTCTGACAGCTTTGAGTTTTGTTTTTTCTTCTTTTTCTAATTCCTTCAGGTGTAATGTTAGGTTGTTTATGTGATATTTTTCTTGATTCCTAAGAATAAGCTTGTATCACTATAACTTCCCCCTGTGAACTGCGTTGGCTGTGTCCCATAGATTTTGGATCATTTTGTGTTCATTTTCATTTGTCTTGGGTATTTTTAGAATCCCTCTTTAATTTCTTCAGTGTTCCTTTCTTCCCCTTTTATTCCCTTCATCTGTGATGTGAGGACTATCTTTAATATTATGTTTGGATTTCTTTCAGTTTTGTTTATGTGTGTGTGTGTGTGTGTGTGTGTGTGTGTGTGTGTGTGTGTGTGTGATTATTTAAGTTGCTGAGCTCTTAATTTCACATGGACACTAACAACCCTGTATTGTTACTCTGCTCCCCCACAGTTACTGAATTTGACCTTATATTTTACATCTACTTGTTTTGTGTGTCCCTTAACTTCTTATTGTGAATATAGATGATTTTATTACTGTTTTTTTTTTTTCATCCTTCCTATTAGCTGTGTCCATGGTTGATTTACTACCTTTGTTGAATATTTGCCTTAACCAATGAGGTTTTTCCTTTAGTAAGTTTCCTTTCCTAATTTTTATGTTTCAATCGTGACCTTTTCTTTTTCACTTAGAAAAGCCCCTTTAAGATTTCTCATAAAGCTGGTTTGGCGATGCTGAGCTCTTTTAGTTTTGCTTCTCTGTAAAACTTTAGATCTCACCATCAAATCTGAAGGAGAGCCTTGCTGGGTAGAGTATTTTTGCTTATAGGCTTTTCCCTTTCATGACTTTAAATATACCATGCCACTCCCTTCTGGCATGCAGAGGTTATCCTGAAAAGTCAGCAGATAACTTTATGCAATTTCCCATGTTTGTAACTTGTTGCTTTTCCTTTGCTCCTTTTAATAGTGTCTTTTTATCTTTATTTTTTTTTTCCATTTTAATTACAATGAGTCTTGGTGTGGTCCTCTTTGGGTTGATCCTGTTTTGGCCTTACTGTGTTTACTGGACTTGGATGTCTGTTTTCTTTCCCAGGTAGGGAAGTTTTCAACTCTTATGTCTTCAGGTATGTTCTACACTGCTTTGTCTTTCCTTTTTGCTTCTGGGACCAGTATAATGCAAATATTAGTACACTTGATGTTGTTTCACAAGTCTGTTCAGCTTTCCTCATTTCATTTTAATCTATTGTTTTACTGTTCATCTTCAGTGATTGCCAGTACTCTGTCCTTCAGTTTTCTGATTCATTCCTCTGTATCATTGAGTCTACAGTAGTTTCCTTTAATGTATTTTTCATTTCAGTTATTGTATTCCTCATCTCTGTTTTGTTGTTCTTTAATGGTCTAACTCTTTTTAAAAAAAAAATTCTAACTTCTTGCTCTGGTCGTCCATTCTTCTCCTGAGTTCTTTGATCATCTTTACAGTCATTACCTTGAACCCTTTGTTGAGGAGATTGGCTATCTCCACTTCACTTAGATCTTCTTCTGAATTCTTATCTTGGTCCTTCATTTGGATCGTGTTTCTGTGTCACCTCATTTTTCTTAACTTCCTGTTTTTATTGCTATGTGTGTAGTAGGTTCGTTACATTTCCTGACCTTGGGGAAGTGGCCTTTTGTAGGAGCTGTCCTATGGGTCCCAGCAGCCCCCTCTCCCCTGGTCACTAGAGCTATATATTCTAGGTGTACCCCCTATGTGGGCTGCTTGGGCTCTTCTGCTGTGGTGGGCTGACTACTGTGGGTAGTCTGGTAGGCTTGGCTGCCCCCAGACTGCTTGTTTGCCAGGCTCTGCCTTGTATGGAGGCTGTCTGTGCTGCTTGGTGAGACTAAATCATAAGGCAGCTGGCTGCACAACTCTGGGGGACACCAAATCTGGTGCTGGTTCACTTATGGGTAGAATTGCAGTCCAGGTGATATCAGGGCTAGTGCCCAGTCACTGGTTCTGGGGCTATGCTGGCTACTGGGAGGAAGAGACAGGTTCTGCGTTCTGGCTGCAGGGCCCAGGAGCCACAGAGTTGGTGTTGGATCACTGTTCCTGACACAGCTCTCTGCAGGGCCGGGGGTATCCCTAATCTTGTGTTGGCATTCTGATGGGCAGGGTCAGGACCCAGCTGAGTCCATGGCTGCTTCTGGCCTGCAATTAAGTGGCCTGGTTACACAGGCTGCTGGGCTGTGGTATTCCTGGAGCTGGTGTGTGCCTGTTGGTGTATGAGGCTGATCCCACTGCTAAAGCAGGTTTGCTGTTGGGTAGGTCCAAGCTCCATCCAGTCCCTGTGCAGTTACCACCTGCTGATGGTGAGGCTGACTCCAAGGCCAGAGCAGGCTCACTTGTCAGAGGGGCCAGGGACTCTGGGGCTGGTGCCTGTCCACTGAGGTGTGGAGGCTGGTCCTGGGGCTTTTGGTGGCTGGACCCATGTCCAGGGGCAGCTGTGCACTGAGAGGATCTGAAGGCAGCCTGTTTGCTGGTGGATGGGGCTATGCCCCTGCTCAGTTAGTTGCTTGGCCTGCAGCATCCTAGTACTTGTGTCTGTAGTCTGGTGGAAATGGGTGGGGCTCGGTCCTGAGGCTGATAAGCTACAGGGAGGATTCTGAAATTATGCTTGCTGGTACCAGCGTCCACGAGGTAGAAGGAGCTCCCCCGAATGGCTGCTGCCAGTGTCTCTGTCCCTGAGGCTGTGCTGTAGTTGCCTCTTGCCTCTCTGGGAGACTCTCCAAGATCAGGAGGTAGGTGTGACCCGGGATCCTTTCAAATGACTGCTTCTGTTCTGATTCTCAGATCATGTGGGATTTTGTGAGCATCTTTTAAGAGTGGAATCTCTATTTCCCACATCCCTCTGGCTCTCTGGAAAATAAGCACTACTGGTCTTCAAAGCCCAACTTTCTAGGAGCTCTTCTTTCCACAACAGGATCCCTGGGCTTGGGAGCCTGATGTTGTCTTCATACCCCTTACTACCTGGGAGCACCTCTGAAATTGTAATTATTCTCCCATTTGTGGGCCACCCACTTGGTGGTATGGGTCTTGACTCTACTGAGATTTTGCCCTTCCTTTCTGTCTTGTCGAGGTGCCTTCCTTATATCTTTAGCTGTAAAACATCTTTTATGGTAGGTCCCGGCCTTTTTCATCAATTGCTGTTCTGTAAACAGTTGTGACTTTGGTGTGCCCATGAGAGGCATCAAGCTCTGGGTCTTTGAATGCTACCATGTTGGACAATCTCTCTACTTCATTCCTAAATCATATTATTTAAGTTTTCTTAGTATCTTATTTGATTAGCGACAGTTTGAAATTTATTATCACTCATGTTTACTTCGCCTGTTTAAAAAAATTGAATAGTGCATTCATTCAGTTTGAAATGAAGGTAGTGACCTGTGAATTTCCATACCTCAAAAATCAAGGATAGGACAAAAGCCTTTTCTATTTGTGTTACCCTCAAACTCTGCACTCCACCCCAGCCTGGGGATTAACCTCTTGCACCCATGCTCACCTTCTGTTTTCGGACCGTTAACCATCATTGCATCTGTATGTGTGTTGACAAAGTGAACTCTAGTCTTTGCAGTTTTTGTGTTTTGTTTTTTTGGTTTAGGGAACAGTCCTACTATGAATGTACATTTACTGCTCTACTGAAGTTCATATATAAACCTGTCAAGCACATTACCAGAATTGGAATTGCTTGTATATACACTTTGATAAATTTTAGAGACAATGGTAGAACAGAAGTAAATTGTATTTCAAATGCCACAATATTCTCACACCATGAAAACCCTTCCTTTTTTAATATATTTGTGTGTAGTTTATCTTTATGCCCATACTATATTTCCCAGAGATGGGTAAGTGTTATGTTTCTTGCTGGCACATTTACCGTATTGTTCAAAGGCAGGCGTTTAGTGGTTTTAGCATGATCCTATTTCCATGAACTCGCAAATACAAGATCTTCTCTCACACTGTCTTTTACTCCCTGCTGTTTTATATTGCCCTCCTAATTCTCAGTCCTGGTCTTTCTTTATGTTCTTCATCAACCTGGATAGGTTATACTATTTTCTCCCTTATTCAAGACCAATAGAATAGAATCGAATACAACACCCAGAAATAAACCCTGATATATGGCCAAATGATTTTTGACAAGTTGCCAAGACTTTTCAAAGTAGAAAGGATAGTATTTTCAACACATGGTGCTGAGAAGTCTTGTGGGCAACATGCTAAAGAAGGAAGATGGACCCTTACCTAACATCATATGCAAAAATTAATGAAAACGTATCAAGAAACTAAATATAAGACCTAATAATATAAAAAGTCTTAGAAGAAGATAGAGGACAAGAGCTTCATGATATTGGATTTGGCAGTGTTTTCCTCCATATGAAACGAAGGAACAACAAAGGTACAGCTAACCAAAAAATAAACAATTTTCAGTACATAAGTTAAAAAAAAATGTGTATCAAAGAAATGTAAACAGAATAAAATGGCAACCCACAAGATGGGAGAAAATATTTCAGAGCCATCTATCTGACAAGAGATTTCTATTCAGAATATACAGAGAACTCCTACAACTGAACAAAAAGCAAACACCCTGATTCAAAAATGGATAAAAGACTTGAATAGATGGTTCTTCACAAAGATGTACAAATGACTAAGCACTTGAATAGATGCTCCATATCACTAAATGCATGTTTATATATTTGTGTGCATGCATATACACACAAGCACACACACACATACACAAGCAGAAAACGACTATTGGTGAGGATGTGAGGGAGTTGGAACCATTGTGCTATGTCAGAGGGAATGCAGAATGATACAGCTGCTTTGCAAAAGAGTATGGCAATTTTTCAGATATTGAAAAATAGACTTACTACATGATCCAGGAATTTTACTATGAGGTATACCCAAAGGTATTGAAATCAGGGTCTTAAAGAAATATTTGTACTCCAGTGTTTAGAGCAGTAATAATCACAGTAGCTAAAATATGAAAGCAACCTAAGTGTTCATCCACTAGTTCCTGGATAAGCAAAGTGTGGTATACCCATATAATACAATATTATTCAGTGTTAAAAAGGAAAAGATCTAGGAATATGCTACAACATGGATGAATCTTGAGGAAATTTAGCTACCAAAAATGCCATTTTTATGACTTTTAGTGAGTCATAACAATACAACTACTTATTTCAATTATATGGGGGTACTTAGTGTAGTCAAAACCATAGAAATTGGGAGGGTAATGACGCTTTTCAGGTGGTTATGGAACAAAAAGGAAAGTTATATTTAAAGGATATAGAGTGACAGTTTTAAAACGTAGAAAAGAATTAGAAAGATAAATGGTGATGTTGATCGCCCAATAATATGAATGCATTTAATATCACTGAACGGTGCACTTTATTATAACTAACATGTTATATTTTATGTTATTTGATTTTACCAACATACAAAATTGGGAAAGAATGTAATATCAGGAAAGGGAGTGGACCTGGGATAGAGCAGAGAGTAATCAGAAGGGTGAGACACTGCATATGTTGAAGAAGAAGAGCTGAGAGTCTTCATTGGCCAGAAGAGACTTTATAAAAGAGAAAAAAAAAATTACTCTGAGGGTGTATTAGATAGATATCTGTGGGTGTGCTGCTATCTCCCATGGGTTATCTTAAAGAGTCTTTAATAAAGTCCATAAGGCTTGCTGAGGCTTTTTAAAAAACTGGATTCCCTAGGAGATAATTAGAGGGTGGTACTTAAGTCTATGTCTAGGTTGACAGATTTTGCAGGGAAGACGAACCTGAGAACAGTGGAGGTCTTAAGAGTGTAAGTACATGGAAATTAGAAAAAAATAATAATAAAGGGAATTAGGAAAACTTTGGACTTTGAAGGTCATGTATTATTACTGAGTCAGACCTGAGGTTTCTAAGGAGTTATATACACAGTTGCTATTTGGATTACTTGTTGATAAAGATAAGTGGAAAAACTAGAGTCGTTCCCAAGTGTAGGTAAGATATAATGAGAGGATGGAGGTGGAAAGTAGGGAGACCCAGAGAAAAGTGGGAAGGTCATATTGGGCCAAGATGGTGGTAATATCCAACAGAACAGACGGTAGGACAGACGATGGATTCATCTTTTTTATTTCGCCTCCCCCCTTCATCCTTAATAATTCTTTGGGAATATTTCACTGCTCTTTGATGCAGGTACAGAATTCGAGTGAGGAGGCTACACCTTCAGTGTCCAGCTGTCTGAGTCCTCAGTGTGCTTCAAATGATGGAGAACTATTGCTTCTTTATGAGAAGGGTTAGTACCTCGTAGCTAAGCTTAAGCTGGAGCTTATGCAATATTGATTCCATTTTATATATACTGTTGGCATGGAGGTTCCTCCTCCTCTTTTCTTGAACATTATGAAATGAATCTATATTTCTCAGTATTTGGGTATATCAGATAAATACGTTAAGTAAAGGAATCTTATATATTGCTCCCTGCATAGTTTGCTCTTTCTTGTTTCTCTTTTACCTTTACTAAATTAGCAAAGGGAGAGACCTTGAAATGTTCTAATCAGGAGAGATTAGAACATCATATTTCTAGAGAGGTTGGTTGGACAGAGCAGGGGTCCCAGTGAGAATCCAAGCTTCTGTTTCTACTTGGAAGTGTACCTGTGTAGAATAGAGGGCTCCAGGAAATATCCTAGAATATTCCAATGTCCCTGTGGGAGATCATTAAGAGAGGCAGGATCTGGTACCAGATCAGTGTACTATGACATGTTTGTCAGTCATCTGATGTGAGATTCTCAGAGCCAATCCCATATGGTAGGGCTGAGTGCAGAGTGATGAAGAACCTGTGAAAGCCTTTGATTGCATGTTAAAGATGAAGCTCTGATTTCGGGGAGAATTTTCTTACCTGACTGAATGTCACCCTTCTGTGGGGATGAGATTCTGTGCTTTTCCTCTGTTGATGACCACTGACTGCAAATCATTAGAGGATCATGTCTAGAAAACATTCTTTATTTAATTTCTTAAAGAAGAAAGCATAGAAAATTTTTTATCCACTTTCAAATTGAGGATCAAGGGGAATGACATCAGTGAAAATGTCAGAGTAGGGAGCTCTGGCTTGTGTCCATCCCCAGAAACACTGACATACGTGGTAAAACCTGTCAAAATGACCCTATCAACACATGTAAGTTTTCTTTTCTTTTCACGCTGTAGATTTATCTTTCATTGAAACTTGACTTACTACAGGATGTGGAGAATCAACAGGGAAGTAGAAACTGTATTTCCTGATGAGAGAATCACTACGTCACATTAGCTGTTCTGAACTCTGCCTTACTCACCGTGACTCTAATTAAAACAAACAAACAAACGAAACACTTTTTTTTTTTGGTAAGTCAGTTCTGACATTTCCTCGTTAAAGACAAGGTAACAGATACAGACTTAGATCTACCAGAATTGAGCAAACTTTTGATTGTACCTGTGTTGAACATATGAGCATGACCTGCTACAAATCTTCATTATACTTATTGCCACAACGGACAAATTCCCTTTTTCCACTCCTGATATGTTGCATGTAAGGAATGCATAGGTCACTAACCCCAGCTGGTCACAGGTAAACTCTGCCACATGGATTACTGCATGTTTTCCTGCTGGAAGACCACACATTCTCGAGGATCATGCCTGCAGAGTATCTGGGCTCTTCTTTTTTTCTGGATAAAGGTTAGATAATCACCTAATTTTATGAGAAATATATAAATTGTATTTGCATATTCTTCAGGTTTTTATTTATCCATTCTCTTTCAAGTCCTAAGTGCAAATATTAAAGTGATTTCCAAGAGGGTGGTATGTAAGACAGCTCCAAAATTAGCAAGAAATCATAATACAATTGTGAATGCATTAATGTGTGATTAATATGTAGATACTTATGTAAATGCAAGTTTAGTAATGCTTTGTGGAGAGCTTCAGAATCTAGGTATTAAAAAAAAAAAAAAGAAGGAGTTCTTGAAACTCTCAGGGAATTACAGAGAAGTCTTTGTGTCTATAAATATCATTCTGAAATAATGCATATTCTCAGAAATAAACTAGGCATAACATTGTAGGAAAAAACTTCATGAAATGAAAGAGCATGTGAGATGGCCATACAAGAAAAAGAATATTCTCAGAGAATAATGAACAGTGTGGAGTTCAGCAGAAGGGTCATACACATTCAGAGAGCAAAACTTTGGAAAGCCTAATTGTGAGTTCCTCATATTTCATCTTTGGAGACACGGTAGTCATTTGAAATATGATGTTATAAGATGACGTTAACATACTTAAATACTTTCGTTTAGAAATGACCACTTAGAACCAGAGTAAATGAAAGAGAACACAACATTATGTTTATGTTGAATTTTAAAGACCTCAGGTGAGTGCTGATTATTTAAAAATGCATGATGTCTTTCACTGCAAAGTAAATGAGCTGTTACAGTGGAGGATTACTGGACTGAATGTCAATATTATGACATAGTATGAGTGTGTTTCGTGTTTGGTAATTGCAATCATTGTTGCTTTTGTTGTGGTCATCCATTTACAGTGCTTGGTGTCAGTTGATTTATCTCTTGTAAAAATAAAATACAGTCTGTGTGTGTGTGAAAAAAAAAAACATACATGATGTCTTGACTAAAGTTGTATGGAATTTGAGATCTGGAAAAAAGCATTTCTTTTCTGTAATGCTAGGATGATAATTGGACATTTTTGCAAGAAAGAGATTTCAGGATGCAAATCTCGTGTCTCTAAGGTGGGAAGTCAGTTCATGGTGGAACATTCTATTAAACTTGTGTGAGTGGAGAAATATTTCTTTGGAAGGAAGAGGTCACGAATCCCTTTTTAATAGTTAATGGTTTATAGCATACCGAATGAGCAAAATGGCTATTTCTGAACTTTAGAAAAAAATAATATAGTTTTTCTGCATTTATAACATGAGGCTGATGTAAAATATCAAAAACTCTTTATTTTGAAAAGCAATGTAATCAATTTGACATAATTCATATATATTGAACCTGTGGTACACACACACACAGTAAAACTTACATTCAGAAAATTGTTTGCACTTAAGAAATATTTTCAAGTGTAGCTGATTTACAATGTTGTGGGTTTTTTTTAAATACATGTTTATTGGAGTATACTTACTTTATAACACTGTATTAGTTTCTGCTTTACAACAAAGTGAATCAGCTATATGTATACATATATTCCCCATATCCCCCCCCCCCCTTGAGCCTCCCTCCCACACTCCCGATCCCACCCCTCTGGGGGACATAAAGCACCGAGCTGATCTCCCTGTGCTATGCGGCAGCTTACCACTAGCTATTTTACATTTGGTAGTGTATATATGTCAGTGCTACTCTCTCACTACGTCCCTGTCTCCCCTTGCCCCTTGTGTCCTTAAGTCCGTTCTCTACATCTGTGTCTTTATTCCTGCCCTGTCACTAGGTTCGTCAGTACCATTTTTCTAGATTCCATATATATGTGTTAGCGTACGGTATTTGTTTTTCTCTTTCTGACTTACTTCACTCTGTATGACAGACTCTAGGTCCAACCACCTCACTGCAAATAACTCAATTTTGTTCCTTTTTATGGCTGAGTAATACTCCATTGTATAGATGTGCCACATCTTCTTTATATATTCATCTGTCGATGGACATTTAGGTTGCTTCTATGTCCTGGCTATTGTAAATAGTGCTACAGTGAACATTGTGGTACATGTATCTTTTTGAATTATGGTTTTCTCCGGGTATATGCCCAGTAGTGGGATTGCTGGGTCATATGGTAGTTCTATTTTTTAGCTTTTAAGGAATCTCCATACTGTTCTCCATAGTGGCTGTATCAGTTTACATTCCCACCAACAGTTCAGGAGGGTTCCCTTTTCTCCACACCCTCTGCAGCCTTTACACATTGTTGTATTAATTTCTGCTGTGCAGCAAAGTGATTCAGTTTTATATATATCTATCTATATCTATATATCTATATCTATATATCTATATATATTCTTTTCCATTATGGTTTATCACAGGATATTGAATATAGTTTCCTGTGCTATACGGTAGGTCTTGGTGGGTTGTCCATCCTATGTAGAATAGTTTGCTTCTGCTATTCCAAATCTCCCAATCTTTCCTTCACTCTCTCCTTGGCAACCACAACTCTCTTTTCTATATCTGTGTGTTTGTTTCTGTTTCGCTGACATGCTCATTTGTGTCCTGTTTTTGATTCCACATATAAGTGATATTATATGGTATTTGTCTTTCTCTCTCTGACTTACTTCACTTAGTATCATTATCTCTAGGTCCATCCATGTTGCTGCAAATGGCATTATTTCATTCTTTTTTATGTCTGAGTAATATCTTTTGTATACGTATACCACACCTTCTTTATACACTCATTTTTCAATGACCATTTAGGTTGTTTCCATGTCTTGGCTGTTATAAATAGTGCTGCTATGAACATAGGGTTTCATGTATCTTTTTGAATTATAGTTTTGTCTAGATATATGTCCACAAGTGGGATTGCTAGATCATATGGCAACTCTCTTTATAGTTTTTTTGAGGAACCTCCATACTGTTTTCCATAGTGGCTGCACCAACTTACATGGCCACCGACAGTGTAGAAGGGTTCCCTTTTCTCCATACCCCCTCCAGCATTTGTTAATTGTAGATTTTCTTTTTAATGATGGCCATTCTGATCAGTGTGAAGTGATACCTCATTGTAATTTGGATTTGCATTTATCTAATAATTAGTGATGATGAGCACCTTTTCATGTGCCTATTGGCTCTCTGTATGTCTTCTTTGGAGAAATGTTTATTTAGGTCTTCTACCCATTTTTCCATTGAGTTATTTGTTATTTTGTTATTGAGTTGTATGAGCTGTTTGTATAGTTTGGAAATTAAGCCCTTGTCAGTCTCATCATTTGCTAATATTTTCTCCCAGTCCATAGGTTGTATTTTCATTTTGATTATGGTTTCCTTTGCTGTGCAAAAGCTTATAAGTTTGATTAGTTCCTGTTTCTTTTTTGCTTTTACAGTAAGTCCCCTACATATGAACAAGTTCTGTTCCAAGAGTGCGTTTGTAAGTTCAATTTGTTTGTAAGTCCAACAAAGTTCGCCTAGGTACCCAACTTACACAGTCGGCTGTATGGTATTGTACCGTAATAGGTTTATAATACTTTTCACGCAAACAATACATAAAAAACAAGCACAAAAACAAAGAAAGCATTTTTAATCTTACAGTACAGTAACTTGAAAAGTACAGTAATACAGTACAACAGCTAGGATACTCGGGCTGGCATCGAGGGAACAGGTGAGCAGAGTTACTGATTGGAGGAGGGAGGGGAGGTGGGAGATGGTAGGGGTGAAGGATTATCAACAGTAGGAGACAGAGGGCAAGCTGCAATTTCACTCATACCTGACGTTGATGGCAAAGGTTCTGGTTCCTTGCTGGATTTAATTCTATCTACCCTCTTGAAAGAATGATCCATTGATGTCTGGGTAGTAGCTCTTTTTTTCTCATCATAGATGACAAGGTAACACTGGATTGCAATCTGAATGGCTGCTGCCACCTTTGGGTCCCATTCTAGGTTCGGGTCCTGTGCCTCAAAAACTAACAGTGCTTCCTCAGATAACGAAGATTCCCTTGCCATTTTCTGTGTCGTGAATCTCTTCAGTTCTTCAGTTACTTTTTCTTCCTCCTGTCCCTCTTCATCCTTTCTGTGGGCCTCCAATTCCATCAGTAAGCTCCTCATGTTGCACAGCAAGGAGTTCAGCGAAATCGTCCTCTTGCAGATCTAGCTCCAGCTTCTCGCTGAGGGTCACTACGTTGCTGAAGACCTCTTCGGACTTCTGATCTACCTTCTCAAATCCACAAAAATCATGAACAAACTGTGGGCAAAGGTTCTTCCAAACCCCATTCATCGTGACCGCCATACCCTCACACCATGCAAAGTCAATGTTTTTTTATGGTCTTGTAGATGTTATAGTCCTCCCAAAGCTGTCCCTAGGTTGTTCCTGATTTGTCACTTACCTTTACTGCCTGACAAAAAGTGTGACATAAATAATATTTCTTGAAAGTCGCTATAACGCCCTGGTCCATAGGTTGGATGAGCAACGTAGTATTTGGTGACAGATGCAGTACTTTGACGTTGGGATGAAAGTCATCCATGAATGGGGGGTGGCCCAGAGCATAGTCGAGCAGCAAAAGAATGTTTTGCTGGAACGTCCTTCTCCAAGCAATATTTCTCTACATCTGGGATAAAGTGGTGGCAAAACCAGTCCTGGAACGTGGCCTGTGTAATCCGGGATTTGGGGTTACGCTTCCACACAACAGGAAGAGAGCCCTTGGCTATGTTTTTAAGGGTTCTTGGGTTCTGTGAATGATAAACTAAGAGAGGTTTCAGCTTCAATTCACCGGAAGCATTGCCACCAAACAACAGTTAGCCTATCCTTTGCTGCTTTACAGCCCGGCATCAACTTTTCCTCCTTACTGACGTAACTTCGGTCTGGCATCCTCTTCCAGTACAGTTGTGTCTCATCCACATTAAAAACCTGGTTGGGTAAATACACACCATCATCAATAATTTCTCAAAGTGTTTCTGGAAGTTCCTGGACAGCTATCCTATCTGCACTTGCTGTCTCTCCACTTACTTTTACATTGTGAAGGCTGGCTCTAGCCTTGAACCGATGAAACCAGCCATGGCTGGCATTAAAAGATGTGCCCTCTGATTCTTTGCCATGTTTCTTCTTCAAGTCTTCATAAAGGCTTTTAGCTTTCTCTTGAATCAGCGTTAAGTTGAGCAGGACTCAGCGCTGATGTCGATCCTGCATCCGCACACTGAGAAGTTTCTCCATCTCCTCCATCACTTTTCCATGCTTCTTGGATATTGTGTCAACATCGTCGGCACAGCAGACTTCACATGTTCCATGATCTTGTCCTTGTTCTTTAGATTCGTGCCAATGATTGAATGATTCATATTGTAAGAATGAGCGATGTCTAACATCTTTTTGCCTCGCTCCACTCTCTCAATTACTTTCACTTTTGTTTCCGTCATTATCGCTTGGCGCTTCTTAACAGTACCGGCTACATCACCTCTGCTTTTACGCTTGCTTCCAGACATCTTGGGCTTGAAATAAAGGTACTGTACTACTGTACTCTATACAGTACTGTAAAGTACACAAAAGCACAACCACATATAGAGGAAGCACGCACGTGACAATGTATGCCAGACACGTGAACTAACTTACATGATTGGACACGCGAATGGACGTTTGCATCTTTGAAAGTTTGCAACTTGAAGGTTCGTATGTAGGTGACTTACTGTATTTGTACTGCCTAGGGAGAACTACCTAGGAAAATTTTGGTATGACTTATGTCAGAGAATGTTTTGCTTATGTTCTCTTCTAGGAGTTATAAGGTGTCCTATCTTATATTTAAGCATATAAGACGTTTTGAGTTTATTTTTGTGTATGGTGTGAGGGTATGTTCTGACTTCACTGATTTGCATACGGCTCTCCAACTTTCAAAACACCACTTGCTGAAGAGACTGTCTTTTCCCCATTGTATATTCTTGCCTCCTTTGTCAAAGATTAATTGACCATAGGTGTGTGGGTTTATTCCTTAGCTCTCTATTCTATTCCATTGATCCATGTATCTCTTTCTGTGCCAATACAATGCGGCTTTGATTACTGTAACTTTGTAGTATTTTCTGAAGTTTAGGAGGGTTATGCCTCCTGCTTCGTTCTTTTTCCTGGGGATTGTGTTCACATTTCTGACTTTTTATGGTTCCAGATACATTTTAGGATTATTTGTTCTAGTTCTGGGGAAAATGTCATGGGTAATTTGATGGGGATCACATGAAATCTGTAGATTGCTTTGGGTAGTATAGCCATTTTAACAGTATGAATTCCTCCCATCCAAGAGCGTGGGATGTCTTTCCATTTCTTTGAATCATCTTCAGCTTCCTTTACTAATGTTTTGTAGTTCTCAGTATATAAGTCTTTCACCTCCTTGGTGAGGTTTATTCCTAAGCATTTTATTTTTTTGATGCCATTAAAAAAAGGATTGCTTGTTTACATTTCCTTTCTGATATTTCATTGTTAGTGTAAAGAAATGCAACCAGGGACTTCCCTGGTGGCTCCGTGGTTGAGAATCCGCCTGCCAATACAGGGGACACGGGTTTGAGCCCTGATGCAGGAAGATCTCACATGCCTTGGAGCAACTAAACCTGTGTGCCACAACTACTTAGCCTGCACTCTAGAGCCAGTGAGCCACAAATACTGAGCCCATGTGCCACAACTACTTAAGCCTGCATGCCTAGAGCCCGTGCTCCACAATAAGAGAAGCCACTGCAATGAGAAGCCTGCGCACCACAAGAAAGTCTAGTCCCCACTGGCCACAACTAGAGAAAGCCCGTGCACAGCAATGAAGACCCAATGCAGCCAAAATAAATTTTTTAAAAAAAGAAAGAAAAACCAGGAAATGCAACCAATTTATATATGTTAATCTTGTATCCTGCTACTTTGCTGAATTTGTTTATCAGTTCTAGTAGTGTTTGTGTGGAATTTTTAGGGTTTCCTTTATATATATTATCATGTCACCTGCATATAATGACAACTTTACCTCTTCCCTTCCAATTTGGTTAGATTTTATTTCTTTTTCTTGTCTGATGGTTGTGGCTAGGACTTCCAATACTATGTTGAAGAGAAGACATGAGAGTGGGCATCCTTGTCTTGTTCCAGATTTTAGCGGGAAGGCTTTCAGCTTATGAACGTTGAGTATTATATTGGCTGTGGGTTTGTCATAAATAGCTTTTATTATGTTGAGATATGTTTCCTCTGTACCCACGTTGGTAAGTGTTTTTACCATGAATGGATGTTGAAGCTTTTCAAATGCTTTTTCGCCATCTATTGAGATGGTCGTTTGTTTCTTGTTTTTCCTTTGTCGATGGGGTGTATCATGTTGATTGATTTGCATATGTTGAAACAGCTTTGTGAAACTGGGGTGAATCAAATTTGGTCATGGTGTATGATCCTCTTATGTGTTGTCGGATTCGGTTTTCTAATATTCAGTTGAGAATTTTTGCATCTATATTTGTCAACGATATTGGCCTGCAGTTTTCTTTTTTGGTAGTGTCTTTCTCTGTGTTTTTTTTTAAAGTCTTTATTGAATTTGTTCCAATATTGCTTCTGTTTTATGTTTTGGTTTCTTGCTTGTGAGGCATGTGGGATCTTAGCTCCAAAACCAGGGATTGAACAGGCACCCCCTGCACTGGAAGGCGAAATCTTAACTGCTGGACCACCAGAAAAGTCCCCATCTGTTTTATTTGTTTTTTTTTTTAAGTAAATTTCTTTCTTTATTTATTTTTGGATGCATTGGGCATTCGTTGCTGTGCTCGGGCTCTCTCTAGTTGTGGTGAGCGGGGACTACTCTTCGTTGTGGTGCGCAGGCTGTTCATTGTGGTGGCTTCTTTTGTTGCAGATCATGGGCTCTAGGTGCGTGGGCTTCAGCAGTTGTGGCTATCAGGCTCAGTAGTTGTGGCTCGTGGGCTGTAGAGCGCAGGCTCAGTAGTTGTGGCACACAGGCTTAGTTGCTCCATGGCATGTGGGATCTTTCCAGACCAGGTCTCGAACCTATGTCCCCTGCAGTGGCAGACAGATTCTTAACCACTGTGCCACCAGGGAAGCCCCCCTCCCCATCTGTTTTTGATATCAGCGTGATAGTGGCTTCATAGAATGTCTTTGGAAGCATTCCTTACTCTTCAATCTTTTCGAAGAGTTTGAGAAGAATCAGTGTAAGTTCTGCTTTTTATATTTGGTAGAATTTGCCTGTGAAACCATCTGATCCTGGACTTCTGTTGGTAGGGAGTTTTTTTAAATTACAGATTCTATTTTTTAAAAAAATTCTATTTATTTATTTATTTTGGCTGTGTTGGGTCTTCGTTTCTGTGCAAGGGCTTTCTCTAGTTGCAGCGAGCGGGGGCCACTCTTCATCACGGTGCGTGGGCCTCTCACTATCGTGACCTCTCTTGTTGTGGAGCACGGGCTCCAGACGCTCAGGCTCAGTAGTTGTGGCTCACGGGCCCAGTTGCTCCGCGGCATGTGGGATCTTCCTAGACCAGGGCTCGAACCCGTGTCCCCTGCATTGGCAGGCAGATTCTCAACCACCGCGCCACCAGGGAAGCCCTCTATTTTGCTTTTAGTGATCAGTATGTTCAAGTTATCTATTTCTTCTTGATTCAGTTTTGTTCGGCTGTAAAAAAACAAAATATATTTTTAAGTTATGTTAGCAGCTAAATACTTACCATGTATTAGACCACAAAAGAGAGAAGAAAAAATATTAAAATATTTTTTCAAATAAACAAGTATTGAAATGTTTTAAAGAAATTGGTATAATAATACTAATTACAATAATGACAAATTGTTCTGAACTTAAAGACTACTTATATCTAAGATGCATATTATATGCTTATTGTTTTATTGTTTTTAAATACATGGAATGTTTTCTCCTTTCTAATGTAATTCTTTTATTTTACCTGTATATTGTGAAAAAAATTTAGTTGCACATAATATAAAAAATTACACTTTAATAGGAGATATTAATCCATTTACATTTACTATAGTACTGAAAATACTTAGGTTTAGCATTCCATGTCATTGAGTGCTCTTTTTTATTTATTTATTTTTAAAAAAGATTTAATTTGGAGGGGGGGCATAAATTATTCATTTATTTATTTATTTATTTAATTTTAACATCTTTATTGGACTATAATTGCTTTACAATGGTGTGTTAGTCTCTGCTTTAGAACAAAGTGAATCAGCTATACATATCCATATATCCCCATATCTCCTCCCTGTTGCGTCTCCCTCCCGCCCTCCCTATCCCACCCCTCTAAGTGGTCATAAAGCACTGAGCTGATCTCCCTCTTCTATGCAGCTGTTTCCTACTAGCTAGCTATTTTACATTTGGTAGTATATATAAGTCCATGCCACTCTCTCACTTCGTCCCAGCTTGCCCTTCCCCCTCCCCATGTCCTCAAGTCCATTCTCTATGTCTGCGTCTTTATTCCTGTCCTGTCCCTAGGTTCTTCCCAACCGTTTCTTTTCCTTTTCTTTTTAGATTCCACATATATGTGTTAGCATACAGTATTTGTTTTTCTCTTTCTGACTTACTTCACTCTGTATGACAGACTCTAGGTCCATCCATCTCACTACAAATAACTCAATTTCATTTCTTTTTATGGCTGAGTAATATTCCATTTTATATTGAAGATGTGCAACATCTTTTTTACCCATTCATCAGTTGATGGACACTTAGGTTGCTTCCATGTCCTGGCTATTGCAAATAGAGCTGCAATGAACATTGTGGAACATGACTCTTTTTGAATTATGGTTTTCTCCAGGTATATGCCCAGTAGTGGGATTGCTGTGTCATATGGTAGTTCTATTTTTAGTTTTTTAAGGAACCTCGATACCGTTCTCGATAGTGGCTGTATCAATTTACACTCCCACCAACGGTGCAAGAGGGTTCCCTTTTTTCCACACCTCTGCAGCATTTATTGTTTGTAGATTTTTTTGATGATGGCCATTCTTACCTGTGTGTGGTGATACCTCATTGTAATTTCGAGTTGCATTTCTCTAATGATCAGTGATGTTGAGCATTCTTTCATGTGTTTGTTGGCAATCTGTATATCTTCTTTGGAGAAATGTCTATTTAGGTCTTCTGCCCATTTATGGATTGGGTTGTTTTTTTTTTTTTTTTTTTTTGATATTGAGCTGCATGGGCTGCTTGTAAAGTTTGGAGATTAATCCTTTGTCAGCTGCTTCGTTGGCAAATATTTTCTCCCATTCTGAGGGTGGCCTTTTTGTCTTGTTTACGTTTTCCTTTGCTGTGCAAAAGCTTTTAAGTCTCCTTAGGTCTCATTTGTTTATGTTTCTTTTTAATTTCCGTTTTCTAGGAGGTGGGTCAAAAAGGATCTTGCTGTGATTGATGTCATAGAGTGTTCTGCCTATGTTTTCCTCTAAGAGTTTGATAGTGTCTGGCCTTACATTTAGGTCTTTAATCCATTTTGAGTTTATTTTTGTGTATGGTGTTAGGGAGTCTTCTAATTTCATTCTTTTACCGGTAGCTGTCCAGTTTTCCCAGCACCACTTATTGAAGAGGCTGTGATTTCTCCATTGTATATTCTTGCCTCCTTTATCAAAAATAAGGTGACCATATGTGTATGGGTTTATGTCTGGGCTTTCTCTCCTGTTCCATTGCTCTATATTTCTGTTTTTGTGCCAGTACCATACTGTCTTGACTACTGTAGCTTTGTAGTATTGTCTGAAGTCAGGGAGCCTGATTCCTCCAGCTCTGTTTTTCTTCTCAAGATTGCTTTGGCTGTTCGGGGTCTTTTGTGTTTCCATACAAATTGTGAAATCTTTTTGTTCTAGTTCTCTGAAAAATTCCATTGGTAGTTTGATAGGGATTGCATTGAATCTGTAGATTGCGTTGGGTAGTAGAGTCATTTTCACAATGTTGATTCTTCCAATCCAAGAACATGGTATATCTCTGTATCTGTTTGTGTCATCTTTGATTTCTTTCGTCAGTGTCTTATAGTTTGTTGAGTAAACATCTTTTGTCTCTTTAGGTAGGTTTATTCCTAGGTATTTTATTCTTTGTGTTGCAGTGGTAAATGGGAGTGTTTCCCTAATTTTTCTTTCAGAATTTTCATCTTTAGTGTATAGGAATGCAAGAGATATCTGTACATTAATTTTGTATCCTGAGACCTTACCAGTTCATTGATTAACTCTAGTAGGTTTCTGGTAGCATCTTTAGGATTCTCTATGTATAGTATCATGTCATCTGCAAACAGTGAGAGCTTAACTTCTTCTTTTCCGATTTGGATTCCTTTTATTTCTTTTTCTTCTCTGATTGCTGTAGCTAAAAATTCCAAAAGTGTGTGGAATAATAGTGGTGAGAGTGGGCAACCTTGTCTTGTTCCTGATCTTGGGGGAAATGATTTCACTTTTTCACCATTGAGAACGATGCTGGCTGTGGGTTTGTCATAGATGGCCTTTATTATGTTGAGGAAAGTTCCCTCTATGCCTACTTTCTGGAGGGTTTTTATGATAAATGGGTGTTTAATATTGTCGAAAGCACTTTCTGCATCGATTGAGACGACCATATGGTTTTTATCCTTTAGTTTTTTAATACGGTGTATCACATTGATTTGCATGTACTGAAGAATCCTTGCATCCCTGGGATAAACCCCACTTGATCATGGTGTATGATCCTTTTAAGGCGCTGTTGCATTCTGTTGGCTAGTATTGTGCAGTGGATTTTTGCAGCTATGTTCATCAGTGATATTGACCTGTAGTTTTCTTTCTTTGTGACATCTTTGTCTGGTTTTGGTGTCAGGGAGATGGTGGTCTCATAGAATAAGTTTGGGAGAGTTCCTCCCTCTGCTATATTTTGGAAGAGTTTGAGAAGGATAGGTGTTAACTCTTCTCTAAATGTTTGATAGAATTTGCCTGTGAAGCCATCTGGTCCTGGGCTTTTGTTTGTTGGAAGATTTTTAATCACAGTCTCAAGTTCAGTGCTTGGGATTGGTTTGTTTGTAGTTTCTATTTCTTCCTGGTTCAGTCTTGGAAGGTTGTGCTTTTCTAAGAGTTTGTCCATTTCTTCCAGGTTGTCCATTTTATTGGCATATAGTTGCTTGCAGTAATCTCTCATGATCCTTTGTATGTCTGCAGTGTCAGTTGTTACTTCTCCTTTTTCATTTGTAATTCTATTGATTTGAGTCGTCTCCCTTTTTTTCTTGATGAGTCTGGCTAATGGTTTATCAATTTTGTTTATCTTCTCAAAGAACCAGCTTTTAGTTTTTTTGATCTTTGCTGTTGTTACCTTCATTTCTTTTTCATTTATTTCTGGTCTGATCTTTATGATGTCTTTCCTCTGCTGACTTTGTTTTTTTTTCTTTCTTTCTTTCTCTAATTGCTTTAGGTGTAAGGTTAACTTGCTTATTTGAGATATTTCTTGTTTCTTGAGGTAGGATTGTATTGCTATAAACTTCTCTCTTAGAACTGCTCTTGCTGCATCCCATAGGTTTTGGGTCTTCATGTTTTCATTGTCATTTGTTTCTAGGTATTTTTTTTATTTCCTCTTTGATTTCTTCAGTGGTGTCTTGGTTATTAAGTAGTGTATTGTTGAGCGTCCATGTGTTTCCATTTTTTACAGATTTTTTTCCTGTAATTGATATCTAGTCTGATAGCATTGTGGTCGGAAAAGATACTTGATACGATTTCAATTTTCTTATATTTACCAAGGCTTGATTTGTGACCCAAGATATGATCTATCCTGGAGAATGTTCCAGGAGCACTTGAGAAAAAGTGTATTCTGTTGTTTTTGGATGGAATGTCCTATAAATATCAATTAAGTCCATCTTGTTTAATGTATCATTTAAAGCTTGTGTTTCCTTATTTATTTTCATTGTGGATGATCTGTTCATTGGTGAAAGAGGGGTGCTAAAGCTCCTACTATGATTGTGTTACTGTCGATTTCCCCTTTTATGGCTGTTAGCATTTGCCTTATGTATTGAGGTGCTCCTATGTTGGGTGCCTAAATATATGCAATTGTTATATCTTCTTCTTGGATTGATCCCTTGATCATTATGTAGTGTCCTTCTTTGTCTCCTGTAATAGTCTTTATTTTAAAGTCTTTTTTGTCTGATATGAGAATTGCTACTCTAGCTTTCTTTTGATTTCCATTTGCATGGAATATCTTATTCCATCCCCTCACTTTCCATCTGTATGTGTCCCTATGTCTGAAGTGGGTCTCATGTAGACCACATACATACCGGTCGTGTTTTCAGATCCATTCAGCCAGTCTATGTCTTTTGGTTGGAGCATTTAATCCATTTACATTTAAGGTAATTATTGATATGTATGTTCTTATTACCATTTTCTTAATTGTTTTGGGTTTCTTATTGTAGGTCTTTTCCTTCTCTTGTGTTTCCTGCCTAGGCAAGTTCCTTTAGCATTTGTTGTAAAGCGGGTTTGGTGGTGCTGAATTCTCTTAGCTTTTGCTTGTCTGTAAAGGTTTTAATTTCTCTGTCGAATCTGAACGAGATCCTTGGTGGGTCGAGTAATCTTGGTTGTAGCTGTTCCCCTTTCATTACTTTAAATATGTCCTGCCAGTCCCTTCTGGCTTGCAGAGTTTCTGCTGAAAGTTCAGCTGTTAACCTTATGGGGATTCCCTTGTATGTTATTTGTTGTTTTTCCCTTGCTGCTTTTAATATTTTTTCTTTGTATTTAATTTTTGATAGTTTGATTAATATATGTTTTGGCATGTTTCTCCTTGGGTTTATCTTGTATGGGACTCCCTGCGCTTCCTGGACTTGATTAACGATTTCCTTTCCCATATTAGGGAAGTTTTCAACTATAATCTCTTTAAATATTTTCTCAGTGTCTTTCTTTTTCTCTTCTACTTCTGGGACCCCTATATTCGAATGTTGGTGCGTTTAATGTTTTCCCAGAGATGTCTCAGATTGTCCTCAATTCTTTTCATTCTTTTTTCTTTATTTGGCTTTGCAGTAGTTATTTCCACTATTTTATCTTCCAGGTCATTTATCCATTCTTCTGCCTCAGTTATTCTGCTATTGTTTCCTTCTAGAGAATTTTTAATTCCATTTATTGTGTTGTTCATCATTGTTTGTTTGCTCTTTAGTTCTTCTAGGTCCTTGTTAAACGTTTCTTGTCTATTCTCCATTCCAGTTCCAAGATTTGGGATCATCTTTACTATCATTACTCTGAATTCTTTTTCAGGTAGACTGCCTATTTCCTCCACATTTGTTTGGTCTGGTGGGTTTTTACCTTGCTCCTTCATCTGCTGTGTGTTTCTGTGTCTTCTCATTTGGCTTTGGGGACTGTGTTTGGGGTCTCCTTTTCAGAGGCTGCAGATTCGTAGTTCCCATTGTATTTGGTGTCTGCCCCCAGTGGCTAAGGTTGGTTCAGTGGGTTGTGTAGGCTTTCTGATGGAGAGGACTGGTGCCTGTGTTCTGGTGGGTGTGTCTGGATCTTGTCTTTCTGGTGGACAGATCCGCATCTGGTGGTGTGTTTTGGGGTGTCTGTGAACTTATTGTGATTTTCGGCAGCCTCTCTGCTAATGGGTGGGCCTGCATTCCTGTCTTGCTAGTTGTTTGGCATGGGATGTCCAGCACTGGATCTTGCTGGTCTCTGAGTGGAGCTGGGTCTTAGCGTTGAGACGGATATCTCTGGGAGAGCTTTCGCCATTTAAAATTACAAGGTGCCAGAGGTCTCTGGTAGACCAATGTCCTGAACTCGGCTCTCCCACCTCAGAGGCACAGGCTTGACACCCGGCTGGAGCACCAAGACCCTGTCAGCCACACAGCTGGGGGTGAGAGCAAGAGGTAGCTTTGGTACATCTCAAAGACCACCAATGAGGTTCACTGACCATTTTCTCTCCAGAAGTGAAGAAAACAAAATTCAGACTTTGGCTAGTCAGCCACTTTGGTAGCCAGCCTCCAAGATGGACCTAATTATCCCCTAATTATCTCCCAGTCTCCATGTACCAGTGTGGCTCCTCGCACTTGAAAAGGGTTGACTGTTTAACTAATAAGAAATTGCAGAAATGACAAAGTGCAGCTTCCAAAGTTATAAAAGACATTGCAGCTTCTGCTTTGGTTTCTGCTAGATCACTCATCCTGGGGTAAGCCAGCTGCCATGTCATGAGGACACTCAAGCAGCCCTAAAGAGAGATCCATGTGGCAAGGAACTGAGGCCTCTTACCTACAGCCACGTGAGTGAGTCATCTCAGAAGTCAAAAGATTTAATTTTTTAAATTTTTGGTTGTGTTGGGTCTTCGTTGCTGCACAGGGTTTCTCCAGTTGTTACTAGAGAAGCAGGGGTTACTCATCATTGTGGTGCACGGGCTTCTCCTTGCGGTGGTTTCTCTTGTTGTGGAGTATGGGCTCTAGGTGCATGGGCTTCAGTAGTTGTGTCATGCAGGCTCAATAGTTGTTGCTTGCAGGCTCTAGAGCACAGGCTCAGTACTTGTGGCACACGGGCTTAGTTGCTCTGCGGCATGTGGGATCTTCCCAGACCAGGGATGGAACCCCTGTTCCCTGCATTGGCAGGCAAATTCTTACCCACTGTGCCACCAGGGAAGTCCAGTGTGCTCTTTTTTAAACCTAGTCTGTTTTCATTATTTTCTATCTTAACGATTCTGTATTAAAGAAAAAAAAAATAATACTCCTTTCTACCCCTCCTCTTTGAGGATTATATATGAAGAAGTATGTCTTATTTATTAACCTCAAATTTTCACCTTACTTTTAAGAAGTAATCACAATGTCAAGTATTTAATACTTTTCACTTCCACCTTGAAAAGCATGGATATTAAAGTGCTAATACAATTACCTTCCCTGGTCTATCTTTTTTAGTTTTTGTTATGTATAAAAAACAACGAAAAACATGCATGGTTTGTAAGGAAATAACAAATTTCAGAAAATTCAGCATCTGAATACACTCTAAACATAGCTTCTAGATAAAGACACAGAAAATTGCCAGATACTCAGAGGCCCCCTGGTCCCATTCTAGTGACTCCCCTTAAGGTTTAATATTGTTCTGGTATCTAACAAAAAGATAACTTTACCTGTATTTTGTATTTTATATAAATGTTATGGCACAGTAAAATCACTTTTGGATTGGGCTTTTTTATTTTATGTTGTTTGTGAATATGCCTATATGGTTGTCTATTGCTGTGATCATGCATTGCCACTGTTGCATAGGATTCCATAATGTAAATATTTAACTATTAATTAATTTATTCCAATATGTATTACAATATGAGTGATTTTCAGTTTGTGTCTATTGAGAACAGCACTGGTATATAAATTCTAGAACTTGAGCTTTGGTGATGTGTGTATAAATTATTGTTCAGTATACACGTAGTAGTAAAATGTTCGAGTCATAGCTTTCTTGTGTTTATCTTTTTAGATATTTCTAAATATTTTCACAACATTTGTATGATTTTTCATCTTCAGCAGCAGTGAATGAGATTCAAGGATTATACACATTCTTGTCAAACTTGATAATACCTGTCATTTTCATTTGAACTTTCTGGTTGGTGAGTGATAATTCCAGGTATCACGCTTTTGCATTTAATTGACTACTAAGAAGCCAAGCATCTTTTGATATGTTTACTTAACATTCTGTACTCTCTTTTTTGAAATATCTTTTGGTATATTTCCCCCATTTTGCTATTCCATTATCTTCTTATTGAAGACTTCCTTTTTTTTTTTAACATCTGAAGACTTCTTATTTAGGAGTTTTTAATACATGCTTGAGATGAGTTCTTCTCTCTTTCTGTCTCTCCTTCTCTTTCATTAGATGAGTGTCAGTTTTTAATGTTAATAACATCTAATTTGTTATTTTCCTCTTTATTTATTTAGTCTTATTTCTATTGATTTATGTAGTCTTCTTACCTGTAGCAGAGCACATTATTTATTCTAAACCACAAATATGTTTTCATTTCTTCAATAAATGTAATTATTAAGCTTTAAATTTAAGTTAACTTTCTAAACTAAATATGTTGTATCATAGTGAGTATTAATTTTTCTATGACAGCTGAAAGGTTACATTTATTCAGAAAATGTTGTATCAGCTTTCTTTTCCTTTGCTCCTACTTCTCATTGATTCACAGTGGTAAACATCACTTCATCCATGGATCTGACTTTTCTCTGATTTCTCATGGTCATTCTCACTAACTCGTCTTGCCTCCTGAAATCTTTAGCAATCCCATTATTCCACAGAAGCAAAAACCTTCCTTGGGCCTTTTTCCTCAGAAGATTGATTATTCCCACATTTTAAATGGGAGATTGCAATAAGTTAGGAGAAAACGCCACAAGAGGGTCTCTCATTTTTTTTTTTCACATCCTGTATCAGCCTCTGCTTGCACTCTCTGTTCAAAGATATTTGTGCAACACATTGATGGAAGATGCCACTTGTTTCTCTCCTTGGGGAAAAGACAGATTAATTACCTAACAAATAAAATAAAGAGAGTGTCTTGCTCTTTTCAAATGTTGGACAGGATTGCTTGCATCCTAATTTAAATGTTTCAGGTGACTGAAGCTTAAGATTCCTAAGCTTTAATCCATACTTGCACCATGCACAGCACCCAACAGGAGAGCTTTACATAACCCCATGAGACACTTGTGTGCAAGTGGAACAGATAAAAATATAAAACTATTGCTGTCTTTTTGTGTCATAAAAATGATTTTTTGTCTCATTTAAAATATTTTTTTCTAAAATCCAAAAACGTGTCAGGCTAAAATATTGTTATTTCAAATATGGTAAAATCGAAGACCCTTCAAATTTCTTTCCAGTTTTGTTGATGATGGGATGCCGTCAGAGATATGACTTCATTAAACACAATAGGTAAGATTCCTTCATAGGCCTGATTGGGGAATATGAAAATAAACCCCCCAAAATCTGGACATTTTCTAGTTCTCAAATATTGGTTAAGATGGTAGAAAGGGCCCTTCATTGTCCTATATGTTAATGCAGATCAATTGTGAGAGGTGGGGATAAAACAAGCAGCCTAAATATCCTTTATGTTTGTTGTACTACTAGTAGAAAGAGGAAGGGTCAACATGTCACCATGGTTGATATAGCAAATAAGCTGCTTGAAACTACACAGAAATGTACCTGCTTGTATTTTCTGTGCAGTTACCCTCTCTTTTGGTGTGCCCTGATACCTCCCTCAACTTATGTACCAACTCCAGCAGCATTAAGCAGAAATCCAAAGAAATCTATTCTTTGGAATTATGAGGAAGGGAAGAGTCAAACATTTTATAACATGCTCTATACAAGGATACACGTCACCATCCTTATCTATGTCATGCCATGCATGGAGGGTCAGTAGGTTCAGGGGATTCTGGAAGCACCAAGTTCTGTGGGGTTAATCACAGTTGCATTCATGGGCAGTAAAAGAGAAGGGCCTCATCTTGATCACTTTCTCAATGCTAGTAGCTACAAAAAGAAGAGGATAGCAGACATCTTAGGGAGAAGAACCAACATTAAATGAAATGTCCTAATTACTCTAGGCAACCTCTCATGGTGGCCTCCCATAGCTCCTCAAATCCCTACATACTTGCACAAGGGATAGTGTAATATTACTGGAGTGTCTGACTGCAGATTAACATTATTTTTGTTGAAAAAAATAAAAATAGGTTCAAGTGATAGGGTTTGAAAAGGGTTCGCAGTGTGAGGGAAACTATTGTAACAATGTGGACAGAACCCTTTGGATGGATTCATCATGTTTTGTTTTTGTTTTTGTTTTATTTTTTTGCTGCTTCAGAATCTGTAGTAGCGATTGGTGTGTTCCATGATACATCCCCGCTTCTTATAAGTTTTAGATGGAATACCCCATTAGGAAGAAGTGCACGTAAGGAAGATTAGTGAGTCAAACTCCTCTGCCCTCTGTCAGCAGTGGGTGCAAAGGGATTTAGACCAAGTGCTTTCATCCTTTGATTTGCAAAGTTTTCACTATATGAATGATGTTTTGTCTGTTTGCAGGTCAGGAGCCTTGGTCTCAATATCCCTGTTTAAAAAGTGTTATCACGTGTCTGCCAGAAAGAATTGCTGATGATACTGGGAAAAATTGAGAGTTATCCTTAACAATTAAGAGTTTTGTAGCAACATGGATGGACCTCGAGATTGTTATACTGAGTGAAGCAAGTCAGACACAGAAAGACAGATATCATATGATATTGCTTATATGAGGAATCTAAAAAAGAAAAAAAAAAGGTACAAATGAACTTATTTACACAACAGAAATAGAATCATGGATATAGAAAACAAACTTATGGTTACCAGGGGATAAGTGGGGAAGGGATAAATTGGGAGATTGGGACTGACTTATACACACTACTATATATAAAATAGATAAAGACCTGCTTTATAGCACAGGGAACTCTACTCAGTGGTCTGTACTGGCGTATACGGAAAAAGAATCTTATAAAAAAAAAACAAGGGTTTTGGGATTATATAATAAATATAAATGTGCAAACCTTTAACATGAAAGGAAAAATCAGTTAACTCTGTGGTCCCTGTTATGGTGTAAATATTTTGTACCTCTAATTTTAAAATTTTGAAACCCAGCTCCCATGTTGATGGTATTAGGAGGTGGGGCTTTTGGGAGGTGATTAGGTTATGAGGCCAGAGACCTCAAACATGGGATTAGTGACCTGATAAATGTAGCACACAGAAGATCTTATGACCATTCCATGATTTCATTGCCGAGCGAGAAGACCCACATTATGAACCAGAAATTGGTCCCTCGCCAGACACTGTCAGCTGGCAACTTGTTCTTTTTTTTAAAAAAATAATTAGATAATTAATTAATTAATTTTTTGGCTGTGTTGGGTCTTTGGTGCGGTGCGCGGGCTTCTCATTGAGTGGCTTCTCTTGTTGCGGAGCATGGGCTCTAGGCGTGTGGGTTTCAGTAGTTGTGGCTCACAGGCTCAGGAGTTGTGGCCTGTGGACTCTAGAGCACAGGCTCAGTATTTGTGGTGCACGGGCTTAGTTGTTCCATGGCATGTGGGATCTTCCTGGACCAGGGCTCGAACCCTTGTCCCCTTTATTGATAGGCAGATTCTTAACCACTGCACCTCCAGGGAAGCCCCTGGTTACTTGTTCTTGAACTTTTCAGCCTCAGCAATTATGAGAAAACCAAAATAATCTGTTGTTTATAAAATACCAAGTCTCTCGTATTTTGTTCTAGCAGTCAAAGAGCTGGCTGAGGAGAAATATCTGTGAGCTTGAAGACATATCAGGAGAAACCTTTAAATCTCAAAAGAAAAGAGAAAATGGGCAGGAAAGAAATCAACAGAACAGAGTAATCAATAATTGTGGAACAATGAAAAATGCTGTGACCTATACATAATGGATATAGCAGGAGGAGAATAAAGATAATAAAGAACAGAAAATATTTTTAAAAATGACTGAGAATCTCCCCAAATGAATGTCTGACACTAAATCCACAACATCCAAACTTAGAAGAACATATGAATAGTAAAGAAAACTGACCAGTATCTCTCAGGAACATCAATGCAAAAATCCTCAACAAAATATTACCAAATCGAATCCAACAATATTTTGAGAGAATTTTATATCATGAATGAGAGGAAATAATCCCAGGTATGAAAGGCTGGTTCAACATTCTAGAATCAAATAATTATATCCATCATATCAACACCTTGAAGACAATCATTAGCATATCAATAGATTCAGAAGACCTTTGAAAAAATCTAACACCCATTCTTCATAAAAACTCTCAGTTAAAGAAATAGACTGGAGCTTTCTCAAGTTGATAACAAAGATTTACAGGAAACTTTTATCTTACATCATGATTAATGGTCAAAACCATGAAGCTTTTCCACTAAGTTCAGGTAAAAGCAAGGATGTCCCCTTTCATGACTCCTTTTCCATATTTTACTCCAAGTCCTTGTTAATGCAATAAGGCACGAAAATAAACAAAACAAATACAGACTGGGTAGAAAAAAATGAAAGCAACCTAAATAAAATGTGGACCAATAAACTTTATGGACACCTCACCAAAGAAAATAGACACTATGCATATAAGTATACAGAAGAATAATCCAGATTACATGCTGCCATGAAAAAGCAAATTAAAAATACAATTACATACCACTATGTAACACTTAGAATGGCTAAAATGTGAACAATGACAAGAACAAATTCTGTAGGAGATGTGGAACAATAGGAAATGTCATTTGTCATTGGTGGAAATGAAAAATAATACAGCTACTTTGGTAGTCTGATTGACACTTGCTAGAATATTGAGCATTCCCTTACTGTACAATCCGTCAAGTGTTCTCATGGATATTTACTGAAAGTAGTTTAAAACATACTTCCAGAGGAAAACCTGCATATGGATATTTATAGCACCTAATTCAATATTGCCAAAATGTGAATGAAACTAAGGTGTCCTCCAATAGGTGAATGAAATGATATAGTATTAATATATTCTGGGAATGGGATAATATTGAGCACTAAAAAAGTAAGCTATCAAGCCATATAAAGAGATGGGAATTCTTTTTTTTTTTCTTTTGAAATATAGGTGATTTTCTTTATTTTGAAATTTAAATTTTATTGGAGTATAGTTGATTTACAATGTTGTGCTCATTTCAGCTGCACAGCAAGTGATTCAGTTACACATATGCATATATTCATTCTTTTTCAGATTCTTTTCTGATAACGGTATTCCCAGAATACTGAGTAGAGCTCCCTGTGCTATACAGTAGGTCCTTGTTGCTTATCTGTTATATATAGTAGTATTCGTATGTTTACCCCAAGCTCCTGATTTATCCCTACCCCCCACCTCTCCCCTTTGGTAACCATAAGTTTGTTTTCCAGGTCTGTGAGTCTGCCTCTCTTTTGTAAGTTAGTTCATTTGTATCAATTTTTAGCTTCCACCTAGAAGTGATATCATCCAATATTTGTCTTACTCTGTCTGACTTACTTCACTTAGTACAATCATCTCTAGGTCCATCCATGTTACTGCAACTGGCATTATTTTCTTCTATTTTATGGCTGAGTCATATTCCATTATATGTATGTATCACATATTCTTTACCTATATTCATATGTTGATGGACATTTTGGTTGCTTCCTTGTCTTCGCTATTGTAAAGAGTGTTGCAGTGAACATTGGGGAAGATGTGTCTTTTCGATTTATGCTTTCCTCCAGATATGCACACAGGAGTGAACTTGCTGGATCATCTGGTAGCTCTATTTTATTTTATTTTACTTCATTTCATTTCAATTTCAATTTTTTTGGAATAGAGTTGATTTACAATGTTGTGTTACTTTCTGCTGCACAGCACAGTGAAGCAGTTATACATATATCCAATCCTTTTTGGATTCCTTTCCCATACAGGTCATTACAGAGTATTGAGTAGAGTTCCCTGTGCTATACAGTAAGCCCTTATTTGTTATCTCTTTTATATATAGTGGTGTGTATATGTCAATCCCAATTTCCAATTTATCCCTCCCACCTCCCCTTACTCTGGTAACCTCCATTCTGTGCTCCATAGTGGCTGTTACCAATTGGCATTGCCACCGATAGCATAGAAGTGGTGGCGCAGTGGTTAAGAATCTGCCTGCCAGTTCAGGGGACACAGGTTCGAGCCCTGGCCCGGGAAGATCTCACATGCCACAGAACAAGTAAGCCCGTGCACCACAACTACTCAGTCTGCGCTCTAGAGCCCACGAGCCACAACTACTGAAGCCTGTGTGCCTACAGCTTGTGCTCCACAACAAGAGAAGCCACCACAAAGAGAAGGCTTCGTACCACAACGATGAGTAGCCCCCGCTTGCTGCAACTATAGAAAAGCCGCGCACAGCAACGAAGAGCCAAGGCAGATTAAAAAAAAAAAATAAGTAGTAGGTTTCTCTTTTTTCCACAGCCTCTGAAGCATTTCTTGTTTGTAGACATTGTGATGATGGCTATTCTGAGTGGTTCCAGGTGATACTTCTTTGTACATCTGATTTGCATTTGTCTAACATAAAGCAATGGTGAGTATCTTCATATGTGCTTTTTTTTTTGGAACAGTGTCAGTAAGATTTATCCCTTGAAAAAGGGTTATTGAAAGGTTGCCTTGTTTTGAAGTCTACTTCGATTACCTACCCCAAGACATTTTTTGAGGGCTGTTGTCATTTACAGCTCCCCAGGCATTGTGAATATGAAGTGCGTATAAGGTCCAGTTTTAGAATTGTTGTTATGGGAAACAGAAGGCGGCAGGATTTCTACTGTCCCTCTCTGGTTACTGACACAACCTTAGATGTAGGGCAAGTCCTGTTCTTGGGTATTAAATTAGAGTGGAATGTGCCTGACCAAACATGTAAGGGCTTCTGTCCCATTCCTTCTTCCCCCTTACCCTTCATCCCCCGAACAAGTATAAACCCCTGCAAAATCAGCTGTTGAGGGTGCTGTCTTGTAGAGTGGGATGACCCTTACGAAGGAGTCAGGAGGTCGGAACCCAAACACCAGGATATGTTGAGAGCAGGTGATTTTCCAAATGTCATCCAGCCCAGAGAGTCCACCATCCTTTGGGTGTCAGAGGGTTGGTTTAGTAGTATGAGGGCACACTTAGATCTGGAGATAGTGATCCCATGCAGAGGGGACCAGGTACTACATGTTCAAGGGGGGCGAATTAGCTGGCATATCCTCCCGAGGTCCTCAGGCCCACAACAGTCCAGCCTTGGGACCAAATTGTGTCTGTGTCCAGGGATGTGACACTAGTACGTTCACTGCGACTAAACAAATTTAGTGATCATTTTTCTTTTCTTTAATTTAACTTTAAATTTATAATGGAGTATATAGTTGATTTATCATGTTGTGTTCATTTTTGTCATACACCAACATGATTCATTTATACAGAGATAACTATATATTCTTTTTAGGATTATTTTCCCATTGAGGTTACTAAAGGGTGTTGAGAAGAGTTCCAAGTGCTCTACAGCAGGTCCATGTTGATTACAAGTTTTCTCTCTGTAAATATGTATATACTAACTCCAACCTCATGATTTATGCCTCCAACACACCTTTCCAGTTTGGTAACCATAAGTTTGTGTTCTAAGTCTGGGACTCTGTTTCTGTGTTGTAAGACAGTACCTTTCTATCAATGTTTAGATTCCACCGATAAGTAATATCATATGATATTTTTCATTGCCTGATTTATGACACTTAGTATGAATGTATGTAGGTCCTTCTGAGTGGCCCTAAATGGCCTTCTTTCATTCACTTCATGGCTGAGTAATATTCCATTGTACATATCTACCATAATTTCTTTATCCATTCTTCCTTCCAAGGACTTTTAGGTAGCTTCCGAGTAGAGGCTCTTGTAAACAGGGCTGCATAAATTTTAGAGTGCCTGGGTCCTGTCAATTTACGTTTTTTCCAAGATACAGGCCCAGGAGTGGAAGCGCCATATGCTCTGAAGCTCTGGTTTTTAGATTTTTAAGGAATCACCACCCACTTCTCCAGAGTGGCTGTTAGCAATTTACATTCCCACCATCAGCTTGTCAGGGTTCCCTTTTCTCCACGCCCTGTCCTGCATTTCAGGTTTTACAGTTTGTGAGGTTGGCCATTCTGACTGGTGCGAAGTGATATCTCTTTGTAATATTAATTTACATTGCCCGCCTGTTTTGTTGGCCAAAAATGGAGTAAGGGTTTTTCCTGAATAGATTAAGGAATAACGCATACGGCCTTTTTGGCAAACTGCATCATTGGCGATGTTCAGCAGCTTTGCCTGTGCTTTAATGACGAGTGCAAACTACCCCTTGAAATCCCTTTCCTGCAATTCTGCCTTGCTTACAAGGCCTTTACGAATACTTGGCTCAAGAAATGACTCCATTAGAGGTGTCAATTACAACCCTGCATGTTTGTGAATTGCAGTGCCCCTGAGCACCGGTTTTCAACTTGTTTAGGGAAGCAGACACAAAGGGGCAGGATTTCTACAGACCCATTCCAGTTACTGGGGCACCTGAAGGATAGGGAAATTCTTCTCCCAGGTAGGAAACTAGAGTAGCATATGCCTGTCCAAACATCTAAGGCTTGTGTCTCATTCCATCCTGCCATTCCCCTTCTTCACCGGAAAATTCCAGGCCGTGCAAAACCGGCTGTTGAGTGTGCTGCCTTCCCAAAGTGGGGAGGCTCTAAGGAAAGGAGCTGGGGAACCCGAATACCAGGAGACGTGGAGATGAGGTGACTTTTCCAAACTCTTCCCGATCAGACGGTGTACCATCCTCTGGATGTGCCATGCATGTTTTAGCTGTAGGAAGGGTCCCCTGCACCTGGAGGTATGGGACCCATGGAATGGGGGCCAGGCAGTATTACTCTAAAAGTGATGCATTTGCTGTCCCATCCTCACGAAGCCTCTCAGACCAACGAGTGTAGAGCCTTAGATCCCATCCAGCTCTGTGTCTACATATGGTCAGTCCAGGTTGCATCACAGCCCTTGAACAAATTTTGTAAGAATTTCTCTCTCTCTCACTGTCTTTATTTTGTTCTTGTTATTTAATTTTATAATGGGGTATAGCTGATTTTCAATACTGTGTTTCTTCCTGCTCTACATCTATCCACTTGATTCACTTAAAGAGAGACATCAATAAATTCTTTTACAGATTCTTACCCGTCTTATATATCCTTTTCTGGTGACAACAGTGTGCTGAGTCCAGCTCTTTGAGCTATAGAGTAGGTCCTGTCGAATACCTATTTTGTTTATGGAACCGTATCTGTGCTAATTTCAACCTCCTGGTTTATGCATCACCCCGCCCCACCTTTCTCCTTTAGCAGCCATAAGTGTGTTTTCTAAATGTGTGACTCCGTTTCTGTTTTGTAATTGCGTTCATGTGAAGGCATTTTTAGATACTATCTATAAGTGATACCTTATGATAAGTCTCTTTTTATGTCTGACTTATGTCACTTAGAATGATCGTACCTCAGTCTCCACGAGTTGCTGCCACTGGCCTTATTTCATTGATTTAAATGCTGAGTAATATTCCATTGTACGTAAGTACCACATCTTCTTTATCCACTTTTTCCTTCCAAGGACATGTAAGTTGTACCCAAATCGAGGCATTTCTAAACAGAGCAGCCCTAAACTTTGGGGTGCCTGTGTCTTGTCGATTTTTTGGTTTTCCCAAGATATACGCCCATGAGGGGAAGTGCTGTATGCTCTGTAGCTCTCTTTTTTAGAAGTTTTAAGAAACAGCATACACTTCTCAAGAGTGGCCGGTGGCAATTGACATCCCGCCGATCAGCAAAACAAGGCTCCCTTTTCTCCATGGCCTGTCCTGCATTTCTGGGTTTTACACTTTTTCAGCATGGGCCTTTTGACCAATGCGAAGTGAGACATTTTTGTAATGCTGATTTGCATTGCCCACTTGTTTAGTTGGCCAAAAAGAGCATCTGCGTTTTTTCCAAAATTTATTCAGGAAAGAACGCAGACGCCCTTTTTGGCCAAGGGCATCACTGTCGAGGTTTTGCCGCTTTTCCTGTGCTTTAAACGCGATTCGAATCTACCTCCTGAAATCTGTTTCCTGCAATTCTGCCTTGCTTTCAAATCCTCCTCGTTGCCTTCCCTCAATATATATGTGGACGAGAGTCATCATTTCTAAGTCTGCAGGTTTGTGAATTGCAGTGCCCCTGAGCTCCATTCTTCAACTCGCTTTCTTGGGAGCTGGCCGCAAAAGCGCAGGATTGCTTCAGGCCGCATTCTGGTTCCTGGCGGCAGGCTGAGCCTGTGGTTAATTCTTCTTCCTGATGGGAAAATAGAGTGACCTGTGCCTGTCCCAACACCTAGAGCTAGTCTCTCATTGGTTCCCCCTCTTCCCGTGCATCCTCAGGACCAATTGCAAGCTGTACGGAACAGGAGGATAAAGGTGCTGATTCTCCAAGGAGGGAGATTGCTAGGAAAGCGGCTGGAATGGCGAACCGGAGCACAAGGAGATGAGAAATGAGGTTCGTTTTAGCAACCTTTCCCGATCACACGGTGTACCATCTTCGGGGTTTCTCATGCATGTTTTCAGTGTAGGACGATGCCCTTGAACCTGGAGATTTGGGACCCATGGGATGGGTACCACGCTATATTACTTTAAAGGGTCTGCGTTTGCTCACCCAACCTCACCAAACCTCTCAGCCTCAAGAGTGTCCACCCTTATGTCTCAATCAGCTGTGGGTCTAGATATGGTCAATCCAGGTGGCTTCACAGCCCCTGAACGAATTTTGTAAGAATTTCTCTCTCTTTCACTGTCTTTGTTTCACGGGTTTTGAAGAGTAATTGATTTTTATAATGGGGTTTAGCTGCTTTTCAGTACTGTGATTATGCCGCTTTATACCCACTTGACTCACTTACAGAGAGATATGAATACATAGGTTTTAAGATTCTTACTAGTCAGATATATTCTTGGGCGGTGAATAGGGGGTGTTGAGTCCAGTTCACTGAGCAAGGAGTAGGTCTTGTCTATTACATATTGGGTTCATGGAACGGTATCTGAGCTAATTTGAAACCCTTGTTTTATGCATCACCCCACCTCACCTTTCCCGTTAAGCAGCCATAGTGTGTTTTCTAAACGTGTGACTCTGTTCTGTTTTGTAATTCAGTTCAAGGGTAGCGGTTTTTACATTCCCTCTATAAGTGATATTTTATGATAAGTGTCTTTTTCTGTGTGACTTATTTCACTTAGAATCGTCATACCTAAATCCACTCATCATACCGCTACTAGCCTTATGACATTGATTTCATGGCTGAGTGATATTCCATTGTATATAAGGACCACAACTTCTTTATCCATTCTTCTCTTTCCTGGGATATTTAAGGTGTAACGAAGTGGAGGTTCTTGTCAACAGAGTAGCCCAAAACTTTGGGGTGCCTGTGTCTTGCTGATTTTTAATTTTCGCAATTTATACGCCCATGAGTGGAAGTGCCCTATGCTCTCTAAGCTGAGTTTTTTAGATGTTTCAGGACACACCGTACACTTCTCCAGAGTGGCTGTTGGCAATTTACATCCCGCCCATCAGCATAGCAAGGCTCCCATTTCTCCATGGCCTGTCCTGCATTTCTGGTTTTGACACTTTATTCAGCATGGCCCTTTTGACCGATGGGAAGCGAGACTTCTTTGTAGCGCTGATTTGCCTTTCCAGGTTGCTTGGTTGGCCAAAAAGGGCGTATGCGTTTTTTCCTGAATATATTCAGGAAAAAACGCATACGCCCTTTTTGGCCAAGGGCATCATTGTCGAGGTTTTGCCGCTTTTCCTGTGCTTTAAAGGCGATTCGAATCTACCTCCTGAAATCTGTTTCCTGCAATTCTGCCTTGCTTTCAAATCCTCTTCGTTGCCTTCCCTCAATATATTTGTGGACGAGAGTTATCATTTCTAAGTCTGCAGGTTTGTGAATTGCAGTGCCCCTGAGCTCCATTTTTCAACTCGCTTTCTTGGGAGTTGGCCGCAAAAGCACAGGATTGCTTCAGGCCGTATTCTGGCTCCTGGCGGCAGGCTGAGCCTGTGGTTAATTCTTCTTCCTGATGGGAAAATAGAGTGACCTGTGCCTGTCCCAACACCTAGAGCTAGTCTCTCATTGGTTCCCCCTCTTCCCGTGCATCCTCAGGACAAATTGCAACCTGTACAGAACAGGAGGATAAAGGTGCTGATTCTCCAAGGAGGGAGATTGCTAGTAAAGCGGCTGGAATGGCGAACCGGAGCACAAGGAGATGAGAAATGAGGTGCGTTTTAGAAACCTTTCCCGATCACACGGTGTACCATCTTCGGGGTTTCTCATGCATGTTTTCAGTGTAGGACGATGCCCTTGAACCTGGAGATTTGGGACCCATGGGATGGGTACCACGCCGTATTTCTTTAAAGGGTCTGCGTTTGCTCACCCAACCTCACCAAACCTCTCAGCCCCAAGAGTGTCCACCCTTATGTGTCAATCAGCTGTGGGTCTAGATATGGTCAATCCAGGTGGCATCACAGCCCCTGAACGAATTTTGTAAGAATTTCTCTCTCTTTCACTGTCTTTGTTTCACGGGTTTTTAAAAGTAAATGATTTTTATAATGGGGTTTAGCTGCTTTTCACTGCTGTGTTTATGCCGCTTTACACCCACTTGACTCACTTACAGAGAGATATCAATACATAGGTTTTAAGAGTCTTACTAGTCAGATATATTCTTGGGCGGTGAATAGGGGGTGTTGAGTCCAGTTCACTGAGCAAGGAGTAGGTCTTGTCTATTACATATTGGGTTCATGGAACGGTATCTGAGCTAATTTGAAACCCTTGTTTTATGCATCACCCCACCTCACCTTTCCCGTTAAGCAGCCATAGTGTGTTTTCTAAACGTGTGACTCTGTTCTGTTTTGTAATTCAGTTCAAGGGTAGCGGTTTTTACATTCCCTCTATAAGTGATATCTCATGATAAGTGTCTTTTTCTGTGTGACTTTTTTCACTTAGAATCGTCATACCTAAATCCACTCATCATGCTGCTACTAGCCTTATGACATTGATTTCATGGCTGAGTGATATTCCATTCAACATAAGGACCACATCTTCTTTATCCATTCTTCTCTTTCCTGGGATATTTAAGGTGTAACGAAGTGGAGGTTCTTGTCAACAGAGTAGCCCAAAACTTTGGGGTGCCTGTGTGTTGCTGATTTTTAATTTTCCCAATTTATACGCCCATGAGTGGAAGTGCCCTATGGTCTCTAAGCTGAGTTTTTTAGATGTTTCAGGACACACCGTACACTTCTCCAGAGTGGCTGTTGGCAATTTACATCCTTCCCATCAGCGTAGCAAGGCTCCCATTTCTCCATGGCCTGTCCTGTATTTCTGGTTTTGACACTTTATTCAGCATGGCCCTTTTGACCGATGGGAAGCGAGACTTCTTTGTAACGCTGATTTGCCTTTCCAGGTTGCTTGGTTGGCCAAAAAGGGCGTATGCGTTTTTTCCTGTATATATTCAGGAAAAAACGCATACGCCCTTTTTGGCCAAGGGCATCATTGTCGAGGTTTTGCCGCTTTTCCTGTGCTTTAAAGGTGATTCGAATCTACCTCCTGAAATCTGTTTCCTGCAATTCTGCCTTGCTTTCAAATCCTCTTCGTTGCCTTCCCTCAATATATTTGTGGACGAGAGTTATCATTTCTAAGTCTGCAGGTTTGTGAATTGCAGTGCCCCTGAGCTCCATTATTCAACTCGCTTTCTTGGGAGCTGGCCGCAAAAGCGCAGGATTGCTTCAGGCCGTATTCTGCTTCCTGGCGGCAGGCTGAGCCTGTGGTTAATTCTTCTTCCTGATGGGAAAATAGTGTCACCTGTGCCTGTCCCAACACCTACAGCTAGTCTCTCATTGGTTCCCCCTCTTCCCGTTCATCGTCAGGACAAATTGCAATCTGTACGGAACAGGAAGATAAATGTGCTGATTCTCCAAGGAGGGAGATTGCTAGTAAAGCGGCTGGAATGGCGAACCGGAGCACAAGGAGATGAGAAATGAGGTTCGTTTTAGCAACCTTTCCCGATCACACGGTGTACCATCTTCGGGGTTTCTCATGCATGTTTTCAATGTAGGACGATGCCCTTGAACCTGGAGATTTGGGACCCATGGGATGGGTACCACGCCGTATTACTTTAAAGGGTCTGCGTTTGCTCACCCAACCTCACCAAACCTCTCAGCCCCAAGAGTGTCCACCCTTATGTCTCAGTCAGCTGTGGGTCTAGATATGGTCAATCCAGGTGGCATCACAGCCCCTGAACGAATTTTGTAAGAATTTCTCTCTCTTTCACTGTCTTTGTTTCACGGGTTTTGAAAAGTAATTGATTTTTATAATGGGGTTTAGCTGCTTTTCACTGCTGTGTTTATGCCGCTTTACACCCACTTGACTCACTTACAGAGAGATATCAATACATAGGTTTTAAGATTCTTACTAGTCAGATATATTCTTGGGCGGTGAATAGGGGGTGTTGAGTCCAGTTCACTGAGCAAGGAGTAGGTCTTGTCTATTACATATCGGGTTTATGGAACGGTATCTGAGCTAATTTGAAACCCTTGTTTTATGCATCACCCCACCTCACCTTTCCCGTTAAGCAGCCATAGTGTGTTTTCTAAACGTGTGACTCTGTTCTGTTTTGTAATTCAGTTCAAGGGTAGCGGTTTTTACATTCCCTCTATAAGTGATATCTCATGATAAGTGTCTTTTTCTGTGGGACTTATTTCACTTAGAATCGTCATACCTAAATCCACTCATCATGCTGCTACTAGCCTTATGACATTGATTTCATGGCTGAGTGATATTCCATTGTATATAAGGACCATATCTTCTTTATCCATTCTTCTCTTTCCTGGGATATTTAAGGTGTAACGAAGTGGAGGTTCTTGTCAACAGAGTAGCCCAAAACTTTGGGGTGCCTGTGTCTTGCTGATTTTTAGTTTTCCCAATTTATAGGCCCATGAGTGGAAGGGCCCTATGGTCTCTAAGCTGAGTTTTTTAGATGTTTCAGGACACACCGTACACTTCTGCAGAGTGGCTGTTGGCAATTTACATCCCGCCCATCAGCGTAGCAAGGCTCCCATTTCTCCATGGCCTGTCCTGCATTTCTGGTTTTGACTTTTTATTCAGCATGGCCCTTTTGACCGATGGAAAGCGAGACTTCTTTGTAGCGCTGATTTGCCTTTCCAGGTTGCTTGGGTGGCCAAAAAGGGCGTATGCGTTTTTTCTGAATATATTCAGGAAAAAACGCATACGCCCTTTTTGGCCAAGGGCATCATTGTTGAGGTTTTGCCGCTTTTCCTGTGCTTTAAAGGCGATTCGAATCTACCTCCTGAAATCTGTTTCCTGCAATTCTGCCTTGCTTTCAAATCCTCTTCGTTGCCTTCCCTCAATATATTTGTGGACGAGAGTTATCATTTCTAAGTCTGCAGGTTTGTGAATTGCAGTGCCCCTGAGCTCCATTATTCAACTCGCTTTCTTGGGAGCTGGCCGCAAAAGCGCAGGATTGCTTCAGGCCGTATTCTGCTTCCTGGCGGCAGGCTGAGCCTGTGGTTAATTCTTCTTCCTGATGGGAAAATAGAGTGACCTGTGCCTGTCCCAACACCTAGAGCTAGTCTCTCATTGGTTCCCCCTCTTCCCGTGCATCCTCAGGACAAATTGCAACCTGTACGGAACAGGAGGATAAAGGTGCTGATTCTCCAAGGAGGGAGATTGCTAGTAAAGCGGCTGGAATGGCGAACCGGAGCACAAGGAGATGAGAAATGAGGTGCGTTTTAGAAACCTTTCCCGATCACACGGTGTACCATCTTCGGGGTTTCTCATGCATGTTTTCAGTGTAGGACGATGCCCTTGAACCTGGAGATTTGGGACCCATGGGATGGGTACCACGCCGTATTAATTTAAAGGGTCTGCGTTTGCTCACCCAACCTCACCAAACCTCTCAGCCCCAAGAGTGTCCACCCTTATGTCTCAATCAGCTGTGGGTCTAGATATGGTCAATCCAGGTGGCATCACAGCCCCTGAACGAATTTCCTAAGAATTTCTCTCTCTTTCACTGTCTTTGTTTCACGGGTTTTGAAAAGTAATTGATTTTTATAATGGGGTTTAGCTGCTTTTCACTGCTGTGTTTATGCCGCTTTACACCCACTTGACTCACTTACAGAGAGATATCAATACATAGGTTTTAAGAGTCTTACTAGTCAGATATATTCTTGGGCGGTGAATAGGGGGTGTTGAGTCCAGTTCACTGAGCAAGGAGTAGGTCTTGTCTATTACATATTGGGTTCATGGAACGGTATCTGAGCTAATTTGAAACCCTTGTTTTATGCATCACCCCACCTCACCTTTCCCGTTAAGCAGCCATAGTCTGTTTTCTAAACGTGTGACTCTGTTCTGTTTTGTAATTCAGTTCAAGGGTAGCGGTTTTTACATTCCCTCTATAAGTGATATCTCATGATAAGTGTCTTTTTCTGTGTGACTTATTTCACTTAGAATCGTCATACCTAAATCCACTCATCATGCTGCTACTAGCCTTATGACATTGATTTCATGGCTGAGTGATATTCCATTGAACATAAGGACCACATCTTCTTTATCCATTCTTCTCTTTCCTGGGATATTTAAGGTGTAACGAAGTGGAGGTTCTTGTCAACAGAGTAGCCCAAAACTTTGGGGTGCCTGTGTGTTGCTGATTTTTAATTTTCCCAATTTATACGCCCATGAGTGGAAGTGCCCTATGGTCTCTAAGCTGAGTTTTTTAGATGTTTCAGGACACACCGTACACTTCTCCAGAGTGGCTGTTGGCAATTTACATCCTTCCCATCAGCGTAGCAAGGCTCCCATTTCTCCATGGCCTGTCCTGTATTTCTGGTTTTGACACTTTATTCAGCATGGCCCTTTTGACCGATGGGAAGCGAGACTTCTTTGTAGCGCTGATTTGCCTTTCCAGGTTGCTTGGTTGGCCAAAAAGGGCGTATGCGTTTTTTCCTGTATATATTCAGGAAAAAACGCATACGCCCTTTTTGGCCAAGGACATCATTGTCGAGGTTTTGCCGCTTTTCCTGTGCTTTAAAGGTGATTCGAATCTACCTCCTGAAATCTGTTTCCTGCAATTCTGCCTTGCTTTCAAATCCTCTTCGTTGCCTTCCCTCAATATATTTGTGGACGAGAGTTATCATTTCTAAGTCTGCAGGTTTGTGAATTGCAGTGCCCCTGAGCTCCATTATTCAACTCGCTTTCTTGGGAGCTGGCCGCAAAAGCGCAGGATTGCTTCAGGCCGTATTCTGCTTCCTGGCGGCAGGCTGAGCCTGTGGTTAATTCTTCTTCCTGATGGGAAAATAGTGTCACCTGTGCCTGTCCCAACACCTACAGCTAGTCTCTCATTGGTTCCCCCTCTTCCCGTTCATCGTCAGGACAAATTGCAATCTGTACGGAACAGGAAGATAAATGTGCTGATTCTCCAAGGAGGGAGATTGCTAGTAAAGCGGCTGGAATGGCGAACCGGAGCACAAGGAGATGAGAAATGAGGTGCGTTTTAGAAACCTTTCCCGATCACACGGTGTACCATCTTCGGGGTTTCTCATGCATGTTTTCAGTGTAGGACGATGCCCTTGAACCTGGAGATTTGGGACCCATGGGATGGGTACCACGCCATATTTCTTTAAAGGGTCTGCGTTTGCTCACCCAACCTCACCAAACCTCTCAGCCCCAAGAGTGTCCACCCTTATGTCTCAATCAGCTGTGGGTCTAGATATGGTCAATCCAGGTGGCATCACAGCCCCTGAACGAATTTTGTAAGAATTTCTCTCTCTTTCACTGTCTTTGTTTCACGGGTTTTTAAAAGTAAATGATTTTTATAATGGGGTTTAGCTGCTTTTCACTGCTGTGTTTATGCCGCTTTACACCCACTTGACTCACTTACAGAGAGATATCAATACATAGGTTTTAAGAGTCTTACTAGTCAGATATATTCTTGGGCGGTGAATAGGGGGTGTTGAGTCCAGTTCACTGAGCAAGGAGTAGGTCTTGTCTATTACATATTGGGTTCATGGAACGGTATCTGAGCTAATTTGAAACCCTTGTTTTATGCATCACCCCACCTCACCTTTCCCGTTAAGCAGCCATAGTGTGTTTTCTAAACGTGTGACTCTGTTCTGTTTTGTAATTCAGTTCAAGGGTAGCGGTTTTTACATTCCCTCTATAAGTGATATCTTATGATAAGTGTCTTTTTCTGTGTGACTTATTTCACTTAGAATCGTCATACCTAAATCCACTCATCATGCCGCTACTAGCCTTATGACATTGATTTCATGGCTGAGTGATATTCCATTGTATATAAGGACCACATCTTCTTTATCCATTCTTCTCTTTCCTGGGATATTTAAGGTGTAACGAAGTGGAGGTTCTTGTCAGCAGAGTAGCCCAAAACTTTGGGGTGCCTGTGTCTTGCTGATTTTTAGTTTTCCCAATTTATACGCCCATGAGTGGAAGGGCCCTATGCTCTCTAAGCTGAGTTTTTTAGATGTTTCAGGACACACCGTACACTTCTCCAGAGTGGCTGTTGGCAATTTACATCCCGCCCATCAGCGTAGCAAGGCTCCCATTTCTCCATGGCCTGTCGTGCATTTCTGGTTTTGACACTTTATTCAGCATGGCCCTTTTGACCGATGGGAAGCGAGACTTCTTTGTAGCGCTGATTTGCCTTTCCAGGTTGCTTGGTTGGCCAAAAAGGGCGTATGCGTTTTTTCCTGAATATATTCAGGAAAAAACGCATACGCCCTTTTTGGCCAAGGGCATTATTGTCGAGGTTTTGCCGCTTTTCCTGTGCTTTAAAGGCGATTCGAATCTACCTCCTGAAATCTGTTTCCTGCAATTCTGCCTTGCTTTCAAATCCTCTTTGTTGCCTTCCCTCAATATATTTGTGGACGAGAGTTATCATTTCTAAGTCTGCAGGTTTGTGAATTGCAGTGCCCCTGAGCTCCATTATTCAACTCGCTTTCTTGGGAGCTGGCCGCAAAAGCGCAGGATTGCTTCAGGCCGTATTCTGCTTCCTGGCGGCAGGCTGAGCCTGTGGTTAATTCTTCTTCCTGATGGGAAAATAGAGTGACCTGTGCCTGTCCCAACACCTAGAGCTAGTCTCTCATTGGTTCCCCCTCTTCCCGTGCATCCTCAGGACAAATTGCAACCTGTACGGAACAGGAGGATAAAGGTGCTGATTCTCCAAGGAGGGAGATTGCTAGTAAAGCGGCTGGAATGGCGAACCGGAGCACAAGGAGTTGAGAAATGAGGTGCGTTTTAGAAACCTTTCCCGATCACACGGTGTACCATCTTCGGGGTTTCTCATGCATGTTTTCAGTGTAGGACGATGCCCTTGAACCTGGAGATTTGGGACCCATGGGATGGGTACCACGCCGTATTAATTTAAAGGGTCTGCGTTTGCTCACCCAACCTCACCAAACCTCTCAGCCCCAAGAGTGTCCACCCTTATGTCTCAATCAGCTGTGGGTCTAGATATGGTCAATCCAGGTGGCATCACAGCCCCTGAACGAATTTTGTAAGAATTTCTCTCTCTTTCACTGTCTTTGTTTCACGGGTTTTGAAAAGTAATTGATTTTTATAGTGGGGTTTAGCTGCTTTTCACTGCTGTGTTTATGCCGCTTTACACCCACTTGACTCACTTACAGAGAGATATCAATACATAGGTTTTAAGAGTCTTACTAGTCAGATATATTCTTGGGCGGTGAATAGGGGGTGTTGAGTCCAGTTCACTGAGCAAGGAGTAGGTCTTGTCTATTACATATTGGGTTCATGGAACGGTATCTGAGCTAATTTGAAACCCTTGTTTTATGCATCACCCCACCTCACCTTTCCCGTTAAGCAGCCATAGTCTGTTTTCTAAACGTGTGACTCTGTTCTGTTTTGTAATTCAGTTCAAGGGTAGCGGTTTTTACATTCCCTCTATAAGTGATATCTCATGATAAGTGTCTTTTTCTGTGTGACTTATTTCACTTAGAATCGTCATACCTAAATCCACTCATCATGCTGCTACTAGCCTTATGACATTGATTTCATGGCTGAGTGATATTCCATTGTACATAAGGACCACAACTTCTTTATCCATTCTTCTCTTTCCTGGGATATTTAAGGTGTAACGAAGTGGAGTTTCTTGTCAACAGAGTAGCCCAAAACTTTGGGGTGCCTGTGTCTTGCTGATTTTTAGTTTTCCCAATTTATAGGCCCATGAGTGGAAGGGCCCTATGCTCTCTAAGCTGAGTTTTTTAGATGTTTCAGGACACACCGTACACTTCTCCAGAGTGACTGTTGGCAATTTACATCCCGCCCATCGGCGTAACAAGGCTCCCATTTCTCCATGGCCTGTCCTGCATTTCTGGTTTTGACACTTTATTCAGCATGGCCCTTTTGACCGATGGGAAGCGAGACTTCTTTGTAGCGCTGATTTGCCTTTCCAGGTTGCTTGGTTGGCCAAAAAGGGCGTATGCGTTTTTTCCTGAATATATTCAGGAAAAAACGCATACGCCCTTTTTGGCCAAGGGCATCGTTGTCGAGGTTTTGCCGCTTTTCCTGTGCTTTAAAGGCGATTCGAATCTACCTCCTGAAATCTGTTTCCTGCAATTCTGCCTTGCTTTCAAATCCTCTTCGTTGCCTTCCCTCAATATATTTGTGGACGAGAGTTATCATTTCTAAGTCTGCAGGTTTGTGAATTGCAGTGCCCATGAGCTCCATTTTTCAACTCGCTTTCTTGGGAGTTGGCCGCAAAAGCGCAGGATTGCTTCAGGCCGTATTCTGGCTCCTGGCGGCAGGCTGAGCCTGTGGTTAATTCTTCTTCCTGATGGGAAAATAGAGTGACCTGTGCCTGTCCCAACACCTAGAGCTAGTCTCTCATTGGTTCCCCCTCTTCCCGTGCATCCTCAGGACAAATTGCAACCTGTACAGAACAGGAGGATGAAGGTGCTGATTCTCCAAGGAGGGAGATTGCTAGTAAAGCGGCTGGAATGGCGAACCGGAGCACAAGGAGATGAGAAATGAGGTGCGTTTTAGAAACCTTTCCCGATCACACGGTGTACCATCTTCGGGGTTTCTCATGCATGTTTTCAGTGTAGGACGATGCCCTTGAACCTGGAGATTTGGGACCCATGGGATGGGTACCACGCCGTATTTCTTTAAAGGGTCTGCGTTTGCTCACCCAACCTCACCAAACCTCTCAGCCCCAAGAGTGTCCACCCTTATGTCTCAATCAGCTGTGGGTCTAGATATGGTCAATCCAGGTGGCATCACAGCCCCTGAACGAATTTCCTAAGAATTTCTCTCTCTTTCACTGTCTTTGTTTCACGGGTTTTTAAAAGTAATTGATTTTTATAATGGGGTTTAGCTGCTTTTCACTGCTGTGTTTATGCCACTTTACACACACTTGACTCAGTTACAGAGAGATATCAATACATAGGTTTGAAGATTCTTACTAGTCAGATATATTCTTGGGTGGTGAATAGGGGGTGTTGAGTCCAGTTTACTGAGCCAGGAGTAGGTCTTGTCTATTACATATTGGGTTCATGGAACGGTATCTGAGCTAATTTGAAACCCTTGTTTTATGCATCACCCCACCTCACCTTTCCCGTTAAGCAGCCATAGTGTGTTTTCTAAACGTGTGACTCTGTTCTGTTTTGTAATTCAGTTCAAGGGTAGCGGTTTTTACATTCCCTCTATAAGTGATATCTCATGATAAGTGTCTTTTTCTGTGTGACTTATTTCACTTAGAATCGTCATACCTAAGTCCACTCATCATGCTGCTACTAGCCTTATGACATTGATTTCATGGCTGAGTGATATTCCATTGTATATAAGGACCACATCTTCTTTATCCATTCTTCTCTTTCCTGGGATATTTAAGGTGTAACGAAGTGGAGGTTCTTGTCAACAGAGTAGCCCAAAACTTTGGGGTGCCTGTGTCTTGCTGATTTTTAGTTTTCCCAATTTATAGGCCCATGAGTGGAAGTGCCCTATGGTCTCTAAGATGAGTTTTTTAGATGTTTCAGGACACACCGTACACTTCTCCAGAGTGGCTGTTGGCAATTTACATCCCGCCCATCAGCGTAGCAAGGCTCCCATTTCTCCATGGACTGTCCTTCATTTCTGGTTTTGACACTTTTTTCAGCATGCCCCTTTTGACCGATGGGAAGCGAGACTTCTTTGTAGCGCTGATTTGCCTTTCCAGGTTGCTTGGTTGGCCAAAAAGGGCGTATGCGTTTTTTCCTGAATATATTCAGGAAAAAACGCATACGCCCTTTTTGGCCAAGGGCATCATTGTCGAGGTTTTGCCGCTTTTCCTGTGCTTTAAAGGCGATTCGAATCTACCTCCTGAAATCAGTTTCCTGCAATTCCGCCTTGCTTTCAAATCCTCTTCGTTGCCTTCCCTCAATATATTTGTGGACGAGAGTTATCATTTCTAAGTCTGCAGGTTTGTGAATTGCAGTGCCCCTGAGCTCCATTCTTCAACTCGGTTTCTTGGGAGCTGGCCGCAAAAGCGCAGGATTGCTTCAGGCCGTATTCTCGTTCCTGGCGGCAGGCTGAGCCTGTGGTTAATTCTTCTTCCTGATGGGAAAATAGAGTGACCTGTGCCTGTCCCAACACCTAGAGCTAGTCTCTCATTGGTTCCCCCTCTTCCCGTGCATCCTCAGGACAAATTGCAACCTGTACGGAACAGGAGGATAAAGGTGCTGATTCTCCAAGGAGGGAGATTGCTAGTAAAGCGGCTGGAATGGCGAACCGGAGCACAAGGAGTTGAGAAATGAGGTGCGTTTTAGAAACCTTTCCCGATCACACGGTGTACCATCTTCGGGGTTTCTCATGCATGTTTTCAGTGTAGGACGATGCCCTTGAACCTGGAGATTTGGGACCCATGGGATGGGTACCACGCCGTATTAATTTAAAGGGTCTGCGTTTGCTCACCCAACCTCACCAAACCTCTCAGCCCCAAGAGTGTCCACCCTTATGTCTCAATCAGCTGTGGGTCTAGATATGGTCAATCCAGGTGGCATCACAGCCCCTGAACGAATTTTGTAAGAATTTCTCTCTCTTTCACTGTCTTTGTTTCACGGGTTTTTAAAAGTAATTGATTTTTATAATGGGGTTTAGCTGCTTTTCACTGTTGTGTTTTTGCCGCTTTACACCCACTTGACTCACTTACAGAGAGATATCAATACATAGGTTTTAAGAGTCTTACTAGTCAGATATATTCTTGGGCGGTGAATAGGGGGTGTTGAGTCCAGTTCACTGAGCAAGGAGTAGGTCTTGTCTATTACATATTGGGTTCATGGAACGGTATCTGAGCTAATTTGAAACCCTTGTTTTATGCATCACCCCACCTCACCTTTCCCGTTAAGCAGCCATAGTGTGTTTTCTAAACGTGTGACTCTGTTCTGTTTTGTAATTCAGTTCAAGGGTAGCGGTTTTTACATTCCCTCTATAAGTGATATCTCATGATAAGTGTCTTTTTCTGTGTGACTTATTTCACTTAGAATCGTCATACCTAAATCCACTCATCATGCTGCTACTAGCCTTATGACATTGATTTCATGGCTGAGTGATATTCCATTGTACATAAGGACCACATCTTCTTTATCCATTCTTCTCTTTCCTGGGATATTTAAGGTGTAACGAAGTGGAGGTTCTTGTCAACAGAGTAGCCCAAAACTTTGGGGTGCCTGTGTCTTGCTGATTTTTAGTTTTCCCAATTTATAGGCCCATGAGTGGAAGGGCCCTATGCTCTCTAAGCTGAGTTTTTTAGATGTTTCAGGACACACCGTACACTTCTCCAGAGTGGCTGTTGGCAATTTACATCCCGCCCATCAGCGTAGCAAGGCTCCCATTTCTCCATGGACTGTCCTGCATTTCTGGTTTTGACACTTTTTTCAGCATGCCCCTTTTGACCGATGGGAAGCGAGACTTCTTTGTAGCGCTGATTTGCCTTTCCAGGTTGCTTGGTTGGCCAAAAAGGGCCTATGCGTTTTTTCCTGAATATATTCAGGAAAAAACGCATACGCCCTTTTTGGCCAAGGGCATCATTGTCGAGGTTTTGCCGCTTTTCCTGTGCTTTAAAGGCGATTCGAATCTACCTCCTGAAATCAGTTTCCTGCAATTCCGCCTTGCTTTCAAATCCTCTTCGTTGCCTTCCCTCAATATATTTGTGGACGAGAGTTATCATTTCTAAGTCTGCAGGTTTGTGAATTGCAGTTCCCCTGAGCTCCATTATTCAACTCGCTTTCTTGGGAGCTGGCCGCAAAAGCGCAGGATTGCTTCAGGCCGTATTCTGGCTCCTGGCGGCAGGCTGAGCCTGTGGTTAATTCTTCTTCCTGATGGGAAAATAGAGTGACCTGTGCCTGTCCCAACACCTAGAGCTAGTCTCTCATTGGTTCCCCCTCTTCCCGTGCATCCTCAGGACAAATTGCAACCTGTACGGAACAGGAGGATAAAGGTGCTGATTCTCCAAGGAGGGAGATTGCTAGTAAAGCGGCTGGAATGGCGAACCGGAGCACAAGGAGTTGAGAAATGAGGTGCGTTTTAGAAACCTTTCCCGATCACACGGTGTACCATCTTCGGGGATTCTCATGCATGTTTTCAGTGTAGGACGATGCCCTTGAACCTGGAGATTTGGGACCCATGGGATGGGTACCACGCCGTATTAATTTAAAGGGTCTGCGTTTGCTCACCCAACCTCACCAAACCTCTCAGCCCCAAGAGTGTCCACCCTTATGTCTCAATCAGCTGTGGGTCTAGATATGGTCAATCCAGGTGGCATCACAGCCCCTGAACGAATTTCCTAAGAATTTCTCTCTCTTTCACTGTCTTTGTTTCACGGGTTTTTAAAAGTAAATGATTTTTATAATGGGGTTTAGCTGCTTTTCACTGCTGTGTTTATGCCGCTTTACACCCACTTGACTCACTTACAGAGAGATATCAATACATAGGTTTTAAGAGTCTTACTAGTCAGATATATTCTTGGGCGGTGAATAGGGGGTGTTGAGTCCAGTTCACTGAGCAAGGAGTAGGTCTTGTCTATTACATATTGGGTTCATGGAACGGTATCTGAGCTAATTTGAAACCCTTGTTTTATGCATCACCCCACCTCACCTTTCCCGTTAAGCAGCCATAGTGTGTTTTCTAAACGTGTGACTCTGTTCTGTTTTGTAATTCAGTTCAAGGGTAGCGGTTTTTACATTCCCTCTATAAGTGATATCTTATGATAAGTGTCTTTTTCTGTGTGACTTATTTCACTTAGAATCGTCATACCTAAATCCACTCATCATGCCGCTACTAGCCTTATGACATTGATTTCATGGCTGAGTGATATTCCATTGTATATAAGGACCACATCTTCTTTATCCATTCTTCTCTTTCCTGGGATATTTAAGGTGTAACGAAGTGGAGGTTCTTGTCAGCAGAGTAGCCCAAAACTTTGGGGTGCCTGTGTCTTGCTGATTTTTAGTTTTCCCAATTTATACGCCCATGAGTGGAAGGGCCCTATGCTCTCTAAGCTGAGTTTTTTAGATGTTTCAGGACACACCGTACACTTCTCCAGAGTGGCTGTTGGCAATTTACATCCCGCCCATCAGCGTAGCAAGGCTCCCATTTCTCCATGGCCTGTCGTGCATTTCTGGTTTTGACACTTTATTCAGCATGGCCCTTTTGACCGATGGGAAGCGAGACTTCTTTGTAGCGCTGATTTGCCTTTCCAGGTTGCTTGGTTGGCCAAAAAGGGCGTATGCGTTTTTTCCTGAATATATTCAGGAAAAAACGCATACGCCCTTTTTGGCCAAGTGCATTATTGTCGAGGTTTTGCCGCTTTTCCTGTGCTTTAAAGGCGATTCGAATCTACCTCCTGAAATCTGTTTCCTGCAATTCTGCCTTGCTTTCAAATCCTCTTTGTTGCCTTCCCTCAATATATTTGTGGACGAGAGTTATCATTTCTAAGTCTGCAGGTTTGTGAATTGCAGTGCCCCTGAGCTCCATTATTCAACTCGCTTTCTTGGGAGCTGGCCGCAAAAGCGCAGGATTGCTTCAGGCCGTATTCTGCTTCCTGGCGGCAGGCTGAGCCTGTGGTTAATTCTTCTTCCTGATGGGAAAATAGAGTGACCTGTGCCTGTCCCAACACCTAGAGCTAGTCTCTCATTGGTTCCCCCTCTTCCCGTGCATCCTCAGGACAAATTGCAACCTGTACGGAACAGGAGGATAAAGGTGCTGATTCTCCAAGGAGGGAGATTGCTAGTAAAGCGGCTGGAATGGCGAACCGGAGCACAAGGAGTTGAGAAATGAGGTGCGTTTTAGAAACCTTTCCCGATCACACGGTGTACCATCTTCGGGGTTTCTCATGCATGTTTTCAGTGTAGGACGATGCCCTTGAACCTGGAGATTTGGGACCCATGGGATGGGTACCACGCCGTATTAATTTAAAGGGTCTGCGTTTGCTCACCCAACCTCACCAAACCTCTCAGCCCCAAGAGTGTCCACCCTTATGTCTCAATCAGCTGTGGGTCTAGATATGGTCAATCCAGGTGGCATCACAGCCCCTGAACGAATTTTGTAAGAATTTCTCTCTCTTTCACTGTCTTTGTTTCACGGGTTTTGAAAAGTAATTGATTTTTATAGTGGGGTTTAGCTGCTTTTCACTGCTGTGTTTATGCCGCTTTACACCCACTTGACTCACTTACAGAGAGATATCAATACATAGGTTTTAAGAGTCTTACTAGTCAGATATATTCTTGGGCGGTGAATAGGGGGTGTTGAGTCCAGTTCACTGAGCAAGGAGTAGGTCTTGTCTATTACATATTGGGTTCATGGAACGGTATCTGAGCTAATTTGAAACCCTTGTTTTATGCATCACCCCACCTCACCTTTCCCGTTAAGCAGCCATAGTCTGTTTTCTAAACGTGTGACTCTGTTCTGTTTTGTAATTCAGTTCAAGGGTAGCGGTTTTTACATTCCCTCTATAAGTGATATCTCATGATAAGTGTCTTTTTCTGTGTGACTTATTTCACTTAGAATCGTCATACCTAAATCCACTCATCATGCTGCTACTAGCCTTATGACATTGATTTCATGGCTGAGTGATATTCCATTGTACATAAGGACCACAACTTCTTTATCCATTCTTCTCTTTCCTGGGATATTTAAGGTGTAACGAAGTGGAGTTTCTTGTCAACAGAGTAGCCCAAAACTTTGGGGTGCCTGTGTCTTGCTGATTTTTAGTTTTCCCAATTTATAGGCCCATGAGTGGAAGGGCCCTATGCTCTCTAAGCTGAGTTTTTTAGATGTTTCAGGACACACCGTACACTTCTCCAGAGTGACTGTTGGCAATTTACATCCCGCCCATCGGCGTAACAAGGCTCCCATTTCTCCATGGCCTGTCCTGCATTTCTGGTTTTGACACTTTATTCAGCATGGCCCTTTTGACCGATGGGAAGCGAGACTTCTTTGTAGCGCTGATTTGCCTTTCCAGGTTGCTTGGTTGGCCAAAAAGGGCGTATGCGTTTTTTCCTGAATATATTCAGGAAAAAACGCATACGCCCTTTTTGGCCAAGGGCATCGTTGTCGAGGTTTTGCCGCTTTTCCTGTGCTTTAAAGGCGATTCGAATCTACCTCCTGAAATCTGTTTCCTGCAATTCTGCCTTGCTTTCAAATCCTCTTCGTTGCCTTCCCTCAATATATTTGTGGACGAGAGTTATCATTTCTAAGTCTGCAGGTTTGTGAATTGCAGTGCCCATGAGCTCCATTTTTCAACTCGCTTTCTTGGGAGTTGGCCGCAAAAGCGCAGGATTGCTTCAGGCCGTATTCTGGCTCCTGGCGGCAGGCTGAGCCTGTGGTTAATTCTTCTTCCTGATGGGAAAATAGAGTGACCTGTGCCTGTCCCAACACCTAGAGCTAGTCTCTCATTGGTTCCCCCTCTTCCCGTGCATCCTCAGGACAAATTGCAACCTGTACAGAACAGGAGGATGAAGGTGCTGATTCTCCAAGGAGGGAGATTGCTAGTAAAGCGGCTGGAATGGCGAACCGGAGCACAAGGAGATGAGAAATGAGGTGCGTTTTAGAAACCTTTCCCGATCACACGGTGTACCATCTTCGGGGTTTCTCATGCATGTTTTCAGTGTAGGACGATGCCCTTGAACCTGGAGATTTGGGACCCATGGGATGGGTACCACGCCGTATTTCTTTAAAGGGTCTGCGTTTGCTCACCCAACCTCACCAAACCTCTCAGCCCCAAGAGTGTCCACCCTTATGTCTCAATCAGCTGTGGGTCTAGATATGGTCAATCCAGGTGGCATCACAGCCCCTGAACGAATTTCCTAAGAATTTCTCTCTCTTTCACTGTCTTTGTTTCACGGGTTTTTAAAAGTAATTGATTTTTATAATGGGGTTTAGCTGCTTTTCACTGCTGTGTTTATGCCACTTTACACACACTTGACTCAGTTACAGAGAGATATCAATACATAGGTTTGAAGATTCTTACTAGTCAGATATATTCTTGGGTGGTGAATAGGGGGTGTTGAGTCCAGTTTACTGAGCCAGGAGTAGGTCTTGTCTATTACATATTGGGTTCATGGAACGGTATCTGAGCTAATTTGAAACCCTTGTTTTATGCATCACCCCACCTCACCTTTCCCGTTAAGCAGCCATAGTGTGTTTTCTAAACGTGTGACTCTGTTCTGTTTTGTAATTCAGTTCAAGGGTAGCGGTTTTTACATTCCCTCTATAAGTGATATCTCATGATAAGTGTCTTTTTCTGTGTGACTTATTTCACTTAGAATCGTCATACCTAAGTCCACTCATCATGCTGCTACTAGCCTTATGACATTGATTTCATGGCTGAGTGATATTCCATTGTATATAAGGACCACATCTTCTTTATCCATTCTTCTCTTTCCTGGGATATTTAAGGTGTAACGAAGTGGAGGTTCTTGTCAACAGAGTAGCCCAAAACTTTGGGGTGCCTGTGTCTTGCTGATTTTTAGTTTTCCCAATTTATAGGCCCATGAGTGGAAGTGCCCTATGGTCTCTAAGATGAGTTTTTTAGATGTTTCAGGACACACCGTACACTTCTCCAGAGTGGCTGTTGGCAATTTACATCCCGCCCATCAGCGTAGCAAGGCTCCCATTTCTCCATGGACTGTCCTTCATTTCTGGTTTTGACACTTTTTTCAGCATGCCCCTTTTGACCGATGGGAAGCGAGACTTCTTTGTAGCGCTGATTTGCCTTTCCAGGTTGCTTGGTTGGCCAAAAAGGGCGTATGCGTTTTTTCCTGAATATATTCAGGAAAAAACGCATACGCCCTTTTTGGCCAAGGGCATCATTGTCGAGGTTTTGCCGCTTTTCCTGTGCTTTAAAGGCGATTCGAATCTACCTCCTGAAATCAGTTTCCTGCAATTCCGCCTTGCTTTCAAATCCTCTTCGTTGCCTTCCCTCAATATATTTGTGGACGAGAGTTATCATTTCTAAGTCTGCAGGTTTGTGAATTGCAGTGCCCCTGAGCTCCATTCTTCAACTCGGTTTCTTGGGAGCTGGCCGCAAAAGCGCAGGATTGCTTCAGGCCGTATTCTCGTTCCTGGCGGCAGGCTGAGCCTGTGGTTAATTCTTCTTCCTGATGGGAAAATAGAGTGACCTGTGCCTGTCCCAACACCTAGAGCTAGTCTCTCATTGGTTCCCCCTCTTCCCGTGCATCCTCAGGACAAATTGCAACCTGTACGGAACAGGAGGATAAAGGTGCTGATTCTCCAAGGAGGGAGATTGCTAGTAAAGCGGCTGGAATGGCGAACCGGAGCACAAGGAGTTGAGAAATGAGGTGCGTTTTAGAAACCTTTCCCGATCACACGGTGTACCATCTTCGGGGTTTCTCATGCATGTTTTCAGTGTAGGACGATGCCCTTGAACCTGGAGATTTGGGACCCATGGGATGGGTACCACGCCGTATTAATTTAAAGGGTCTGCGTTTGCTCACCCAACCTCACCAAACCTCTCAGCCCCAAGAGTGTCCACCCTTATGTCTCAATCAGCTGTGGGTCTAGATATGGTCAATCCAGGTGGCATCACAGCCCCTGAACGAATTTTGTAAGAATTTCTCTCTCTTTCACTGTCTTTGTTTCACGGGTTTTTAAAAGTAATTGATTTTTATAATGGGGTTTAGCTGCTTTTCACTGTTGTGTTTTTGCCGCTTTACACCCACTTGACTCACTTACAGAGAGATATCAATACATAGGTTTTAAGAGTCTTACTAGTCAGATATATTCTTGGGCGGTGAATAGGGGGTGTTGAGTCCAGTTCACTGAGCAAGGAGTAGGTCTTGTCTATTACATATTGGGTTCATGGAACGGTATCTGAGCTAATTTGAAACCCTTGTTTTATGCATCACCCCACCTCACCTTTCCCGTTAAGCAGCCATAGTGTGTTTTCTAAACGTGTGACTCTGTTCTGTTTTGTAATTCAGTTCAAGGGTAGCGGTTTTTACATTCCCTCTATAAGTGATATCTCATGATAAGTGTCTTTTTCTGTGTGACTTATTTCACTTAGAATCGTCATACCTAAATCCACTCATCATGCTGCTACTAGCCTTATGACATTGATTTCATGGCTGAGTGATATTCCATTGTACATAAGGACCACATCTTCTTTATCCATTCTTCTCTTTCCTGGGATATTTAAGGTGTAACGAAGTGGAGGTTCTTGTCAACAGAGTAGCCCAAAACTTTGGGGTGCCTGTGTCTTGCTGATTTTTAGTTTTCCCAATTTATAGGCCCATGAGTGGAAGGGCCCTATGCTCTCTAAGCTGAGTTTTTTAGATGTTTCAGGACACACCGTACACTTCTCCAGAGTGGCTGTTGGCAATTTACATCCCGCCCATCAGCGTAGCAAGGCTCCCATTTCTCCATGGACTGTCCTGCATTTCTGGTTTTGACACTTTTTTCAGCATGCCCCTTTTGACCGATGGGAAGCGAGACTTCTTTGTAGCGCTGATTTGCCTTTCCAGGTTGCTTGGTTGGCCAAAAAGGGCCTATGCGTTTTTTCCTGAATATATTCAGGAAAAAACGCATACGCCCTTTTTGGCCAAGGGCATCATTGTCGAGGTTTTGCCGCTTTTCCTGTGCTTTAAAGGCGATTCGAATCTACCTCCTGAAATCAGTTTCCTGCAATTCCGCCTTGCTTTCAAATCCTCTTCGTTGCCTTCCCTCAATATATTTGTGGACGAGAGTTATCATTTCTAAGTCTGCAGGTTTGTGAATTGCAGTTCCCCTGAGCTCCATTATTCAACTCGCTTTCTTGGGAGCTGGCCGCAAAAGCGCAGGATTGCTTCAGGCCGTATTCTGGCTCCTGGCGGCAGGCTGAGCCTGTGGTTAATTCTTCTTCCTGATGGGAAAATAGAGTGACCTGTGCCTGTCCCAACACCTAGAGCTAGTCTCTCATTGGTTCCCCCTCTTCCCGTGCATCCTCAGGACAAATTGCAACCTGTACGGAACAGGAGGATAAAGGTGCTGATTCTCCAAGGAGGGAGATTGCTAGTAAAGCGGCTGGAATGGCGAACCGGAGCACAAGGAGTTGAGAAATGAGGTGCGTTTTAGAAACCTTTCCCGATCACACGGTGTACCATCTTCGGGGATTCTCATGCATGTTTTCAGTGTAGGACGATGCCCTTGAACCTGGAGATTTGGGACCCATGGGATGGGTACCACGCCGTATTAATTTAAAGGGTCTGCGTTTGCTCACCCAACCTCACCAAACCTCTCAGCCCCAAGAGTGTCCACCCTTATGTCTCAATCAGCTGTGGGTCTAGATATGGTCAATCCAGGTGGCATCACAGCCCCTGAACGAATTTCCTAAGAATTTCTCTCTCTTTCACTGTCTTTGTTTCACGGGTTTTGAAAAGTAATTGATTTTTATAATGGGGTTTAGCTGCTTTTCACTGTTGTGTTTTTGCCGCTTTACACCCACTTGACTCACTTACAGAGAGATATCAATACATAGGTTTTAAGAGTCTTACTAGTCAGATATATTCTTGGGCGGTGAATAGGGGGTGTTGAGTCCAGTTCACTGAGCAAGGAGTAGGTCTTGTCTATTACATATTGGGTTCATGGAACGGTATCTGAGCTAATTTGAAACCCTTGTTTTATGCATCACCCCACCTCACCTTTCCCGTTAAGCAGCCATAGTGTGTTTTCTAAACGTGTGACTCTGTTCTGTTTTGTAATTCAGTTCAAGGGTAGCGGTTTTTACATTCCCTCTATAAGTGATATCTCATGATAAGTGTCTTTTTCTGTGTGACTTATTTCACTTAGAATCGTCATACCTAAATCCACTCATCATGCTGCTACTAGCCTTATGACATTGATTTCATGGCTGAGTGATATTCTATTGTACATAAGGACCACATCTTCTTTATCCATTCTTCTCTTTCCTGGGATATTTAAGGTGTAACGAAGTGGAGGTTCTTGTCAACAGAGTAGCCCAAAACTTTGGGGTGCCTGTGTCTTGCTGATTTTTAGTTTTCCCAATTTATAGGCCCATGAGTGGAAGGGCCCTATGCTCTCTAAGCTGAGTTTTTTAGATGTTTCAGGACACACCGTACACTTCTCCAGAGTGACTGTTGGCAATTTACATCCCGCCCATCGGCGTAGCAAGGCTCCCATTTCTCCATGGCCTGTCCTGCATTTCTGGTTTTGACACTTTCTTCAGCATGGCCCTTTTGACCGATGGGAAGCGAGACTTCTTTGTAGCGCTGATTTGCCTTTCCAGGTTGCTTGGTTGGCCAAAAAGGGCGTATGCGTTTTTTCCTGAATATATTCAGGAAAAAACGCATACGCCCTTTTTGGCCAAGGGCATCATTGTCGAGGTTTTGCCGCTTTTCCTGTGCTTTAAAGGCGATTCGAATCTACCTCCTGAAATCAGTTTCCTGCAATTCCGCCTTGCTTTCAAATCCTCTTCGTTGCCTTCCCTCAATATATTTGTGGACGAGAGTTATCATTTCTAAGTCTGCAGGTTTGTGAATTGCAGTGCCCCTGAGCTCCATTATTCAACTCGCTTTCTTGGGAGCTGGCCGCAAAAGCGCAGGATTGCTTCAGGCCGTATTCTGGTTCCTGGCGGCAGGCTGAGCCTGTGGTTAATTCTTCTTCCTGATGGGAAAATAGAGTGACCTGTGCCTGTCCCAACACCTAGAGCTAGTCTCTCATTGGTTCCCCCTCTTCCCGTGCATCCTCAGGACAAATTGCAACCTGTACGGAACAGGAGGATAAAGGTGCTGATTCTCCAAGGAGGGAGATTGCTAGTAAAGCGGCTGGAATGGCGAACCGGAGCACAAGGAGTTGAGAAATGAGGTGCGTTTTAGAAACCTTTCCCGATCACACGGTGTACCATCTTCGGGGTTTCTCATGCATGTTTTCAGTGTAGGACGATGCCCTTGAACCTGGAGATTTGGGACCCATGGGATGGGTACCACGCCGTATTAATTTAAAGGGTCTGCGTTTGCTCACCCAACCTCACCAAACCTCTCAGCCCCAAGAGTGTCCACCCTTATGTCTCAATCAGCTGTGGGTCTAGATATGGTCAATCCAGGTGGCATCACAGCCCCTGAACGAATTTTGTAAGAATTTCTCTCTCTTTCACTGTCTTTGTTTCACGGGTTTTTAAAAGTAATTGATTTTTATAATGGGGTTTAGCTGCTTTTCACTGTTGTGTTTTTGCCGCTTTACACCCACTTGACTCACTTACAGAGAGATATCAATACATAGGTTTTAAGAGTCTTACTAGTCAGATATATTCTTGGGCGGTGAATAGGGGGTGTTGAGTCCAGTTCACTGAGCAAGGAGTAGGTCTTGTCTATTACATATTGGGTTCATGGAACGGTATCTGAGCTAATTTGAAACCCTTGTTTTATGCATCACCCCACCTCACCTTTCCCGTTAAGCAGCCATAGTGTGTTTTCTAAACGTGTGACTCTGTTCTGTTTTGTAATTTAGTTCAAGGGTAGCGGTTTTTACATTCCCTCTATAAGTGATATCTCATGATAAGTGTCTTTTTCTGTGTGACTTATTTCACTTAGAATCGTCATACCTAAATCCACTCATCATGCTGCTACTAGCCTTATGACATTGATTTCATGGCTGAGTGATATTCCATTGTACATAAGGACCACATCTTCTTTATCCATTCTTCTCTTTCCTGGGATATTTAAGGTGTAACGAAGTGGAGGTTCTTGTCAACAGAGTAGCCCAAAACTTTGGGGTGCCTGTGTCTTGCTGATTTTTAGTTTTCCCAATTTATAGGCCCATGAGTGGAAGGGCCCTATGCTCTCTAAGCTGAGTTTTTTAGATGTTTCAGGACACACCGTACACTTCTCCAGAGTGACTGTTGGCAATTTATATCCCGCCCATCGGCGTAGCAAGGCTCCCATTTCTCCATGGCCTGTCCTGCATTTCTGGTTTTGACACTTTCTTCAGCATGGCCCTTTTGACCGATGGGAAGCGAGACTTCTTTGTAGCGCTGATTTGCCTTTCCAGGTTGCTTGGTTGGCCAAAAAGGGCGTATGCGTTTTTTCCTGAATATATTCAGGAAAAAACGCATACGCCCTTTTTGGCCAAGGGCATCATTGTCGAGGTTTTGCCGCTTTTCCTGTGCTTTAAAGGCGATTCGAATCTACCTCCTGAAATCAGTTTCCTGCAATTCCGCCTTGCTTTCAAATCCTCTTGGTTGCCTTCCCTCTATATATTTGTGGACGAGAGTTATCATTTCTAAGTCTGCAGGTTTGTGAATTGCAGTGCCCCTGAGCTCCATTATTCAACTCGCTTTCTTGGGAGTTGGCCGCAAAAGCGCAGGATTGCTTCAGGCCGTATTCTGGCTCCTGGCGGCAGGCTGAGCCTGTGGTTAATTCTTCTTCCTGATGGGAAAATAGAGTGACCTGTGCCTGTCCCAACACCTAGAGCTAGTCTCTCATTGGTTCCCCCTCTTCCCGTGCATCCTCAGGACAAATTGCAACCTGTACGGAACAGGAGGATAAAGGTGCTGATTCTCCAAGGAGGGAGATTGCTAGTAAAGCGGCTGGAATGGCGAACCGGAGCACAAGGAGATGAGAAATGAGGTGCGTTTTAGAAACCTTTCCCGATCACACGGTGTACCATCTTCGGGGTTTCTCATGCATGTTTTCAGTGTAGGACGATGCCCTTGAACCTGGAGATTTGGGACCCATGGGATGGGTACCACGCCGTATTTCTTTAAAGGGTCTGCGTTTGCTCACCCAACCTCACCAAACCTCTCAGCCCCAAGAGTGTCCACCCTTATGTCTCAATCAGCTGTGGGTCTAGATATGGTCAATCCAGGTGGCATCACAGCCACTGAACGAATTTTGTAAGAATTTCTCTCTCTTTCACTGTCTTTGTTTCACGGGTTTTTAAAAGTAATTGATTTTTATAATGGGGTTTAGCTGCTTTTCACTGCTGTGTTTATGCCACTTTACACACACTTGACTCACTTACAGAGAGATATCAATACATAGGTTTGAAGATTCTTACTAGTCAGATATATTCTTGGGTGGTGAATAGGGGGTGTTGAGTCCAGTTTACTGAGCCAGGAGTAGGTCTTGTCTATTACATATTGGGTTCATGGAACGGTATCTGAGCTAATTTGAAACCCTTGTTTTATGCATCACCCCACCTCACCTTTCCCGTTAAGCAGCCATAGTGTGTTTTCTAAACGTGTGACTCTGTTCTGTTTTGTAATTCAGTTCAAGGGTAGCGGTTTTTACATTCCCTCTATAAGTGATATCTCATGATAAGTGTCTTTTTCTGTGTGACTTATTTCACTTAGAATCGTCATACCTAAGTCCACTCATCATGCTGCTACTAGCCTTATGACATTGATTTCATGGCTGAGTGATATTCCATTGTATATAAGGACCACATCTTCTTTATCCATTCTTCTCTTTCCTGGGATATTTAAGGTGTAACGAAGTGGAGGTTCTTGTCAACAGAGTAGCCCAAAACTTTGGGGTGCCTGTGTCTTGCTGATTTTTAGTTTTCCCAATTTATACGCCCATGAGTGGAAGTGCCCTATGCTCTCTAAGCTGAGTTTTTTAGATGTTTCAGGACACACCATACACTTCTCCAGAGTGGCTGTTGGCAATTTACATCCCGCCCATCAGCGTAGCAAGGCTCCCATTTCTCCATGGACTGTCTTGCATTTCTGGTTTTGACACTTTTTTCAGCATGCCCCTTTTGACCGATGGGAAGCGAGACTTCTTTGTAGCGCTGATTTGCCTTTCCAGGTTGCTTGGTTGGCCAAAAAGGGCGTATGCGTTTTTTCCTGAATATATTCAGGAAAAAACGCATACGCCCTTTTTGGCCAAGGGCATCATTGTCGAGGTTTTGCCGCTTTTCCTGTGCTTTAAAGGCGATTCGAATCTACCTCCTGAAATCTGTTTCCTGCAATTCTGCCTTGCTTTCAAATCTTCTTCGTTGCCTTCCCTCAATATATTTGTGGACGAGAGTTATCATTTCTAAGTCTGCAGGTTTGTGAATTGCAGTGCCCCTGAGCTCCATTATTCAACTCGCTTTCTTGGGAGCTGGCCGCAAAAGCGCAGGATTGCTTCAGGCCGTATTTTGGCTCCTGGCGGCAGGCTGAGCCTGTGGTTAATTCTTCTTCCTGATGGGAAAATAGAGTGACCTGTGCCTGTCCCAACACCTAGAGCTAGTCTCTCATTGGTTCCCCCTCTTCCCGTGCATCCTCAGGACAAATTGCAACCTGTACGGAACAGGAGGATAAAGGTGCTGATTCTCCAAGGAGGGAGATTGCTAGGAAAGCGGCTGGAATGGCGAACCGGAGCACAAGGAGTTGAGAAATGAGGTGCGTTTTAGAAACCTTTCCCGATCACACGGTGTACCATCTTCGGGGTTTCTCATGCATGTTTTCAGTGTAGGACGATGCCCTTGAACCTGGAGATTTGGGACCCATGGGATGGGTACCACGCCGTATTAATTTAAAGGGTCTGCGTTTGCTCACCCAACCTCACCAAACCTCTCAGCCCCAAGAGTGTCCACCCTTATGTCTCAATCAGCTGTGGGTCTAGATATGGTCAATGCAGGTGGCATCACAGCCCCTGAACGAATTTTGTAAGAATTTCTCTCTCTTTCACTGTCTTTGTTTCACGGGTTTTGAAAAGTAATTGATTTTTATAATGGGGTTTAGCTGCTTTTCACTGCTGTGTTTATGCCGCTTTACACCCACTTGACTCACTTACAGAGAGATATCAATACATAGGTTTTAAGATTCTTACTAGTCAGATATATTCTTGGGCGGTGAATAGGGGGTGTTGAGTCCAGTTCACTGAGCAAGGAGTAGGTCTTGTCTATTACATATTGGGTTCATGGAACGGTATCTGAGCTAATTTGAAACCCTTGTTTTATGCATCACCCCACCTCACCTTTCCCGTTAAGCAGCCATAGTGTGTTTTCTAAACGTGTGACTCTGTTCTGTTTTGTAATTCAGTTCAAGGGTAGCAGTTTTCACATTCCCTCTATAAGTGATATCTCATGATAAGTGTCTTTTTCTGTGGGACTTATTTCACTTAGAATCGTCATACCTAAATCCACTCATCATGCTGCTACTAGCCTTATGACATTGATTTCATGGCTGAGTGACATTCCATTGTACATAAGGACCACAACTTCTTTATCCATTCTTCTCTTTCCCGGGATATTTAAGGTGTAACGAAGTGGAGGTTCTTGTCAACAGAGTAGCCCAAAACTTTGGGGTGCCTGTGTCTTGCTGATTTTTAGTTTTCCCAATTTATACGCCCATGAGTGGAAGTGCCCTATGCTCTCTAAGCTGAGTTTTTTAGATGTTTCAGGACACACCGTACACTTCTCTAGAGTGGCTTTTGGCAATTTACATCCCACCCATCAGCGTAGCAAGGCTCCTATTTCTCCATGGCCTGTCCTGCATTTCTGGTTTTGACACTTTATTCAGCATGGCCCTTTTGACCGATGGGAAGCGAGACTTCTTTGTAGCGCTGATTTGCCTTTCCAGGTTGCTTGGTTGGCCAAAAAGGGCGTATGCGTTTTTTCCTGAATATATTCAGGAAAAAACGCATACGCCCTTTTTGGCCAAGGGCATCATTGTCGAGGTTTTGCCGCTTTTCCTGTGCTTTAAAGGCGATTCGAATCTACCTCCTGAAATCTGTTTCCTGCAATTCTGCCTTGCTTTCAAATCCTCTTCGTTGCCTTCCCTCAATATATTTGTGGACGAGAGTTATCATTTCTAAGTCTGCAGGTTTGTGAATTGCCGTGCCCCTGAGCTCCATTCTTCAACTCGCTTTCTTGGGAGCTGGCCGCAAAAGCGCAGGATTGCTTCAGGCCGTATTCTGGTTCCAGGCGGCAGGCTGAGCCTGTGGTTAATTCTTCTTCCTGATGGGAAAATAGAGTGACCTGTGCCTGTCCCAACACCTAGAGCTAGTCTCTCATTGGTTCCCCCTCTTCCCGTGCATCCTCAGGACCAATTGCATCCTGTACAGAACAGGAGGATAAAGGTGCTGATTCTCCAAGGAGGGAGATTGCTAGTAAAGCGGCTGGAATGGCGAACCGGAGCACAAGGAGATGAGAAATGAGGTGCGTTTTAGAAACCTTTCCCGATCACACGGTGTACCATCTTCGGGGTTTCTCATGCATGTTTTCAGTGTAGGACGATGCCCTTGAACCTGGAGATTTGGGACCCATGGGATGGGTACCACGCCGTATTACTTTAAAGGGTCTGCGTTTGCTCACCCAACCTCACCAAACCTCTCAGCCCCAAGAGTGTCCACCCTTATGTCTCAATCAGCTGTGGGTCTAGATATGGTCAATGCAGGTGGCATCACAGCCCCTGAACGAATTTTGTAAGAATTTCTCTCTCTTTCACTGTCTTTGTTTCACGGGTTTTGAAAAGTAATTGATTTTTATAATGGGGTTTAGCTGCTTTTCACTGCTGTGTTTATGCCGCTTTACACCCACTTGACTCACTTACAGAGAGATATCAATACATAGGTTTTAAGATTCTTACTAGTCAGATATATTCTTGGGCGGTGAATAGGGGGTGTTGAGTCCAGTTCACTGAGCAAGGAGTAGGTCTTGTCTATTACATATTGGGTTCATGGAACGGTATCTGAGCTAATTTGAAACCCTTGTTTTATGCATCACCCCACCTCACCTTTCCCGTTAAGCAGCCATAGTGTGTTTTCTAAACGTGTGACTCTGTTCTGTTTTGTAATTCAGTTCAAGGGTAGCGGTTTTTACATTCCCTCTATAAGTGATATCTCATGATAAGTGTCTTTTTCTGTGGGACTTATTTCACTTAGAATCGTCATACCTAAATCCACTCATCATGCTGCTACTAGCCTTATGACATTGATTTCATGGCTGAGTGATATTCCATTGTACATAAGGACCACAACTTCTTTATCCATTCTTCTCTTTCCCGGGATATTTAAGGTGTAACGAAGTGGAGGTTCTTGTCAACAGAGTAGCCCAAAACTTTGGGGTGCCTGTGTCTTGCTGATTTTTAGTTTTCCCAATTTATACGCCCATGAGTGGAAGTGCCCTATGCTCTCTAAGCTGAGTTTTTTAGATGTTTCAGGACACACCGTACACTTCTCTAGAGTGGCTTTTGGCAATTTACATCCCGCCCATCAGCGTAGCAAGGCTCCTATTTCTCCATGGCCTGTCCTGCATTTCTGGTTTTGACACTTTATTCAGCATGGCCCTTTTGACCGATGGGAAGCGAGACTTCTTTGTAGCGCTGATTTGCCTTTCCAGGTTGCTTGGTTGGCCAAAAAGGGCGTATGCGTTTTTTCCTGAATATATTCAGGAAAAAACGCATACGCCCTTTTTGGCCAAGGGCATCATTGTCGAGGTTTTGCCGCTTTTCCTGTGCTTTAAAGGCGATTCGAATCTACCTCCTGAAATCTGTTTCCTGCAATTCTGCCTTGCTTTCAAATCCTCTTCGTTGCCTTCCCTCAATATATTTGTGGACGAGAGTTATCATTTCTAAGTCTGCAGGTTTGTGAATTGCAGTGCCCCTGAGCTCGATTATTCAACTCGCTTTCTTGGGAGCTGGCCGCAAAAGCGCAGGATTGCTTCAGGCCGTATTCTGGTTCCTGGCGGCAGGCTGAGCCTGTGGTTAATTCTTCTTCCTGATGGGAAAATAGAGTGACCTGTGCCTGTCCCAACACCTAGAGCTAGTCTCTCATTGGTTCCCCCTCTTCCCGTGCATCCTCAGGACAAATTGCAACCTGTACGGAACAGGAGGATAAAGGTGCTGATTCTCCAAGGAGGGAGATTGCTAGGAAAGCGGCTGGAATGGCGAAGCGGAGCACAAGGAGATGAGAAATGAGGTGCGTTTTAGAAACCTTTCCCGATCACACGGTGTACCATCTTCGGGGTTTCTCATGCATGTTTTCAGTGTAGGACGATGCCCTTGAACCTGGAGATTTGGGACCCATGGGATGGGTACCACGCTGTATTACTTTAAAGGGTCTGCGTTTGCTCACCCAACCTCACCAAACCTCTCAGCCCCAAGAGTGTCCACCCTTATGTCTCAATCAGCTGTGGGTCTAGATATGGTCAATGCAGGTGGCATCACAGCCCCTGAACGAATTTTGTAAGAATTTCTCTCTCTTTCACTGTCTTTGTTTCACGGGTTTTGAAAAGTAATTGATTTTTATAATGGGGTTTAGCTGCTTTTCACTGCTGTGTTTATGCCGCTTTACACCCACTTGACTCACTTACAGAGAGATATCAATACATAGGTTTTAAGATTCTTACTAGTCAGATATATTCTTGGGCGGTGAATAGGGGGTGTTGAGTCCAGTTCACTGAGCAAGGAGTAGGTCTTGTCTATTACATATTGGGTTCATGGAACGGTATCTGAGCTAATTTGAAACCCTTGTTTTATGCATCACCCCACCTCACCTTTCCCGTTAAGCAGCCATAGTGTGTTTTCTAAACGTGTGACTCTGTTCTGTTTTGTAATTCAGTTCAAGGGTAGCGGTTTTTACATTCCCTCTATAAGTGATATCTCATGATAAGTGTCTTTTTCTGTGTGACTTATTTCACTTAGAATCGTCATACCTAAATCCACTCATCATGCTGCTACTAGCCTTATGACATTGATTTCATGGCTGAGTGATATTCCATTGTACATAAGGACCACAACTTCTTTATCCATTCTTCTCTTTCCCGGGATATTTAAGGTGTAACGAAGTGGAGGTTCTTGTCAACAGAGTAGCCCAAAACTTTGGGGTGCCTGTGTCTTGCTGATTTTTAGTTTTCCCAATTTATACGCCCATGAGTGGAAGTGCCCTATGCTCTCTAAGCTGAGTTTTTTAGATGTTTCAGGACACACCGTACACTTCTCTAGAGTGGCTTTTGGCAATTTACATCCCGCCCATCAGCGTAGCAAGGCTCCTATTTCTCCATGGCCTGTCCTGCATTTCTGGTTTTGACACTTTATTCAGCATGGCCCTTTTGACCGATGGGAAGCGAGACTTCTTTGTAGCGCTGATTTGCCTTTCCAGGTTGCTTGGTTGGCCAAAAAGGGCGTATGCGTTTTTTCCTGAATATATTCAGGAAAAAACGCATACGCCCTTTTTGGCCAAGGGCATCATTGTCGAGGTTTTGCCGCTTTTCCTGTGCTTTAAAGGCGATTCGAATCTACCTCCTGAAATCAGTTTCCTGCAATTCCGCCTTGCTTTCAAATCCTCTTCGTTGCCTTCCCTCAATATATTTGTGGACGAGAGTTATCATTTCTAAGTCTGCAGGTTTGTGAATTGCAGTGCCCCTGAGCTCCATTATTCAACTCGCTTTCTTGGGAGCTGGCCGCAAAAGCGCAGGATTGCTTCAGGCCGTATTCTCGTTCCTGGCGGCAGGCTGAGCCTGTGGTTAATTCTTCTTCCTGATGGGAAAATAGAGTGACCTGTGCCTGTCCCAACACCTAGAGCTAGTCTCTCATTGGTTCCCCCTCTTCCCGTGCATCCTCAGGACAAATTGCAACCTGTACGGAACAGGAGGATAAAGGTGCTGATTCTCCAAGGAGGGAGATTGCTAGTAAAGCGGCTGGAATGGCGAACCGGAGCACAAGGAGTTGAGAAATGAGGTGCGTTTTAGAAACCTTTCCCGATCACACGGTGTACCATCTTCGGGGTTTCTCATGCATGTTTTCAGTGTAGGACGATGCCCTTGAACCTGGAGATTTGGGACCCATGGGATGGGTACCACGCCGTATTAATTTAAAGGGTCTGCGTTTGCTCACCCAACCTCACCAAACCTCTCAGCCCCAAGAGTGTCCACCCTTATGTCTCAATCAGCTGTGGGTCTAGATATGGTCAATCCAGGTGGCATCACAGCCCCTGAACGAATTTTGTAAGAATTTCTCTCTCTTTCACTGTCTTTGTTTCACGGGTTTTTAAAAGTAATTGATTTTTATAATGGGGTTTAGCTGCTTTTCACTGTTGTGTTTTTGCCGCTTTACACCCACTTGACTCACTTACAGAGAGATATCAATACATAGGTTTTAAGAGTCTTACTAGTCAGATATATTCTTGGGCGGTGAATAGGGGGTGTTGAGTCCAGTTCACTGAGCAAGGAGTAGGTCTTGTCTATTACATATTGGGTTCATGGAACGGTATCTGAGCTAATTTGAAACCCTTGTTTTATGCATCACCCCACCTCACCTTTCCCGTTAAGCAGCCATAGTGTGTTTTCTAAACGTGTGACTCTGTTCTGTTTTGTAATTTAGTTCAAGGGTAGCGGTTTTTACATTCCCTCTATAAGTGATATCTCATGATAAGTGTCTTTTTCTGTGTGACTTATTTCACTTAGAATCGTCATACCTAAATCCACTCATCATGCTGCTACTAGCCTTATGACATTGATTTCATGGCTGAGTGATATTCCATTGTACATAAGGACCACATCTTCTTTATCCATTCTTCTCTTTCCTGGGATATTTAAGGTGTAACGAAGTGGAGGTTCTTGTCAACAGAGTAGCCCAAAACTTTGGGGTGCCTGTGTCTTGCTGATTTTTAGTTTTCCCAATTTATAGGCCCATGAGTGGAAGGGCCCTATGCTCTCTAAGCTGAGTTTTTTAGATGTTTCAGGACACACCGTACACTTCTCCAGAGTGACTGTTGGCAATTTATATCCCGCCCATCGGCGTAGCAAGGCTCCCATTTCTCCATGGCCTGTCCTGCATTTCTGGTTTTGACACTTTCTTCAGCATGGCCCTTTTGACCGATGGGAAGCGAGACTTCTTTGTAGCGCTGATTTGCCTTTCCAGGTTGCTTGGTTGGCCAAAAAGGGCGTATGCGTTTTTTCCTGAATATATTCAGGAAAAAACGCATACGCCCTTTTTGGCCAAGGGCATCATTGTCGAGGTTTTGCCGCTTTTCCTGTGCTTTAAAGGCGATTCGAATCTACCTCCTGAAATCTGTTTCCTGCAATTCTGCCTTGCTTTCAAATCCTCTTGGTTGCCTTCCCTCAATATATTTGTGGACGAGAGTTATCATTTCTAAGTCTGCAGGTTTGTGAATTGCAGTGCCCCTGAGCTCCATTATTCAACTCGCTTTCTTGGGAGTTGGCCGCAAAAGCGCAGGATTGCTTCAGGCCGTATTCTGGCTCCTGGCGGCAGGCTGAGCCTGTGGTTAATTCTTCTTCCTGATGGGAAAATAGAGTGACCTGTGCCTGTCCCAACACCTAGAGCTAGTCTCTCATTGGTTCCCCCTCTTCCCGTGCATCCTCAGGACAAATTGCAACCTGTACGGAACAGGAGGATAAAGGTGCTGATTCTCCAAGGAGGGAGATTGCTAGTAAAGCGGCTGGAATGGCGAACCGGAGCACAAGGAGATGAGAAATGAGGTGCGTTTTAGAAACCTTTCCCGATCACACGGTGTACCATCTTCGGGGTTTCTCATGCATGTTTTCAGTGTAGGACGATGCCCTTGAACCTGGAGATTTGGGACCCATGGGATGGGTACCACGCCGTATTTCTTTAAAGGGTCTGCGTTTGCTCACCCAACCTCACCAAACCTCTCAGCCCCAAGAGTGTCCACCCTTATGTCTCAATCAGCTGTGGGTCTAGATATGGTCAATCCAGGTGGCATCACAGCCACTGAACGAATTTTGTAAGAATTTCTCTCTCTTTCACTGTCTTTGTTTCACGGGTTTTTAAAAGTAATTGATTTTTATAATGGGGTTTAGCTGCTTTTCACTGCTGTGTTTATGCCACTTTACACACACTTGACTCACTTACAGAGAGATATCAATACATAGGTTTGAAGATTCTTACTAGTCAGATATATTCTTGGGTGGTGAATAGGGGGTGTTGAGTCCAGTTTACTGAGCCAGGAGTAGGTCTTGTCTATTACATATTGGGTTCATGGAACGGTATCTGAGCTAATTTGAAACCCTTGTTTTATGCATCACCCCACCTCACCTTTCCCGTTAAGCAGCCATAGTGTGTTTTCTAAACGTGTGACTCTGTTCTGTTTTGTAATTCAGTTCAAGGGTAGCGGTTTTTACATTCCCTCTATAAGTGATATCTCATGATAAGTGTCTTTTTCTGTGTGACTTATTTCACTTAGAATCGTCATACCTAAGTCCACTCATCATGCTGCTACTAGCCTTATGACATTGATTTCATGGCTGAGTGATATTCCATTGTATATAAGGACCACATCTTCTTTATCCATTCTTCTCTTTCCTGGGATATTTAAGGTGTAACGAAGTGGAGGTTCTTGTCAACAGAGTAGCCCAAAACTTTGGGGTGCCTGTGTCTTGCTGATTTTTAGTTTTCCCAATTTATACGCCCATGAGTGGAAGTGCCCTATGCTCTCTAAGCTGAGTTTTTTAGATGTTTCAGGACACACCATACACTTCTCCAGAGTGGCTGTTGGCAATTTACATCCCGCCCATCAGCGTAGCAAGGCTCCCATTTCTCCATGGACTGTCTTGCATTTCTGGTTTTGACACTTTTTTCAGCATGCCCCTTTTGACCGATGGGAAGCGAGACTTCTTTGTAGCGCTGATTTGCCTTTCCAGGTTGCTTGGTTGGCCAAAAAGGGCGTATGCGTTTTTTCCTGAATATATTCAGGAAAAAACGCATACGCCCTTTTTGGCCAAGGGCATCATTGTCGAGGTTTTGCCGCTTTTCCTGTGCTTTAAAGGCGATTCGAATCTACCTCCTGAAATCTGTTTCCTGCAATTCTGCCTTGCTTTCAAATCTTCTTCGTTGCCTTCCCTCAATATATTTGTGGACGAGAGTTATCATTTCTAAGTCTGCAGGTTTGTGAATTGCAGTGCCCCTGAGCTCCATTATTCAACTCGCTTTCTTGGGAGCTGGCCGCAAAAGCGCAGGATTGCTTCAGGCCGTATTTTGGCTCCTGGCGGCAGGCTGAGCCTGTGGTTAATTCTTCTTCCTGATGGGAAAATAGAGTGACCTGTGCCTGTCCCAACACCTAGAGCTAGTCTCTCATTGGTTCCCCCTCTTCCCGTGCATCCTCAGGACAAATTGCAACCTGTACGGAACAGGAGGATAAAGGTGCTGATTCTCCAAGGAGGGAGATTGCTAGGAAAGCGGCTGGAATGGCGAACCGGAGCACAAGGAGTTGAGAAATGAGGTGCGTTTTAGAAACCTTTCCCGATCACACGGTGTACCATCTTCGGGGTTTCTCATGCATGTTTTCAGTGTAGGACGATGCCCTTGAACCTGGAGATTTGGGACCCATGGGATGGGTACCACGCCGTATTAATTTAAAGGGTCTGCGTTTGCTCACCCAACCTCACCAAACCTCTCAGCCCCAAGAGTGTCCACCCTTATGTCTCAATCAGCTGTGGGTCTAGATATGGTCAATGCAGGTGGCATCACAGCCCCTGAACGAATTTTGTAAGAATTTCTCTCTCTTTCACTGTCTTTGTTTCACGGGTTTTGAAAAGTAATTGATTTTTATAATGGGGTTTAGCTGCTTTTCACTGCTGTGTTTATGCTGCTTTACACCCACTTGACTCACTTACAGAGAGATATCAATACATAGGTTTTAAGATTCTTACTAGTCAGATATATTCTTGGGCGGTGAATAGGGGGTGTTGAGTCCAGTTCACTGAGCAAGGAGTAGGTCTTGTCTATTACATATTGGGTTCATGGAACGGTATCTGAGCTAATTTGAAACCCTTGTTTTATGCATCACCCCACCTCACCTTTCCCGTTAAGCAGCCATAGTGTGTTTTCTAAACGTGTGACTCTGTTCTGTTTTGTAATTCAGTTCAACGGTAGCAGTTTTTACATTCCCTCTATAAGTGATATCTCATGATAAGTGTCTTTTTCTGTGGGACTTATTTCACTTAGAATCGTCATACCTAAATCCACTCATCATGCTGCTACTAGCCTTATGACATTGATTTCATGGCTGAGTGACATTCCATTGTACATAAGGACCACAACTTCTTTATCCATTCTTCTCTTTCCCGGGATATTTAAGGTGTAACGAAGTGGAGGTTCTTGTCAACAGAGTAGCCCAAAACTTTGGGGTGCCTGTGTCTTGCTGATTTTTAGTTTTCCCAATTTATACGCCCATGAGTGGAAGTGCCCTATGCTCTCTAAGCTGAGTTTTTTAGATGTTTCAGGACACACCGTACACTTCTCTAGAGTGGCTTTTGGCAATTTACATCCCACCCATCAGCGTAGCAAGGCTCCTATTTCTCCATGGCCTGTCCTGCATTTCTGGTTTTGACACTTTATTCAGCATGGCCCTTTTGACCGATGGGAAGCGAGACTTCTTTGTAGCGCTGATTTGCCTTTCCAGGTTGCTTGGTTGGCCAAAAAGGGCGTATGCGTTTTTTCCTGAATATATTCAGGAAAAAACGCATACGCCCTTTTTGGCCAAGGGCATCATTGTCGAGGTTTTGCCGCTTTTCCTGTGCTTTAAAGGCGATTCGAATCTACCTCCTGAAATCTGTTTCCTGCAATTCTGCCTTGCTTTCCAATCCTCTTCGTTGCCTTCCCTCAATATATCTGTGGACGAGAGTTATCATTTCTAAGTCTGCAGGTTTGTGAATTGCAGTGCCCCTGAGCTCCATTATTCAACTCGCTTTCTTGGGAGCTGGCCGCAAAAGCGCAGGATTGCTTCAGGCCGTATTCTGGTTCCTGGCGGCAGGCTGAGCCTGTGGTTAATTCTTCTTCCTGATGGGAAAATAGAGTGACCTGTGCCTGTCCCAACACCTAGAGCTAGTCTCTCATTGGTTCCCCCTCTTCCCGTGCATCCTCAGGACAAATTGCAACCTGTACGGAACAGGAGGATAAAGGTGCTGATTCTCCAAGGAGGGAGATTGCTAGGAAAGCGGCTGGAATGGCGAAGCGGAGCACAAGGAGATGAGAAATGAGGTGCGTTTTAGAAACCTTTCCCGATCACACGGTGTACCATCTTCGGGGTTTCTCATGCATGTTTTCAGTGTAGGACGATGCCCTTGAACCTGGAGATTTGGGACCCATGGGATGGGTACCACGCTGTATTACTTTAAAGGGTCTGCGTTTGCTCACCCAACCTCACCAAACCTCTCAGCCCCAAGAGTGTCCACCCTTATGTCTCAATCAGCTGTGGGTCTAGATATGGTCAATGCAGGTGGCATCACAGCCCCTGAACGAATTTTGTAAGAATTTCTCTCTCTTTCACTGTCTTTGTTTCACGGGTTTTGAAAAGTAATTGATTTTTATAATGGGGTTTAGCTGCTTTTCACTGCTGTGTTTATGCCGCTTTACACCCACTTGACTCACTTACAGAGAGATATCAATACATAGGTTTTAAGATTCTTACTAGTCAGATATATTCTTGGGCGGTGAATAGGGGGTGTTGAGTCCAGTTCACTGAGCAAGGAGTAGGTCTTGTCTATTACATATTGGGTTCATGGAACGGTATCTGAGCTAATTTGAAACCCTTGTTTTATGCATCACCCCACCTCACCTTTCCCGTTAAGCAGCCATAGTGTGTTTTCTAAACGTGTGACTCTGTTCTGTTTTGTAATTCAGTTCAAGGGTAGCGGTTTTTACATTCCCTCTATAAGTGATATCTCATGATAAGTGTCTTTTTCTGTGGGACTTATTTCACTTAGAATCGTCATACCTAAATCCACTCATCATGCTGCTACTAGCCTTATGACATTGATTTCATGGCTGAGTGATATTCCATTGTACATAAGGACCACAACTTCTTTATCCATTCTTCTCTTTCCCGGGATATTTAAGGTGTAACGAAGTGGAGGTTCTTGTCAACAGAGTAGCCCAAAACTTTGGGGTGCCTGTGTCTTGCTGATTTTTAGTTTTCCCAATTTATACGCCCATGAGTGGAAGTGCCCTATGCTCTCTAAGCTGAGTTTTTTAGATGTTTCAGGACACACCGTACACTTCTCTAGAGTGGCTTTTGGCAATTTACATCCCGCCCATCAGCGTAGCAAGGCTCCTATTTCTCCATGGCCTGTCCTGCATTTCTGGTTTTGACACTTTATTCAGCATGGCCCTTTTGACCGATGGGAAGCGAGACTTCTTTGTAGCGCTGATTTGCCTTTCCAGGTTGCTTGGTTGGCCAAAAAGGGCGTATGCGTTTTTTCCTGAATATATTCAGGAAAAAACGCATACGCCCTTTTTGGCCAAGGGCATCATTGTCGAGGTTTTGCCGCTTTTCCTGTGCTTTAAAGGCGATTCGAATCTACCTCCTGAAATCTGTTTCCTGCAATTCTGCCTTGCTTTCAAATCCTCTTCGTTGCCTTCCCTCAATATATTTGTGGACGAGAGTTATCATTTCTAAGTCTGCAGGTTTGTGAATTGCAGTGCCCCTGAGCTCCATTATTCAACTCGCTTTCTTGGGAGCTGGCCGCAAAAGCGCAGGATTGCTTCAGGCCGTATTCTGGTTCCTGGCGGCAGGCTGAGCCTGTGGTTAATTCTTCTTCCTGATGGGAAAATAGAGTGACCTGTGCCTGTCCCAACACCTAGAGCTAGTCTCTCATTGGTTCCCCCTCTTCCCGTGCATCCTCAGGACAAATTGCAACCTGTACGGAACAGGAGGATAAAGGTGCTGATTCTCCAAGGAGGGAGATTGCTAGGAAAGCGGCTGGAATGGCGAAGCGGAGCTCAAGGAGATGAGAAATGAGGTGCGTTTTAGAAACCTTTCCCGATCACACGGTGTACCATCTTCGGGGTTTCTCATGCATGTTTTCAGTGTAGGACGATGCCCTTGAACCTGGAGATTTGGGACCCATGGGATGGGTACCACGCTGTATTACTTTAAAGGGTCTGCGTTTGCTCACCCAACCTCACCAAACCTCTCAGCCCCAAGAGTGTCCACCCTTATGTCTCAATCAGCTGTGGGTCTAGATATGGTCAATGCAGGTGGCATCACAGCCCCTGAACGAATTTTGTAAGAATTTCTCTCTCTTTCACTGTCTTTGTTTCACGGGTTTTGAAAAGTAATTGATTTTTATAATGGGGTTTAGCTGCTTTTCACTGCTGTGTTTATGCCGCTTTACACCCACTTGACTCACTTACAGAGAGATATCAATACATAGGTTTTAAGATTCTTACTAGTCAGATATATTCTTGGGCGGTGAATAGGGGGTGTTGAGTCCAGTTCACTGAGCAAGGAGTAGGTCTTGTCTATTACATATTGGGTTCATGGAACGGTATCTGAGCTAATTTGAAACCCTTGTTTTATGCATCACCCCACCTCACCTTTCCCGTTAAGCAGCCATAGTGTGTTTTCTAAACGTGTGACTCTGTTCTGTTTTGTAATTCAGTTCAAGGGTAGCGGTTTTTACATTCCCTCTATAAGTGATATCTCATGATAAGTGTCTTTTTCTGTGGGACTTATTTCACTTAGAATCGTCATACCTAAATCCACTCATCATGCTGCTACTAGCCTTATGACATTGATTTCATGGCTGAGTGATATTCCATTGTACATAAGGACCACAACTTCTTTATCCATTCTTCTCTTTCCCGGGATATTTAAGGTGTAACGAAGTGGAGGTTCTTGTCAACAGAGTAGCCCAAAACTTTGGGGTGCCTGTGTCTTGCTGATTTTTAGTTTTCCCAATTTATACGCCCATGAGTGGAAGTGCCCTATGCTCTCTAAGCTGAGTTTTTTAGATGTTTCAGGACACACCGTACACTTCTCTAGAGTGGCTTTTGGCAATTTACATCCCGCCCATCAGCGTAGCAAGGCTCCTATTTCTCCATGGCCTGTCCTGCATTTCTGGTTTTGACACTTTATTCAGCATGGCCCTTTTGACCGATGGGAAGCGAGACTTCTTTGTAGCGCTGATTTGCCTTTCCAGGTTGCTTGGTTGGCCAAAAAGGGCGTATGCGTTTTTTCCTGAATATATTCAGGAAAAAACGCATACGCCCTTTTTGGCCAAGGGCATCATTGTCGAGGTTTTGCCGCTTTTCCTGTGCTTTAAAGGCGATTCGAATCTACCTCCTGAAATCTGTTTCCTGCAATTCTGCCTTGCTTTCAAATCCTCTTCGTTGCCTTCCCTCAATATATTTGTGGACGAGAGTTATCATTTCTAAGTCTGCAGGTTTGTGAATTGCAGTGCCCCTGAGCTCGATTATTCAACTCGCTTTCTTGGGAGCTGGCCGCAAAAGCGCAGGATTGCTTCAGGCCGTATTCTGGTTCCTGGCGGCAGGCTGAGCCTGTGGTTAATTCTTCTTCCTGATGGGAAAATAGAGTGACCTGTGCCTGTCCCAACACCTAGAGCTAGTCTCTCATTGGTTCCCCCTCTTCCCGTGCATCCTCAGGACAAATTGCAACCTGTACGGAACAGGAGGATAAAGGTGCTGATTCTCCAAGGAGGGAGATTGCTAGGAAAGCGGCTGGAATGGCGAAGCGGAGCTCAAGGAGATGAGAAATGAGGTGCGTTTTAGAAACCTTTCCCGATCACACGGTGTACCATCTTCGGGGTTTCTCATGCATGTTTTCAGTGTAGGACGATGCCCTTGAACCTGGAGATTTGGGACCCATGGGATGGGTACCACGCTGTATTACTTTAAAGGGTCTGCGTTTGCTCACCCAACCTCACCAAACCTCTCAGCCCCAAGAGTGTCCACCCTTATGTCTCAATCAGCTGTGGGTCTAGATATGGTCAATGCAGGTGGCATCACAGCCCCTGAACGAATTTTGTAAGAATTTCTCTCTCTTTCACTGTCTTTGTTTCACGGGTTTTGAAAAGTAATTGATTTTTATAATGGGGTTTAGCTGCTTTTCACTGCTGTGTTTATGCCGCTTTACACCCACTTGACTCACTTACAGAGAGATATCAATACATAGGTTTTAAGATTCTTACTAGTCAGATATATTCTTGGGCGGTGAATAGGGGGTGTTGAGTCCAGTTCACTGAGCAAGGAGTAGGTCTTGTCTATTACATATTGGGTTCATGGAACGGTATCTGAGCTAATTTGAAACCCTTGTTTTATGCATCACCCCACCTCACCTTTCCCGTTAAGCAGCCATAGTGTGTTTTCTAAACGTGTGACTCTGTTCTGTTTTGTAATTCAGTTCAAGGGTAGCGGTTTTTACATTCCCTCTATAAGTGATATCTCATGATAAGTGTCTTTTTCTGTGGGACTTATTTCACTTAGAATCGTCATACCTAAATCCACTCATCATGCTGCTACTAGCCTTATGACATTGATTTCATGGCTGAGTGATATTCCATTGTACATAAGGACCACAACTTCTTTATCCATTCTTCTCTTTCCCGGGATATTTAAGGTGTAACGAAGTGGAGGTTCTTGTCAACAGAGTAGCCCAAAACTTTGGGGTGCCTGTGTCTTGCTGATTTTTAGTTTTCCCAATTTATACGCCCATGAGTGGAAGTGCCCTATGCTCTCTAAGCTGAGTTTTTTAGATGTTTCAGGACACACCGTACACTTCTCTAGAGTGGCTTTTGGCAATTTACATCCCGCCCATCAGCGTAGCAAGGCTCCTATTTCTCCATGGCCTGTCCTGCATTCTGGTTTTGACACTTTATTCAGCATGGCCCTTTTGACCGATGGGAAGCGAGACTTCTTTGTAGCGCTGATTTGCCTTTCCAGGTTGCTTGGTTGGCCAAAAAGGGCGTATGCGTTTTTTCCTGAATATATTCAGGAAAAAACGCATACGCCCTTTTTGGCCAAGGGCATCATTGTCGAGGTTTTGCCGCTTTTCCTGTGCTTTAAAGGCGATTCGAATCTACCTCCTGAAATCTGTTTCCTGCAATTCTGCCTTGCTTTCAAATCCTCTTCGTTGCCTTCCCTCAATATATTTGTGGACGAGAGTTATCATTTCTAAGTCTGCAGGTTTGTGAATTGCAGTGCCCTGAGCTCCATTCTTCAACTCGCTTTCTTGGGAGCTGGCCGCAAAAGCGCAGGATTGCTTCAGGCGTATTCTGGTTCCTGGCGGCAGGCTGAGCCTGTGGTTAATTCTTCTTCCTGATGGGAAAATAGAGTGACCTGTGCCTGTCCCAACACCTAGAGCTAGTCTCTCATTGGTTCCCCCTCTTCCCGTGCATCCTCAGGACAAATTGCAACCTGTACGGAACAGGAGGATAAAGGTGCTGATTCTCCAAGGAGGGAGATTGCTAGGAAAGCGGCTGAATGGCGAAGCGGAGCTCAAGGAGATGAGAAATGAGGTGCGTTTTAGAAACCTTTCCGATCACACGGTGTACCATCTTCGGGGTTTCTCATGCATGTTTTCAGTGTAGGACGATGCCCTTGAACCTGGAGATTTGGGACCCATGGGATGGGTACCACGCTGTATTACTTTAAAGGGTCTGCGTTTGCTCACCCAACCTCACCAAACCTCTCAGCCCCAAGAGTGTCCACCCTTATGTCTCAATCAGCTGTGGTCTAGATATGGTCAATGCAGGTGGCATCACAGCCCCTGAACGAATTTTGTAAGAATTTCTCTCTCTTTCACTGTCTTTGTTTCACGGGTTTTGAAAAGTAATTGATTTTTATAATGGGGTTTAGCTGCTTTTCACTGCTGTGTTTATGCCGCTTTACACCCACTTGACTCACTTACAGAGAGATATCAATACATAGGTTTTAAGATTCTTACTAGTCAGATATATTCTTGGGCGGTGAATAGGGGGTGTTGAGTCCAGTTCACTGAGCAAGGAGTAGGTCTTGTCTATTACATATTGGGTTCATGGAACGGTATCTGAGCTAATTTGAAACCCTTGTTTTATGCATCACCCCACCTCACCTTTCCCGTTAAGCAGCCATAGTGTGTTTTCTAAACGTGTGACTCTGTTCTGTTTTGTAATTCAGTTCAAGGGTAGCGGTTTTTACATTCCCTCTATAAGTGATATCTCATGATAAGTGTCTTTTTCTGTGGGACTTATTTCACTTAGACTCGTCATACCTAAATCCACTCATCATGCTGCTACTAGCCTTATGACATTGATTTCATGGCTGAGTGATATTCCATTGTACATAAGGACCACAACTTCTTTATCCATTCTTCTCTTTCCCGGGATATTTAAGGTGTAACGAAGTGGAGGTTCTTGTCAACAGAGTAGCCCAAAACTTTGGGGTGCCTGTGTCTTGCTGATTTTAGTTTTCCCAATTTATACGCCCATGAGTGGAAGTGCCCTATGCTCTCTAAGCTGAGTTTTTTAGATGTTTCAGGACACACCGTACACTTCTCTAGAGTGGCTTTTGGCAATTTACATCCCGCCCATCAGCGTAGCAAGGCTCCTATTTCTCCATGGCCTGTCCTGCATTTCTGGTTTTGACACTTTATCAGCATGGCCCTTTTGACCGATGGGAAGCGAGACTTCTTTGTAGCGCTGATTTGCCTTTCCAGGTTGCTTGGTTGGCCAAAAAGGGCGTATGCGTTTTTTCCTGAATATATTCAGGAAAAAACGCATACGCCCTTTTTGGCCAAGGGCATCATTGTCGAGGTTTTTGCCGCTTTTCCTGTGCTTTAAAGGCGATTCGAATCTACCTCCTGAAATCTGTTTCCTGCAATTCTGCCTTGCTTTCAAATCCTCTTCGTTGCCTTCCCTCAATATATTTGTGGACGAGAGTTATCATTTCTAAGTCTGCAGGTTTGTGAATTGCAGTGCCCCTGAGCTCCATTCTTCAACTCGCTTTCTTGGGAGCTGGCCGCAAAGCGCAGGATTGCTTCAGGCCGTATTCTGGTTCCTGGCGGCAGGCTGAGCCTGTGGTTAATTCTTCTTCCTGATGGGAAAATAGAGTGACCTGTGCCTGTCCCAACACCTAGAGCTAGTCTCTCATTGGTTCCCCCTCTTCCCGTGCATCCTCAGGACAAATTGCAACCTGTACGGAACAGGAGGATAAAGGTGCTGATTCTCCAAGGAGGGAGATTGCTAGGAAAGCGGCTGGAATGGCGAAGCGGAGCACAAGGAGATGAGAAATGAGGTGCGTTTTAGAAACCTTTCCCGATCACACGGTGTACCATCTTCGGGTTTCTCATGCATGTTTTCAATGTAGGACGATGCCCTTGAACCTGGAGATTTGGGACCCATGGATGGGTACCACGCTATATTACTTTAAAGGGTCTGCGTTTGCTCACCCAACCTCACCAAACCTCTCAGCCCCAAGAGTGTCCACCCTTATGTCTCAATCAGCTGTGGGTCTAGATATGGTCAATCCAGGTGGCATCACAGCCCCTGAACGAATTTTGTAAGAATTTCTCTCTCTTTCACTGTCTTTGTTTCACGGTTTTTGAAAAGTAATTGATTTTTATAATGGGGTTTAGCTGCTTTTCACTGCTGTGTTTATGCCGCTTTACACCCACTTGACTCACTTACAGAGAGATATCAATACATAGGGTTTATGAGTCTTACTAGTCAGATATATTATTGGGCGGTGAATAGGGGGTGTTGAGTCCAGTTCACTGAGCAAGGAGTAGGTCTTGTGTATTACATATTGGGTTCATGGAACGGTATCTGAGCTAATTTGAAACCCTGTTTTATGCATCACCCCACCTCACCTTTCCGTTAAGCAGCCATAGTGTGTTTTCTAAACGTGTGACTCTGTTCTGTTTTGTAATTCAGTTCAAGGGTAGCGGTTTTTACATTCCCTCTATAAGTGATATCTCATGATAAGTGTCTTTTTCTGTGGGACTTATTTCACTTAGAATCATCATACCTAAATCCACTCATCATGCTGCTACTAGCCTTATGACATTGATTTCATGGCTGAGTGATATTCCATTGTATATAAGGACCACATCTTCTTTATCCATTCTTCTCTTTCCTGGGATATTTAAGGTGTAACGAAGTGGAGGTTCTTGTCAACAGAGTAGCCCAAAACTTTGGGTGCCTGTGTCTTGCTGATTTTTAGTTTCCCAATTTATACGCCCATGAGTGGAAGTGCCCTATGCTCTCTAAGCTGAGTTTTTTAGATGTTTCAGGACACACCGTACACTTCTCCAGAGTGGCTGTTGGCAATTTACATCCCGCCCATCAGCGTAGCAAGGCTCCCATTTCTCCATGGCCTGTCCTGCATTTCTGGTTTTGACATTTTATTCAGCATGGCCCTTTTGACCGATGGGAAGCGAGACTTCTTTGTAGCGCTGATTTGCCTTTCCAGGTTGCTTGGTTGGCCAAAAAGGGCGTATGCGTTTTTTCCTGAATATATTCAGGAAAAAATGCATACGCCCTTTTTGGCCAAGGGCATCATTGTCGAGGTTTTGCCGCTTTTCTGTGCTTTAAAGGCGATTCGAATCTACCTCCTGAAATCTGTTTCCTGCAATTCTGCCTTGCTTTCAAATCCTCTTCGTTGCCTTCCCTCAATATATTTGTGGACGAGAGTTATCATTTCTAAGTCTGCAGGTCTGTGAATTGCAGTGCCCCTGAGCTCCATTATTCAACTCGCTTTCTTGGGAGCTGGCCGCAAAAGCGCAGGATTGCTTCAGGCCGTATTCTGGTTCCTGGCGGCAGGCTGAGCCTGTGGTTAATTCTTCTTCCTGATGGGAAAATAGAGTGACCTGTGCCTGTCCCAACACCTAGAGCTAGTCTCTCATTGGTTCCCCCTCTTCCCGTGCATCCTCAGGACAAATTGCAACCTGTACGGAACAGGAGGATAAAGGTGCTGATTCTCCAAGGAGGGAGATTGCTAGGAAAGCGGCTGGAATGGCGAAGCGGAGCACAAGGAGATGAGAAATGAGGTGCGTTTTTAGAAACCTTTCCCGATCACACGGTGTACCATCTTCGGGGTTTCTCATGCATGTTTTCAGTGTAGGACGATGCCTTGAACCTGGAGATTTGGGACCCATGGGATGGGTACCACGCTGTATTACTTTAAAGGGTCTGCGTTTGCTCACCCAACCTCACCAAACCTCTCAGCCCCAAGAGTGTCCACCCTTATGTCTCAATCAGCTGTGGGTCTAGATATGGTCAATGCAGGTGGCATCAGAGCCCCTGAACGAATTTTGTAAGAATTTCTCTCTCTTTCACTGTCTTTGTTTCACGGGTTTTGAAAGTAATTGATTTTTATAATGGGGTTTAGCTGCTTTTCACTGCTGTGTTTATGCCGCTTTACACCCACTTGACTCACTTACAGAGAGATATCAATACATAGGTTTTAAGATTCTTACTAGTCAGATATATTCTTGGGCGGTGAATAGGGGGTGTTGAGTCCAGTTCACTGAGCAAGGAGTAGGTCTTGTCTATTACATATTGGGTTCATGGAACGGTATCTGAGCTAATTTGAAACCCTTGTTTTATGCATCACCCCACCTCACCTTTCCCGTTAAGCAGCCATAGTCTGTTTTGTAAACGTGTGACTCTGTTCTGTTTTGTAATTCAGTTCAAGGGTAGCGGTTTTTACATTCCCTCTATAAGTGATATCTCATGATATGTGTCTTTTTCTGTGTGAGTTATTTCACTTAGACTCGTCATACCTAAATCCACTCATCATGCTGCTACTAGCCTTATGACATTGATTTCATGGCTGAGTGATATTCCATTGTATATAAGGACCACATCTTCTTTATCCATTCTTCTCTTTCCTGGGATATTAAGGTGTAACGAAGTGGAGGTTCTTGTCAACAGAGTAGTCCAAAACTTTGGGGTGCCTGTGTCTTGCTGATTTTTAGTTTTCCCAATTTATACGCCCATGAGTGGAAGTGCCCTATGCTCTCTAAGCTGAGTTTTTTAGATGTTTCAGGACACACCGTACACTTCTCTAGAGTGGCTTTTGGCAATTTACATCCCGCCCATCAGCGTAGCAAGGCTCCTATTTCTCCATGGCCTGTCCTGCATTTCTGGTTTTGACACTTTATTCAGCATGGCCCTTTTGACCGATGGGAAGCGAGACTTCTTTGTAGCGCTGATTTGCCTTTCCAGGTTGCTTGGTTGGCCAAAAAGGGCGTATGCGTTTTTTCCTGAATATATTCAGGAAAATACGCATACGCCCTTTTTGGCCAAGGGCATCATTGTCGAGGTTTTGCCGCTTTTCCTCTGCTTTAAAGGCGATTCGAATCTACCTCCTGAAATCTGTTTCCTGCAATTCTGCCTTGCTTTCAAATCCTCTTCGTTGCCTTCCCTCAATATATTTGTGGACGAGAGTTATCATTTCTAAGTCTGCAGGTTTGTGAATTGCAGTGCCCCTGAGCTCCATTATTCAACTCGCTTTCTTGGGAGCTGGCCGCAAAAGCGCAGGATTGCTTCAGGCCGTATTCTGCTTCCTGGCGGCAGGCTGAGCCTGTGGTTAATTCTTCTTCGTAATGGGAAAATAGAGTGACCTGTGCCTGTCCCAACACCTAGAGCTAGTCTCTCATTGGTTCCCCCTCTTCCCGTGCATCCTCAGGACAAATTGCAACCTGTACGGAACAGGAGGATAAAGGTGCTGATTCTCCAAGGAGGGAGATTGCTAGGAAAGCGGCTGGAATGGCGAACCGGAGCACAAGGAGATGAGAAATGAGGTGCGTTTTAGAAACCTTTCCCGATCACACGGTGTACCATCTTCGGGGTTTCTCATGCATGTTTTCAGTGTAGGACGATGCCCTTGAACCTGGAGATTTGGGACCCATGGGATGGGTACCACGCTATATTACTTTAAAGGGTCTGCGTTTGCTCACCCAACCTCACCAAACCTCTCAGCCCCAAGAGTGTCCACCCTTATGTCTCAATCAGCTGTGGGTCTAGATATGGTCAATGCAGGTGGCATCACAGCCCCTGAACGAATTTTGTAAGAATTTCTCTCTCTTTCACTGTCTTTGTTTCACGGGTTTTGAAAAGTAATTGATTTTTATAATGGGGTTTAGCTGCTTTTGAGTGCTGCGTTTATGCCACTTTACACCCACTTGACTCACTTACAGAGAGATATCAATATATAGGTTTTAAGATTCTTACTAGTCAGATATATTCTTGGGCGGTGAATACGGGGTGTTGAGTCCAGTTCACTGAGCAAGGAGTAGGTCTTGTCTATTACATATTGGGTTCATGGAACGGTATCTGAGCTAATTTGAAACCCTTGTTTTATGCATCACCCCACCTCACCTTTCCCGTTAAGCAGCCATAGTGTGTTTTCTAAACGTGTGACTCTGTTCTGTTTTGTAATTCAGTTCAAGGGTAGCGGTTTTTACATTCCCTCTATAAGTGATATCTCATGATAAGTGTCTTTTTCTGTGTGAGTTATTTCACTTAGAATCGTCATACCTAAATCCACTCATCATGCTGCTACTAGCCTTATGACATTGATTTCATGGCTGAGTGATATTCCATTGTATATAAGGACCACATCTTCTTTATCCATTCTTCTCTTTCCTGGGATATTTAAGGTGTAGCGAAGTGGAGGTTCTTGTCAACAGAGTAGCCCAAAACTTTGGGGTGCCTGTGTCTTGCTGATTTTTAGTTTTCCCAATTTATACGCCCATGAGTGGAAGGGCCCTATGCTCTCTAAGCTCAGTTTTGTAGATGTTTCAGGACACACCGTACACTTCTCCAGAGTGGCTGTTGGCAATTTACATCCCGCCCATCAGCGTAGCAAGGCTCCCAGTTCTCCATGGCCTGTCGTGCATTTCTGGTTTTGACACTTTATTGAGCATGGCCCTTTTGACCGATGGGAAGCGAGACTTCTTTGTAGCGCTGATTTGCCTTTCCAGGTTGCTTGGTTGGCCAAAAAGGGCGTATGCGGTTTTTCCTGAATATATTCAGGAACAAACGCATACGCCCTTTTTGGCCAAGGGCATCATTGTCAAGGTTTTGCCGCTTTTCCTGTGCTTTAAAGGCGATTCGAATCTACCTCCTGAAATCTGTTTCCTGCAATTCTGCCTTGCTTTCAGATCCTCTTCGTTGCCTTCCCTCAATATGTTTGTGGACGAGAGTTATCATTTCTAAGTCTGCAGGTTTGTGAATTGCCGTGCCCCTGAGCTCCATTCTTCAACTCGCTTTCTTGGGAGCTGGCCGCAAAAGCGCAGGATTGCTTCAGGCCGTATTCTGGTTCCAGGCGGCAGGCTGAGCCTGTGGTTAATTCTTCTTCCTGATGGGAAAATAGAGTGACCTGTGCCTGTCCCAACACCTAGAGCTAGTCTCTCATTGGTTCCCCCTCTTCCCGTGCATCCTCAGGACAAATTGCAACCTGTACGGAACAGGAGGATAAAGGTGCTGATTCTCCAAGGAGGGAGATTGCTAGGAAAGCGACTGGAATGGCGAACCGGAGCACAAGGAGATGAGAAATGAGGTGCGTTTTAGAAACCTTTCCCGATCACACGGTGTACCATCTTCGGGGTTTCTCATGCATGTTTTCAGTGTAGGACGATGCCCTTGAACCTGGAGATTTGGGACCCATGGGATGGGTACCACGCTATATTACTTTAAGGGGTCTGCGTTTGCTCACCCAACCTCACCAAACCTCTCAGCCCCAAGAGTGTCCACCCTTATGTCTCAATCAGCTGTGGGTCTAGATATGGTCAATCCAGGTGGCATCACAGCCCCTGAACGAATTTTGTAAGAATTTCTCTCTCTTTCACTGTCTTTGTTTCTCGGGTTTTGAAAAGTAATTGATTTTTATAATGGGGTTTAGCTGCTTTTCACTGCTGTGTTTATGCCGCTTTACACCCACTTGACTCACTTACAGAGAGATATCAATACATAGGGTTTAAGAGTCTTACTAGTCAGATATATTATTGGGCGGTGAATAGGGGGTGTTGAGTCCAGTTCACTGAGCAAGGAGTAGGTCTTGTGTATTACATATTGGGTTCATGGAACGGTATCTGAGCTAATTTGAAACCCTTGTTTTATGCATCACCCCACCTCACCTTTCCCGTTAAGCAGCCATAGTCTGTTTTGTAAACGTGTGACTCTGTTCTGTTTTGTAATTCAGTTCAAGGGTAGCGGTTTTTACATTCCCTCTATAAGTGATATCTCATGATATGTGTCTTTTTCTGTGTGAGTTATTTCACTTAGACTCGTCATACCTAAATCCACTCATCATGCTGCTACTAGCCTTATGACATTGATTTCATGGCTGAGTGATATTCCATTGTATATAAGGACCACATCTTCTTTATCCATTCTTCTCTTTCCTGGGATATTTAAGGTGTAACGAAGTGGAGGTTCTTGTCAACAGAGTAGTCCAAAACTTTGGGGTGCCTGTGTCTTGCTGATTTTTAGTTTTCCCAATTTATATGCCCATGAGTGGAAGGGCCCTATGCTCTCTAAGCTGAGTTTCTTAGATGTTTCAGGACACACCGTACACTTCTCCAGAGTGGCTGTTGGCAATTTACATCCCGCCCATCAGCGTAGCAAGGCTCCCATTTCTCCATGGCCTGTCCTGCATTTCTGGTTTTGACACTTTATTCAGCATGGCCCTTTTGACCGATGGGAAGCGAGACTTCTTTGTAGCGCTGATTTGCCTTTCCAGGTTGCTTGGTTGGCCAAAAAGGGCGTATGCGTTTTTTCCTGAATATATTCAGGAAAAAACGCATACGCCCTTTTTGGCCAAGGGCATCATTGTCGAGGTTTTGCCGCTTTTCCTCTGCTTTAAAGGCGATTCGAATCTACCTCCTGAAATCTGTTTCCTGCAATTCTGCCTTGCTTTCAAATCCTCTTTGTTGCCTTCCCTCAATATATTTGTGGACGCGAGTTATCATTTCTAAGTCTGCCGGTTTGTGAATTGCAGTGCCCCTGAGCTCCATTATTCAACTCGCTTTCTTGGGAGCTGGCCGCAAAAGCGCAGGATTGCTTCAGGCCGTATTCTGGTTCCTGGCGGCAGGCTGAGCCTGCGGTTAATTCTTTTTCCTGATGGGAAAATAGAGTGACCTGTGCCTGTCCCAACACCTAGAGCTAGTCTCTCATTGTTTCCCCCTCTTCCCGTTCATCCTCAGGACAAATTGCAACCTGTACGGAACAGGAGGATAAAGGTGCTGATTCTCCAAGGAGGGAGATTGCTAGGAAAGCGGCTGGAATGGCGAACCGGAGCACAAGGAGATGAGAAATGAGGTGCGTTTTAGAAACCTTTCCCGATCACACGGTGTACCATCTTCGGGGTTTCTCATGCATGTTTTCAATGTAGGACGATGCCCTTGAACCTGGAGATTTGGGACCCATGGGATGGGTACCACGCCGTATTACTTTAAAGGGTCTGCGTTTGCTCACCCAACCTCACCAAACCTCTCAGCCCCAAGAGTGTCCACCCTTATGTCTCAATCAGCTGTGGGTCTAGATATGGTCAATCCAGGTGGCATCACAGCCCCTGAACGAATTTTGTAAGAATTTCTCTCTCTTTCACTGTCTTTGTTTCACGGGTTTTGAAAAGTAATTGATTTTTATAATGGGGTTTAGCTGCTTTTCACTGCTGTGTTTATGCCGCTTTACACCCACTTGACTCACTTACAGAGAGATATCAATACATAGGTTTTAAGATTCTTACTACTCAGATATATTCTTGGGCGGTGAATAGGGGGTGTTGAGGCCAGTTCACTGAGCAAGGAGTAGGTCTTGTCTATTACATATTGGGTTTATGGAACGGTATCTGAGCTAATTTGAAACCCTTGTTTTATGCATCACCCCACCTCACCTTTCCCGTTAAGCAGCCATAGTGTGTTTTCTAAACGTGTGACTCTGTTCTGTTTTGTAATTCAGTTCAAGGGTAGCGGTTTTTACATTCCCTCTATAAGTGATATCTCATGATAGGTGTCTTTTTCTGTGTGACTTATTTCAGTTAGAATCGTCATACCTAAATCCACTCATCATGCTGCTACTAGCCTTATGACATTGATTTCATGGCTGAGTGATATTCCATTGTACATAAGGACCACAACTTCTTTATCCATTCTTCTCTTTCCTGGGATATTTAAGGTGTAACGAAGTGGAGGTTCTTGTCAACAGAGTAGCCCAAAACTTTGGGGTGCCTGTGTCTTGCTGATTTTTAGTTTTCCCAATTTATACGCCCATGCGTGGAAGTGCCCTATGCTGTCTAAGCTGAGTTTTTTAGATGTTTCAGGACACACCGTACACTTCTCCAGAGTGGCTGTTGGCAATTTACGTCCCGCCCATCAGCGTAGCAAGGCTCCCATTTCTCCATGGCCTGTCCTGCATTTCTGGTTTTGACACTTTATTCAGCATGGCCCTTTTGACCGATGGGAAGCGAGACTTCTTTGTAGCGCTGTTTTGCCTTTCCAGGTTGCTTGGTTGGCCAAAAAGGGCGTATGCGTTTTTTCCTGAATATATTCAGGAAAAAACGCATACGCCCTTTTTGGCCAAGGGCATCATTGTCGAGGTTTTGCCGCTTTTCCTCTGCTTTAAAGGCGATTCGAATCTACCTCCTGAAATCTGTTTCCTGCAATTCTGCCTTGCTGTCAAATCCTCTTCGTTGCCTTCCCTCAATATATTTTTGGACGAGAGTTACCATTTCTAAGTCTGCCGGTTTGTGAATTGCAGTGCCCCTGAGCTCCATTATTCAACTCGCTTTCTTGGGGGCTGGCCGCAAAAGCGCAGGATTGCTTCAGGCCGTATTCTGGTTCCTGGCGGCAGGCTGAGCCTGTGGTTAATTCTTCTTCCTGATGGGAAAATAGAGTGACCTGTGCCTGTCCCAACACCTAGAGCTAGTCTCTCATTGGTTCCCCCTCTTCCCGTTCATCCTCAGGACAAATTGCAACCTGTACGGAACAGGAGGATAAAGGTGCTGATTCTCCAAGGAGGGAGAATGCTAGGAAAGCGGCTGGAATGGCGAACCGGAGCACAAGGAGATGAGAAATGAGGTGCGTTTTAGAAACCTTTCCCGATCACACGGTGTACCATCTTCGGGGTTTCTCATGCATGTTTTCAATGTAGGACGATGTCCTTGAACCTGGAGATTTGGGACCCATGGGATGGGTACCACGCCGTATTACTTTAAAGGGTCTGCGTTTGCTCACCCAACCTCACCAAACCTCTCAGCCCCAAGAGTGTCCACCCTTATGTCTCAATCAGCTGTGGGTCTAGATATTGTCAACCCAGTTGGCGTCAGAGCCCCTGAACGAATTTTGTAAGAATTTCTCTCTCTTTCACTGTCTTTGTTTCACGGGTTTTGAAAAGTAATTGATTTTTATAATGGGGTTTAGCTGCTTTTCACTGCTGTGTTTATGCCGCTTTATACCCACTTGACTCACTTACAGAGAGATATCAATACATAGGTTTTAAGATTCTTACTACTCAGATATATTCTTGGGCGGTGAATAGGGGGTGTTGAGTCCAGTTCACTGAGCAAGGAGTAGGTCTTGTCTATTACATATTGGGTTTATGGAACGGTATCTGAGCTAATTTGAAACCCTTGTTTTATGCATCACCCCACCTCACCTTTCCCGTTAAGCAGCCATAGTGTGTTTTCTAAACGTGTGACTCTGTTCTGTTTTGTAATTCAGTTCAAGGGTAGCGGTTTTTACATTCCCTCTATAAGTGATATCTCATGATAGGTGTCTTTTTCTGTGTGACTTATTTCACTTAGAATCGTCATACCTAAATCCACTCATCATGCTGCTACTAGCCTTATGACATTGATTTCATCGCTGAGTGATATTCCATTGTACATAAGGACCGCAACTTCTTTATCCGTTCTTCTCTTTCCTGGGATATTTAAGATGTAACGAAGTGGAGGTTCTTGTCAAAAGAGTAGCCCAAAACTTTGGGGTGCCTGTGTCTTGCTGAGTTTTAGTTTTCCGAATTTATATGCCCATGCGTGGAAGTGCCCTATGGTGTCTAAGCTGAGTTTTTTAGATGTTTCAGGACACACCGTACACTTCTCCAGAGTGGCTGTTGGCAATTTACGTCCCGCCCATCAGCGTAGCAAGGCTCCCATTTCTCCATGGCCTGTCCTGCATTTCTGGTTTTGACACTTTATTCAGCATGGCCCTTTTGACCGATGGGAAGCGAGACTTCTTTGTAGCGCTGTTTTGCCTTTCCAGGTTGCTTGGTTGGCCAAAAAGGGCGTATGCGTTTTTTCCTGAATATATTCAGGAAAAACGCATACGCCCTTTTTGGCCAAGGGCATCATTGTCGAGGTTTTGCCGCTTTTCCTCTGCTTTAAAGGCGATTCGAATCTACCTCCTGAAATCTGTTTCCTGCAATTCTGCCTTGCTTTCAAATCCTCTTCGTTGCCTTCCCTCAATATATTTTTGGACGAGAGTTACCATTTCTAAGTCTGCCGGTTTGTGAATTGCAGTGCCCCTGAGCTCCATTATTCAACTCGCTTTCTTGGGAGCTGGCCGCAAAAGCGCAGGATTGCTTCAGGCCGTATTCTGGTTCCTGGCGGCAGGCTGAGCCTGTGGTTAATTCTTCTTCCTGATGGGAAAATAGAGTGACCTGTGCCTGTCCCAACACCTAGAGCTAGTCTCTCATTGGTTCCCCCTCTTCCCGTGCATCCTCAGGACCAATTGCAACCTGTACGGAACAGGAGGATAAAGGTGCTGATTCTCCAAGGAGGGAGATTGCTAGGAAAGCGGCTGGAATGGCGAACCGGAGCACAAGGAGATGAGAAATGAGGTGCGTTTTAGAAACCTTTCCCGATCACACGGTGTACCATCTTCGCGGTTTCTCATGCATGTTTTCAATGTAGGGCGATGCCCTTGAACCTGGAGATTTGGGGCCCATGGGATGGGTACCACGCCGTATTACTTTAAAGGGTCTGCGTTTGCTCACCCAACCTCACCAAACCTCTCAGCCCCAAGAGTGTCCACCCTTATGTCTCAATCAGCTGTGGGTCTAGATATTGTCAACCCAGGTGGCATCAGAGCCCCTGAACGAATTTTGTAAGAATTTCTCTCTCTTTCACTGTCTTTGTTTCACGGGTTTTGAAAAGTAATTGATTTTTATAATGGGGTTTAGCTGCTTTTCACTGCTGTGTTTATGCCGCTTTATACCCACTTGACTCACTTACAGAGAGATATCAATACATAGGTTTTAAGAGTCTTACTACTCAGATATATTCTTGGGCGGTGAATAGGGGGTGTTGAGTCCAGTTCACTGAGCAAGGAGTAGGTCTTGTCTATTACATATTGGGTTTATGGAACGGTATCTGAGCTAATTTGAAACCCTTGTTTTATGCATCACCCCACCTCACCTTTCCCGTTAAGCAGCCATAGTGTGTTTTCTAAACGTGTGACTCTGTTCTGTTTTGTAATTCAGTTCAAGGGTAGCGGTTTTTACATTCCCTCTATAAGTGATATCTCATGATAGGTGTCTTTTTCTTTGTGACTTATTTCACTTAGAATCGTCATACCTAAATCCACTCATCATGCTGCTACTAGCCTTATGACATTGATTTCATCGCTGAGTGATATTCCATTGTACATAAGGACCGCAACTTCTTTATCCGTTCTTCTCTTTCCTGGGATATTTAAGATGTAACGAAGTGGAGGTTCTTGTCAACAGAGTAGCCCAAAACTTTGGGGTGCCTGTGTCTTGCTGAGTTTTAGTTTTCCGAATTTATATGCCCATGCGTGGAAGTGCCCTATGGTGTCTAAGCTGAGTTTTTTAGATGTTTCAGGACACACCGTACACTTCTCCAGAGTGGCTGTTGGCAATTTACGTCCCGCCCATCAGCGTAGCAAGGCTCCCATTTCTCCATGGCCTGTCCTGCATTTCTGGTTTTGACACTTTATTCAGCATGGCCCTTTTGACCGATGGGAAGCGAGACTTCTTTGTAGCGCTGTTTTGCCTTTCCAGGTTGCTTGGTTGGCCAAAAAGGGCGTATGCGTTTTTTCCTGAATATATTCAGGAAAAACGCATACGCCCTTTTTGGCCAAGGGCATCATTGTCGAGGTTTTGCCGCTTTTCCTCTGCTTTAAAGGCGATTCGAATCTACCTCCTGAAATCTGTTTCCTGCAATTCTGCCTTGCTTTCAAATCCTCTTCGTTGCCTTCCCTCAATATATTTTTGGACGAGAGTTACCATTTCTAAGTCTGCCGGTTTGTGAATTGCAGTGCCCCTGAGCTCCATTATTCAACTCGCTTTCTTGGGAGCTGGCCGCAAAAGCGCAGGATTGCTTCAGGCCGTATTCTGGTTCCTGGCGGCAGGCTGAGCCTGTGGTTAATTCTTCTTCCTGATGGGAAAATAGAGTGACCTGTGCCTGTCCCAACACCTAGAGCTAGTCTCTCATTGGTTCCCCCTCTTCCCGTGCATCCTCAGGACCAATTGCAACCTGTACGGAACAGGAGGATAAAGGTGCTGATTCTCCAAGGAGGGAGATTGCTAGGAAAGCGGCTGGAATGGCGAACCGGAGCACAAGGAGATGAGAAATGAGGTGCGTTTTAGAAACCTTTCCCGATCACACGGTGTACCATCTTCGCGGTTTCTCATGCATGTTTTCAATGTAGGGCGATGCCCTTGAACCTGGAGATTTGGGACCCATGGGATGGGTACCACGCTATATTACTTTAAAGGGTCTGCGTTTGCTCACCCAACCTCACCAAACCTCTCAGCCCCAACAGTGTCCACCCTTATGTCTCAATCAGCTGTGGGTCTAGATATGGTCAATCCAGGTGGCATCACAGCCCCTGAACGAATTTCCTAAGAATTTCTCTCTCTTTCACTGTCTTTGTTTCACGGGTTTTGAAAAGTAATTGATTTTTATAGTGGGGTTTAGCTGCTTTTCACTGCTGTGTTTATGCCGCTTTACACCCACTTGACTCACTTACAGAGAGATATCAATACATAGGTTTTAAGAGTCTTACTAGTCAGATATATTCTTGGGCGGTGAATAGGGGGTGTTGAGTCCAGTTCACTGAGCAAGGAGTAGGTCTTGTCTATTACATATTGGGTTCATGGAACGGTATCTGAGCTAATTTGAAACCCTTGTTTTATGCATCACCCCACCTCACCTTTCCCGTTAAGCAGACATAGTCTGTTTTCTAAACGTGTGACTCTGTTCTGTTTTGTAATTCAGTTCAAGGGTAGCGGTTTTTACATTCCCTCTATAAGTGATATCTCATGATAAGTGTCTTTTTCTGTGGGACTTATTTCACTTAGAATCGTCATACCTAAATCCACTCATCATGCTGCTACTAGCCTTATGACATTGATTTCATGGCTGAGTGATATTCCATTGTACATAAGGACCACAACTTCTTTATCCATTCTTCTCTTTCCTGGGATATTTAAGGTGTAACGAAGTGGAGGTTCTTGTCAACAGAGTAGCCCAAAACTTTGGGGTGCCTGTGTCTTGCTGAGTTTTAGTTTTCCCAATTTATACGCCCATGAGTGGAAGTGCCCTATGCTCTCTAAGCTGAGTTTTTTAGATGTTTCAGGACACACCGTACACTTCTCTAGAGTGGCTTTTGGCAATTTACATCCCGCCCATCAGCGTAGCAAGGCTCCTATTTCTCCATGGCCTGTCCTGCATTTCTGGTTTTGACACTTTATTCAGCATGGCCCTTTTGACCGATGGGAAGCGAGACTTCTTTGTAGCGCTGATTTGCCTTTCCAGGTTGCTTGGTTGGCCAAAAAGGGCGTATGCGTTTTTTCCTGAATATATTCAGGAAAAAACGCATACGCCCTTTTTGGCCAAGGGCATCATTGTCGAGGTTTTGCCGCTTTTCCTGTGCTTTAAAGGCGATTCGAATCTACCTCCTGAAATCTGTTTCCTGCAATTCTGCCTTGCTTTCAAATCCTCTTCGTTGCCTTCCCTCAATATATTTGTGGACGAGAGTTATCATTTCTAAGTCTGCAGGTTTGTGAATTGCAGTGCCCCTGAGCTCCATTCTTCAACTCGCTTTCTTGGGAGCTGGCCGCAAAAGCGCAGGATTGCTTCAGGCCGTATTCTGGTTCCTGGCGGCAGGCTGAGCCTGTGGTTAATTCTTCTTCCTGATGGGAAAATAGAGTGACCTGTGCCTGTCCCAACACCTAGAGCTAGTCTCTCATTGGTTCCCCCTCTTCCCGTGCATCCTCAGGACAAATTGCAACCTGTACGGAACAGGAGGATAAAGGTGCTGATTCTCCAAGGAGGGAGATTGCTAGGAAAGCGGCTGGAATGGCGAACCGGAGCACAAGGAGATGAGAAATGAGGTGCGTTTTAGAAACCTTTCCCGATCACACGGTGTACCATCTTCGGGGTTTCTCATGCATGTTTTCAGTGTAGGACGATGCCCTTGAACCTGGAGATTTGGGACCCATGGGATGGGTACCACGCTATATTACTTTAAAGGGTCTGCGTTTGCTCACCCAACCTCACCAAACCTCTCAGCCCCAAGAGTGTCCACCCTTATGTCTCAATCAGCTGTGGGTCTAGATATGGTCAATCCAGGTGGCATCACAGCCCCTGAACGAATTTCCTAAGAATTTCTCTCTCTTTCACTGTCTTTGTTTCACGGGTTTTGAAAAGTAATTGATTTTTATAGTGGGGTTTAGCTGCTTTTCACTGCTGTGTTTATGCCGCTTTACACCCACTTGACTCACTTACAGAGAGATATCAATACATAGGTTTTAAGAGTCTTACTAGTCAGATATATTCTTGGGCGGTGAATAGGGGGTGTTGAGTCCAGTTCACTGAGCAAGGAGTAGGTCTTGTCTATTACATATTGGGTTCATGGAACGGTATCTGAGCTAATTTGAAACCCTTGTTTTATGCATCACCCCACCTCACCTTTCCCGTTAAGCAGCCATAGTCTGTTTTCTAAACGTGTGACTCTGTTCTGTTTTGTAATTCAGTTCAAGGGTAGCGGTTTTTACATTCCCTCTATAAGTGATATCTCATGATAAGTGTCTTTTTCTGTGGGACTTATTTCACTTAGAATCGTCATACCTAAATCCACTCATCATGCTGCTACTAGCCTTATGACATTGATTTCATGGCTGAGTGATATTCCATTGTACATAAGGACCACATCTTCTTTATCCATTCTTCTCTTTCCTGGGATATTTAAGGTGTAGCGAAGTGGAGGTTCTTGTCAACAGAGTAGCCCAAAACTTTGGGGTGCCTGTGTCTTGCTGATTTTTAGTTTTCCCAATTTATACGCCCATGAGTGGAAGGGCCCTATGCTCTCTAAGCTCAGTTTTGTAGATGTTTCAGGACACACCGTACACTTCTCCAGAGTGGCTGTTGGCAATTTACATCCCGCCCATCAGCGTAGCAAGGCTCCCAGTTCTCCATGGCCTGTCGTGCATTTCTGGTTTTGACACTTTATTGAGCATGGCCCTTTTGACCGATGGGAAGCGAGACTTCTTTGTAGCGCTGATTTGCCTTTCCAGGTTGCTTGGTTGGCCAAAAAGGGCGTATGCGGTTTTTCCTGAATATATTCAGGAACAAACGCATACGCCCTTTTTGGCCAAGGGCATCATTGTCAAGGTTTTGCCGCTTTTCCTGTGCTTTAAAGGCGATTCGAATCTACCTCCTGAAATCTGTTTCCTGCAATTCTGCCTTGCTTTCAGATCCTCTTCGTTGCCTTCCCTCAATATGTTTGTGGACGAGAGTTATCATTTCTAAGTCTGCAGGTTTGTGAATTGCCGTGCCCCTGAGCTCCATTCTTCAACTCGCTTTCTTGGGAGCTGGCCGCAAAAGCGCAGGATTGCTTCAGGCCGTATTCTGGTTCCAGGCGGCAGGCTGAGCCTGTGGTTAATTCTTCTTCCTGATGGGAAAATAGAGTGACCTGTGCCTGTCCCAACACCTAGAGCTAGTCTCTCATTGGTTCCCCCTCTTCCCGTGCATCCTCAGGACAAATTGCAACCTGTACGGAACAGGAGGATAAAGGTGCTGATTCTCCAAGGAGGGAGATTGCTAGGAAAGCGACTGGAATGGCGAACCGGAGCACAAGGAGATGAGAAATGAGGTGCGTTTTAGAAACCTTTCCCGATCACACGGTGTACCATCTTCGGGGTTTCTCATGCATGTTTTCAGTGTAGGACGATGCCCTTGAACCTGGAGATTTGGGACCCATGGGATGGGTACCACGCTATATTACTTTAAGGGGTCTGCGTTTGCTCACCCAACCTCACCAAACCTCTCAGCCCCAAGAGTGTCCACCCTTATGTCTCAATCAGCTGTGGGTCTAGATATGGTCAATCCAGGTGGCATCACAGCCCCTGAACGAATTTTGTAAGAATTTCTCTCTCTTTCACTGTCTTTTTTTCACGGGTTTTGAAAAGTAATTGATTTTTATAATGGGGTTTAGCTGCTTTTCACTGCTGTGTTTATGCCGCTTTACACCCACTTGACTCACTTACAGAGAGATATCAATACATAGGGTTTAAGAGTCTTACTAGTCAGATATATTATTGGGCGGTGAATAGGGGGTGTTGAGTCCAGTTCACTGAGCAAGGAGTAGGTCTTGTGTATTACATATTGGGTTCATGGAACGGTATCTGAGCTAATTTGAAACCCTTGTTTTATGCATCACCCCACCTCACCTTTCCCGTTAAGCAGCCATAGTCTGTTTTGTAAACGTGTGACTCTGTTCTGTTTTGTAATTCAGTTCAAGGGTAGCGGTTTTTACATTCCCTCTATAAGTGATATCTCATGATATGTGTCTTTTTCTGTGTGAGTTATTTCACTTAGACTCGTCATACCTAAATCCACTCATCATGCTGCTACTAGCCTTATGACATTGATTTCATGGCTGAGTGATATTCCATTGTATATAAGGACCACATCTTCTTTATCCATTCTTCTCTTTCCTGGGATATTTAAGGTGTAACGAAGTGGAGGTTCTTGTCAACAGAGTAGTCCAAAACTTTGGGGTGCCTGTGTCTTGCTGATTTTTAGTTTTCCCAATTTATATGCCCATGAGTGGAAGGGCCCTATGCTCTCTAAGCTGAGTTTCTTAGATGTTTCAGGACACACCGTACACTTCTCCAGAGTGGCTGTTGGCAATTTACATCCCGCCCATCAGCGTAGCAAGGCTCCCATTTCTCCATGGCCTGTCCTGCATTTCTGGTTTTGACACTTTATTCAGCATGGCCCTTTTGACCGATGGGAAGCGAGACTTCTTTGTAGCGCTGATTTGCCTTTCCAGGTTGCTTGGTTGGCCAAAAAGGGCGTATGCGTTTTTTCCTGAATATATTCAGGAAAAAACGCATACGCCCTTTTTGGCCAAGGGCATCATTGTCGAGGTTTTGCCGCTTTTCCTCTGCTTTAAAGGCGATTCGAATCTACCTCCTGAAATCTGTTTCCTGCAATTCTGCCTTGCTTTCAAATCCTCTTTGTTGCCTTCCCTCAATATATTTGTGGACGCGAGTTATCATTTCTAAGTCTGCCGGTTTGTGAATTGCAGTGCCCCTGAGCTCCATTATTCAACTCGCTTTCTTGGGAGCTGGCCGCAAAAGCGCAGGATTGCTTCAGGCCGTATTCTGGTTCCTGGCGGCAGGCTGAGCCTGCGGTTAATTCTTTTTCCTGATGGGAAAATAGAGTGACCTGTGCCTGTCCCAACACCTAGAGCTAGTCTCTCATTGTTTCCCCCTCTTCCCGTTCATCCTCAGGACAAATTGCAACCTGTACGGAACAGGAGGATAAAGGTGCTGATTCTCCAAGGAGGGAGATTGCTAGGAAAGCGGCTGGAATGGCGAACCGGAGCACAAGGAGATGAGAAATGAGGTGCGTTTTAGAAACCTTTCCCGATCACACGGTGTACCATCTTCGGGGTTTCTCATGCATGTTTTCAATGTAGGACGATGCCCTTGAACCTGGAGATTTGGGACCCATGGGATGGGTACCACGCCGTATTACTTTAAAGGGTCTGCGTTTGCTCACCCAACCTCACCAAACCTCTCAGCCCCAAGAGTGTCCACCCTTATGTCTCAATCAGCTGTGGGTCTAGATATGGTCAATCCAGGTGGCATCACAGCCCCTGAACGAATTTTGTAAGAATTTCTCTCTCTTTCACTGTCTTTGTTTCACGGGTTTTGAAAAGTAATTGATTTTTATAATGGGGTTTAGCTGCTTTTCACTGCTGTGTTTATGCCGCTTTACACCCACTTGACTCACTTACAGAGAGATATCAATACATAGGTTTTAAGATTCTTACTACTCAGATATATTCTTGGGCGGTGAATAGGGGGTGTTGAGGCCAGTTCACTGAGCAAGGAGTAGGTCTTGTCTATTACATATTGGGTTTATGGAACGGTATCTGAGCTAATTTGAAACCCTTGTTTTATGCATCACCCCACCTCACCTTTCCCGTTAAGCAGCCATAGTGTGTTTTCTAAACGTGTGACTCTGTTCTGTTTTGTAATTCAGTTCAAGGGTAGCGGTTTTTACATTCCCTCTATAAGTGATATCTCATGATAGGTGTCTTTTTCTGTGTGACTTATTTCAGTTAGAATCGTCATACCTAAATCCACTCATCATGCTGCTACTAGCCTTATGACATTGATTTCATGGCTGAGTGATATTCCATTGTACATAAGGACCACAACTTCTTTATCCATTCTTCTCTTTCCTGGGATATTTAAGGTGTAACGAAGTGGAGGTTCTTGTCAACAGAGTAGCCCAAAACTTTGGGGTGCCTGTGTCTTGCTGATTTTTAGTTTTCCCAATTTATACGCCCATGCGTGGAAGTGCCCTATGCTGTCTAAGCTGAGTTTTTTAGATGTTTCAGGACACACCGTACACTTCTCCAGAGTGGCTGTTGGCAATTTACGTCCCGCCCATCAGCGTAGCAAGGCTCCCATTTCTCCATGGCCTGTCCTGCATTTCTGGTTTTGACACTTTATTCAGCATGGCCCTTTTGACCGATGGGAAGCGAGACTTCTTTGTAGCGCTGTTTTGCCTTTCCAGGTTGCTTGGTTGGCCAAAAAGGGCGTATGCGTTTTTTCCTGAATATATTCAGGAAAAAACGCATACGCCCTTTTTGGCCAAGGGCATCATTGTCGAGGTTTTGCCGCTTTTCCTCTGCTTTAAAGGCGATTCGAATCTACCTCCTGAAATCTGTTTCCTGCAATTCTGCCTTGCTGTCAAATCCTCTTCGTTGCCTTCCCTCAATATATTTTTGGACGAGAGTTACCATTTCTAAGTCTGCCGGTTTGTGAATTGCAGTGCCCCTGAGCTCCATTATTCAACTCGCTTTCTTGGGGGCTGGCCGCAAAAGCGCAGGATTGCTTCAGGCCGTATTCTGGTTCCTGGCGGCAGGCTGAGCCTGTGGTTAATTCTTCTTCCTGATGGGAAAATAGAGTGACCTGTGCCTGTCCCAACACCTAGAGCTAGTCTCTCATTGGTTCCCCCTCTTCCCGTTCATCCTCAGGACAAATTGCAACCTGTACGGAACAGGAGGATAAAGGTGCTGATTCTCCAAGGAGGGAGAATGCTAGGAAAGCGGCTGGAATGGCGAACCGGAGCACAAGGAGATGAGAAATGAGGTGCGTTTTAGAAACCTTTCCCGATCACACGGTGTACCATCTTCGGGGTTTCTCATGCATGTTTTCAATGTAGGACGATGTCCTTGAACCTGGAGATTTGGGACCCATGGGATGGGTACCACGCCGTATTACTTTAAAGGGTCTGCGTTTGCTCACCCAACCTCACCAAACCTCTCAGCCCCAAGAGTGTCCACCCTTATGTCTCAATCAGCTGTGGGTCTAGATATTGTCAACCCAGTTGGCGTCAGAGCCCCTGAACGAATTTTGTAAGAATTTCTCTCTCTTTCACTGTCTTTGTTTCACGGGTTTTGAAAAGTAATTGATTTTTATAATGGGGTTTAGCTGCTTTTCACTGCTGTGTTTATGCCGCTTTATACCCACTTGACTCACTTACAGAGAGATATCAATACATAGGTTTTAAGATTCTTACTACTCAGATATATTCTTGGGCGGTGAATAGGGGGTGTTGAGTCCAGTTCACTGAGCAAGGAGTAGGTCTTGTCTATTACATATTGGGTTTATGGAACGGTATCTGAGCTAATTTGAAACCCTTGTTTTATGCATCACCCCACCTCACCTTTCCCGTTAAGCAGCCATAGTGTGTTTTCTAAACGTGTGACTCTGTTCTGTTTTGTAATTCAGTTCAAGGGTAGCGGTTTTTACATTCCCTCTATAAGTGATATCTCATGATAGGTGTCTTTTTCTGTGTGACTTATTTCACTTAGAATCGTCATACCTAAATCCACTCATCATGCTGCTACTAGCCTTATGACATTGATTTCATCGCTGAGTGATATTCCATTGTACATAAGGACCGCAACTTCTTTATCCGTTCTTCTCTTTCCTGGGATATTTAAGATGTAACGAAGTGGAGGTTCTTGTCAAAAGAGTAGCCCAAAACTTTGGGGTGCCTGTGTCTTGCTGAGTTTTAGTTTTCCGAATTTATATGCCCATGCGTGGAAGTGCCCTATGGTGTCTAAGCTGAGTTTTTTAGATGTTTCAGGACACACCGTACACTTCTCCAGAGTGGCTGTTGGCAATTTACGTCCCGCCCATCAGCGTAGCAAGGCTCCCATTTCTCCATGGCCTGTCCTGCATTTCTGGTTTTGACACTTTATTCAGCATGGCCCTTTTGACCGATGGGAAGCGAGACTTCTTTGTAGCGCTGTTTTGCCTTTCCAGGTTGCTTGGTTGGCCAAAAAGGGCGTATGCGTTTTTTCCTGAATATATTCAGGAAAAACGCATACGCCCTTTTTGGCCAAGGGCATCATTGTCGAGGTTTTGCCGCTTTTCCTCTGCTTTAAAGGCGATTCGAATCTACCTCCTGAAATCTGTTTCCTGCAATTCTGCCTTGCTTTCAAATCCTCTTCGTTGCCTTCCCTCAATATATTTTTGGACGAGAGTTACCATTTCTAAGTCTGCCGGTTTGTGAATTGCAGTGCCCCTGAGCTCCATTATTCAACTCGCTTTCTTGGGAGCTGGCCGCAAAAGCGCAGGATTGCTTCAGGCCGTATTCTGGTTCCTGGCGGCAGGCTGAGCCTGTGGTTAATTCTTCTTCCTGATGGGAAAATAGAGTGACCTGTGCCTGTCCCAACACCTAGAGCTAGTCTCTCATTGGTTCCCCCTCTTCCCGTGCATCCTCAGGACCAATTGCAACCTGTACGGAACAGGAGGATAAAGGTGCTGATTCTCCAAGGAGGGAGATTGCTAGGAAAGCGGCTGGAATGGCGAACCGGAGCACAAGGAGATGAGAAATGAGGTGCGTTTTAGAAACCTTTCCCGATCACACGGTGTACCATCTTCGCGGTTTCTCATGCATGTTTTCAATGTAGGGCGATGCCCTTGAACCTGGAGATTTGGGGCCCATGGGATGGGTACCACGCCGTATTACTTTAAAGGGTCTGCGTTTGCTCACCCAACCTCACCAAACCTCTCAGCCCCAAGAGTGTCCACCCTTATGTCTCAATCAGCTGTGGGTCTAGATATTGTCAACCCAGGTGGCATCAGAGCCCCTGAACGAATTTTGTAAGAATTTCTCTCTCTTTCACTGTCTTTGTTTCACGGGTTTTGAAAAGTAATTGATTTTTATAATGGGGTTTAGCTGCTTTTCACTGCTGTGTTTATGCCGCTTTATACCCACTTGACTCACTTACAGAGAGATATCAATACATAGGTTTTAAGAGTCTTACTACTCAGATATATTCTTGGGCGGTGAATAGGGGGTGTTGAGTCCAGTTCACTGAGCAAGGAGTAGGTCTTGTCTATTACATATTGGGTTTATGGAACGGTATCTGAGCTAATTTGAAACCCTTGTTTTATGCATCACCCCACCTCACCTTTCCCGTTAAGCAGCCATAGTGTGTTTTCTAAACGTGTGACTCTGTTCTGTTTTGTAATTCAGTTCAAGGGTAGCGGTTTTTACATTCCCTCTATAAGTGATATCTCATGATAGGTGTCTTTTTCTTTGTGACTTATTTCACTTAGAATCGTCATACCTAAATCCACTCATCATGCTGCTACTAGCCTTATGACATTGATTTCATCGCTGAGTGATATTCCATTGTACATAAGGACCGCAACTTCTTTATCCGTTCTTCTCTTTCCTGGGATATTTAAGATGTAACGAAGTGGAGGTTCTTGTCAACAGAGTAGCCCAAAACTTTGGGGTGCCTGTGTCTTGCTGAGTTTTAGTTTTCCGAATTTATATGCCCATGCGTGGAAGTGCCCTATGGTGTCTAAGCTGAGTTTTTTAGATGTTTCAGGACACACCGTACACTTCTCCAGAGTGGCTGTTGGCAATTTACGTCCCGCCCATCAGCGTAGCAAGGCTCCCATTTCTCCATGGCCTGTCCTGCATTTCTGGTTTTGACACTTTATTCAGCATGGCCCTTTTGACCGATGGGAAGCGAGACTTCTTTGTAGCGCTGTTTTGCCTTTCCAGGTTGCTTGGTTGGCCAAAAAGGGCGTATGCGTTTTTTCCTGAATATATTCAGGAAAAACGCATACGCCCTTTTTGGCCAAGGGCATCATTGTCGAGGTTTTGCCGCTTTTCCTCTGCTTTAAAGGCGATTCGAATCTACCTCCTGAAATCTGTTTCCTGCAATTCTGCCTTGCTTTCAAATCCTCTTCGTTGCCTTCCCTCAATATATTTTTGGACGAGAGTTACCATTTCTAAGTCTGCCGGTTTGTGAATTGCAGTGCCCCTGAGCTCCATTATTCAACTCGCTTTCTTGGGAGCTGGCCGCAAAAGCGCAGGATTGCTTCAGGCCGTATTCTGGTTCCTGGCGGCAGGCTGAGCCTGTGGTTAATTCTTCTTCCTGATGGGAAAATAGAGTGACCTGTGCCTGTCCCAACACCTAGAGCTAGTCTCTCATTGGTTCCCCCTCTTCCCGTGCATCCTCAGGACAAATTGCAACCTGTACGGAACAGGAGGATAAAGGTGCTGATTCTCCAAGGAGGGAGATTGCTAGGAAAGCGGCTGGAATGGCGAACCGGAGCACAAGGAGATGAGAAATGAGGTGCGTTTTAGAAACCTTTCCCGATCACACGGTGTACCATCTTCGCGGTTTCTCATGCATGTTTTCAATGTAGGGCGATGCCCTTGAACCTGGAGATTTGGGACCCATGGGATGGGTACCACGCTATATTACTTTAAAGGGTCTGCGTTTGCTCACCCAACCTCACCAAACCTCTCAGCCCCAACAGTGTCCACCCTTATGTCTCAATCAGCTGTGGGTCTAGATATGGTCAATCCAGGTGGCATCACAGCCCCTGAACGAATTTCCTAAGAATTTCTCTCTCTTTCACTGTCTTTGTTTCACGGGTTTTGAAAAGTAATTGATTTTTATAGTGGGGTTTAGCTGCTTTTCACTGCTGTGTTTATGCCGCTTTACACCCACTTGACTCACTTACAGAGAGATATCAATACATAGGTTTTAAGAGTCTTACTAGTCAGATATATTCTTGGGCGGTGAATAGGGGGTGTTGAGTCCAGTTCACTGAGCAAGGAGTAGGTCTTGTCTATTACATATTGGGTTCATGGAACGGTATCTGAGCTAATTTGAAACCCTTGTTTTATGCATCACCCCACCTCACCTTTCCCGTTAAGCAGACATAGTCTGTTTTCTAAACGTGTGACTCTGTTCTGTTTTGTAATTCAGTTCAAGGGTAGCGGTTTTTACATTCCCTCTATAAGTGATATCTCATGATAAGTGTCTTTTTCTGTGGGACTTATTTCACTTAGAATCGTCATACCTAAATCCACTCATCATGCTGCTACTAGCCTTATGACATTGATTTCATGGCTGAGTGATATTCCATTGTACATAAGGACCACAACTTCTTTATCCATTCTTCTCTTTCCTGGGATATTTAAGGTGTAACGAAGTGGAGGTTCTTGTCAACAGAGTAGCCCAAAACTTTGGGGTGCCTGTGTCTTGCTGAGTTTTAGTTTTCCCAATTTATACGCCCATGAGTGGAAGTGCCCTATGCTCTCTAAGCTGAGTTTTTTAGATGTTTCAGGACACACCGTACACTTCTCTAGAGTGGCTTTTGGCAATTTACATCCCGCCCATCAGCGTAGCAAGGCTCCTATTTCTCCATGGCCTGTCCTGCATTTCTGGTTTTGACACTTTATTCAGCATGGCCCTTTTGACCGATGGGAAGCGAGACTTCTTTGTAGCGCTGATTTGCCTTTCCAGGTTGCTTGGTTGGCCAAAAAGGGCGTATGCGTTTTTTCCTGAATATATTCAGGAAAAAACGCATACGCCCTTTTTGGCCAAGGGCATCATTGTCGAGGTTTTGCCGCTTTTCCTGTGCTTTAAAGGCGATTCGAATCTACCTCCTGAAATCTGTTTCCTGCAATTCTGCCTTGCTTTCAAATCCTCTTCGTTGCCTTCCCTCAATATATTTGTGGACGAGAGTTATCATTTCTAAGTCTGCAGGTTTGTGAATTGCAGTGCCCCTGAGCTCCATTCTTCAACTCGCTTTCTTGGGAGCTGGCCGCAAAAGCGCAGGATTGCTTCAGGCCGTATTCTGGTTCCTGGCGGCAGGCTGAGCCTGTGGTTAATTCTTCTTCCTGATGGGAAAATAGAGTGACCTGTGCCTGTCCCAACACCTAGAGCTAGTCTCTCATTGGTTCCCCCTCTTCCCGTGCATCCTCAGGACAAATTGCAACCTGTACGGAACAGGAGGATAAAGGTGCTGATTCTCCAAGGAGGGAGATTGCTAGGAAAGCGGCTGGAATGGCGAACCGGAGCACAAGGAGATGAGAAATGAGGTGCGTTTTAGAAACCTTTCCCGATCACACGGTGTACCATCTTCGGGGTTTCTCATGCATGTTTTCAGTGTAGGACGATGCCCTTGAACCTGGAGATTTGGGACCCATGGGATGGGTACCACGCTATATTACTTTAAAGGGTCTGCGTTTGCTCACCCAACCTCACCAAACCTCTCAGCCCCAAGAGTGTCCACCCTTATGTCTCAATCAGCTGTGGGTCTAGATATGGTCAATCCAGGTGGCATCACAGCCCCTGAACGAATTTCCTAAGAATTTCTCTCTCTTTCACTGTCTTTGTTTCACGGGTTTTGAAAAGTAATTGATTTTTATAGTGGGGTTTAGCTGCTTTTCACTGCTGTGTTTATGCCGCTTTACACCCACTTGACTCACTTACAGAGAGATATCAATACATAGGTTTTAAGAGTCTTACTAGTCAGATATATTCTTGGGCGGTGAATAGGGGGTGTTGAGTCCAGTTCACTGAGCAAGGAGTAGGTCTTGTCTATTACATATTGGGTTCATGGAACGGTATCTGAGCTAATTTGAAACCCTTGTTTTATGCATCACCCCACCTCACCTTTCCCGTTAAGCAGCCATAGTCTGTTTTCTAAACGTGTGACTCTGTTCTGTTTTGTAATTCAGTTCAAGGGTAGCGGTTTTTACATTCCCTCTATAAGTGATATCTCATGATAAGTGTCTTTTTCTGTGGGACTTATTTCACTTAGAATCGTCATACCTAAATCCACTCATCATGCTGCTACTAGCCTTATGACATTGATTTCATGGCTGAGTGATATTCCATTGTACATAAGGACCACAACTTCTTTATCCATTCTTCTCTTTCCTGGGATATTTAAGGTGTAACGAAGTGGAGGTTCTTGTCAACAGAGTAGCCCAAAACTTTGGGGTGCCTGTGTCTTGCTGATTTTTAGTTTTCCCAATTTATACGCCCATGAGTGGAAGTGCCCTATGCTCTCTAAGCTGAGTTTTTTAGATGTTTCAGGACACACCGTACACTTCTCTAGAGTGGCTTTTGGCAATTTACATCCCGCCCATCAGCGTAGCAAGGCTCCTATTTCTCCATGGCCTGTCCTGCATTTCTGGTTTTGACACTTTATTCAGCATGGCCCTTTTGACCGATGGGAAGCGAGACTTCTTTGTAGCGCTGATTTGCCTTTCCAGGTTGCTTGGTTGGCCAAAAAGGGCGTATGCGTTTTTTCCTGAATATATTCAGGAAAAAACGCATACGCCCTTTTTGGCCAAGGGCATCATTGTCGAGGTTTTGCCGCTTTTCCTGTGCTTTAAAGGCGATTCGAATCTACCTCCTGAAATCTGTTTCCTGCAATTCTGCCTTGCTTTCAAATCCTCTTCGTTGCCTTCCCTCAATATATTTGTGGACGAGAGTTATCATTTCTAAGTCTGCAGGTTTGTGAATTGCAGTGCCCCTGAGCTCCATTCTTCAACTCGCTTTCTTGGGAGCTGGCCGCAAAAGCGCAGGATTGCTTCAGGCCGTATTCTGGTTCCTGGCGGCAGGCTGAGCCTGTGGTTAATTCTTCTTCCTGATGGGAAAATAGAGTGACCTGTGCCTGTCCCAACACCTAGAGCTAGTCTCTCATTGGTTCCCCCTCTTCCCGTGCATCCTCAGGACAAATTGCAACCTGTACGGAACAGGAGGATAAAGGTGCTGATTCTCCAAGGAGGGAGATTGCTAGGAAAGCGGCTGGAATGGCGAACCGGAGCACAAGGAGATGAGAAATGAGGTGCGTTTTAGAAACCTTTCCCGATCACACGGTGTACCATCTTCGGGGTTTCTCATGCATGTTTTCAGTGTAGGACGATGCCCTTGAACCTGGAGATTTGGGACCCATGGGATGGGTACCACGCTATATTACTTTAAAGGGTCTGCGTTTGCTCACCCAACCTCACCAAACCTCTCAGCCCCAAGAGTGTCCACCCTTATGTCTCAATCAGCTGTGGGTCTAGATATGGTCAATCCAGGTGGCATCACAGCCCCTGAACGAATTTCCTAAGAATTTCTCTCTCTTTCACTGTCTTTGTTTCACGGGTTTTGAAAAGTAATTGATTTTTATAGTGGGGTTTAGCTGCTTTTCACTGCTGTGTTTATGCCGCTTTACACCCACTTGACTCACTTACAGAGAGATATCAATACATAGGTTTTAAGAGTCTTACTAGTCAGATATATTCTTGGGCGGTGAATAGGGGGTGTTGAGTCCAGTTCACTGAGCAAGGAGTAGGTCTTGTCTATTACATATTGGGTTCATGGAACGGTATCTGAGCTAATTTGAAACCCTTGTTTTATGCATCACCCCACCTCACCTTTCCCGTTAAGCAGCCATAGTCTGTTTTCTAAACGTGTGACTCTGTTCTGTTTTGTAATTCAGTTCAAGGGTAGCGGTTTTTACATTCCCTCTATAAGTGATATCTCATGATAAGTGTCTTTTTCTGTGGGACTTATTTCACTTAGAATCGTCATACCTAAATCCACTCATCATGCTGCTACTAGCCTTATGACATTGATTTCATGGCTGAGTGATATTCCATTGTACATAAGGACCACAACTTCTTTATCCATTCTTCTCTTTCCTGGGATATTTAAGGTGTAACGAAGTGGAGGTTCTTGTCAACAGAGTAGCCCAAAACTTTGGGGTGCCTGTGTCTTGCTGAGTTTTAGTTTTCCCAATTTATACGCCCATGAGTGGAAGTGCCCTATGCTCTCTAAGCTGAGTTTTTTAGATGTTTCAGGACACACCGTACACTTCTCTAGAGTGGCTTTTGGCAATTTACATCCCGCCCATCAGCGTAGCAAGGCTCCTATTTCTCCATGGCCTGTCCTGCATTTCTGGTTTTGACACTTTATTCAGCATGGCCCTTTTGACCGATGGGAAGCGAGACTTCTTTGTAGCGCTGATTTGCCTTTCCAGGTTGCTTGGTTGGCCAAAAAGGGCGTATGCGTTTTTTCCTGAATATATTCAGGAAAAAACGCATACGCCCTTTTTGGCCAAGGGCATCATTGTCGAGGTTTTGCCGCTTTTCCTGTGCTTTAAAGGCGATTCGAATCTACCTCCTGAAATCTGTTTCCTGCAATTCTGCCTTGCTTTCAAATCCTCTTCGTTGCCTTCCCTCAATATATTTGTGGACGAGAGTTATCATTTCTAAGTCTGCAGGTTTGTGAATTGCAGTGCCCCTGAGCTCCATTCTTCAACTCGCTTTCTTGGGAGCTGGCCGCAAAAGCGCAGGATTGCTTCAGGCCGTATTCTGGTTCCTGGCGGCAGGCTGAGCCTGTGGTTAATTCTTCTTCCTGATGGGAAAATAGAGTGACCTGTGCCTGTCCCAACACCTAGAGCTAGTCTCTCATTGGTTCCCCCTCTTCCCGTGCATCCTCAGGACCAATTGCAACCTGTACGGAGCAGGAGGATAAAGGTGCTGATTCTCCAAGGAGGGAGATTGCTAGGAAAGCGGCTGGAATGGCGAACCGGAGCACAAGGAGATGAGAAATGAGGTGCGTTTTAGAAACCTTTCCCGATCACACGGTGTACCATCTTCGGGGTTTCTCATGCATGTTTTCAGTGTAGGACGATGCCCTTGAACCTGGAGATTTGGGACCCATGGGATGGGTACCACGCTATATTACTTTAAAGGGTCTGCGTTTGCTCACCCAACCTCACCAAACCTCTCAGCCCCAAGAGTGTCCACCCTTATGTCTCAATCAGCTGTGGGTCTAGATATGGTCAATCCAGGTGGCATCACAGCCCCTGAACGAATTTCCTAAGAATTTCTCTCTCTTTCACTGTCTTTGTTTCACGGGTTTTGAAAAGTAATTGATTTTTATAGTGGGGTTTAGCTGCTTTTCACTGCTGTGTTTATGCCGCTTTATACCCACTTGACTCACTTACAGAGAGATATCAATACATAGGTTTTAAGATTCTTACTACTCAGATATATTCTTGGGCGGTGAATAGGGGGTGTTGAGTCCAGTTCACTGAGCAAGGAGTAGGTCTTGTCTATTACATATTGGGTTTATGGAACGGTATCTGAGCTAATTTGAAACCCTTGTTTTATGCATCACCCCACCTCACCTTTCCCGTTAAGCAGCCATAGTGTGTTTTCTAAACGTGTGACTCTGTTCTGTTTTGTAATTCAGTTCAAGGGTAGCGGTTTTTACATTCCCTCTATAAGTGATATCTCATGATAGGTGTCTTTTTCTGTGTGACTTATTTCACTTAGAATCGTCATACCTAAATCCACTCATCATGCTGCTACTAGCCTTATGACATTGATTTCATCGCTGAGTGATATTCCATTGTACATAAGGACCGCAACTTCTTTATCCGTTCTTCTCTTTCCTGGGATATTTAAGATGTAACGAAGTGGAGGTTCTTGTCAAAAGAGTAGCCCAAAACTTTGGGGTGCCTGTGTCTTGCTGAGTTTTAGTTTTCCGAATTTATATGCCCATGCGTGGAAGTGCCCTATGGTGTCTAAGCTGAGTTTTTTAGATGTTTCAGGACACACCGTACACTTCTCCAGAGTGGCTGTTGGCAATTTACGTCCCGCCCATCAGCGTAGCAAGGCTCCCATTTCTCCATGGCCTGTCCTGCATTTCTGGTTTTGACACTTTATTCAGCATGGCCCTTTTGACCGATGGGAAGCGAGACTTCTTTGTAGCGCTGTTTTGCCTTTCCAGGTTGCTTGGTTGGCCAAAAAGGGCGTATGCGTTTTTTCCTGAATATATTCAGGAAAAACGCATACGCCCTTTTTGGCCAAGGGCATCATTGTCGAGGTTTTGCCGCTTTTCCTCTGCTTTAAAGGCGATTCGAATCTACCTCCTGAAATCTGTTTCCTGCAATTCTGCCTTGCTTTCAAATCCTCTTCGTTGCCTTCCCTCAATATATTTTTGGACGAGAGTTACCATTTCTAAGTCTGCCGGTTTGTGAATTGCAGTGCCCCTGAGCTCCATTATTCAACTCGCTTTCTTGGGAGCTGGCCGCAAAAGCGCAGGATTGCTTCAGGCCGTATTCTGGTTCCTGGCGGCAGGCTGAGCCTGTGGTTAATTCTTCTTCCTGATGGGAAAATAGAGTGACCTGTGCCTGTCCCAACACCTAGAGCTAGTCTCTCATTGGTTCCCCCTCTTCCCGTGCATCCTCAGGACAAATTGCAACCTGTACGGAACAGGAGGATAAAGGTGCTGATTCTCCAAGGAGGGAGATTGCTAGGAAAGCGGCTGGAATGGCGAACCGGAGCACAAGGAGATGAGAAATGAGGTGCGTTTTAGAAACCTTTCCCGATCACACGGTGTACCATCTTCGCGGTTTCTCATGCATGTTTTCAATGTAGGGCGATGCCCTTGAACCTGGAGATTTGGGGCCCATGGGATGGGTACCACGCCGTATTACTTTAAAGGGTCTGCGTTTGCTCACCCAACCTCACCAAACCTCTCAGCCCCAAGAGTGTCCACCCTTATGTCTCAATCAGCTGTGGGTCTAGATATTGTCAACCCAGGTGGCATCAGAGCCCCTGAACGAATTTTGTAAGAATTTCTCTCTCTTTCACTGTCTTTGTTTCACGGGTTTTGAAAAGTAATTGATTTTTATAATGGGGTTTAGCTGCTTTTCACTGCTGTGTTTATGCCGCTTTATACCCACTTGACTCACTTACAGAGAGATATCAATACATAGGTTTTAAGAGTCTTACTACTCAGATATATTCTTGGGCGGTGAATAGGGGGTGTTGAGTCCAGTTCACTGAGCAAGGAGTAGGTCTTGTCTATTACATATTGGGTTTATGGAACGGTATCTGAGCTAATTTGAAACCCTTGTTTTATGCATCACCCCACCTCACCTTTCCCGTTAAGCAGCCATAGTGTGTTTTCTAAACGTGTGACTCTGTTCTGTTTTGTAATTCAGTTCAAGGGTAGCGGTTTTTACATTCCCTCTATAAGTGATATCTCATGATAGGTGTCTTTTTCTTTGTGACTTATTTCACTTAGAATCGTCATACCTAAATCCACTCATCATGCTGCTACTAGCCTTATGACATTGATTTCATCGCTGAGTGATATTCCATTGTACATAAGGACCGCAACTTCTTTATCCGTTCTTCTCTTTCCTGGGATATTTAAGATGTAACGAAGTGGAGGTTCTTGTCAACAGAGTAGCCCAAAACTTTGGGGTGCCTGTGTCTTGCTGAGTTTTAGTTTTCCGAATTTATATGCCCATGCGTGGAAGTGCCCTATGGTGTCTAAGCTGAGTTTTTTAGATGTTTCAGGACACACCGTACACTTCTCCAGAGTGGCTGTTGGCAATTTACGTCCCGCCCATCAGCGTAGCAAGGCTCCCATTTCTCCATGGCCTGTCCTGCATTTCTGGTTTTGACACTTTATTCAGCATGGCCCTTTTGACCGATGGGAAGCGAGACTTCTTTGTAGCGCTGTTTTGCCTTTCCAGGTTGCTTGGTTGGCCAAAAAGGGCGTATGCGTTTTTTCCTGAATATATTCAGGAAAAACGCATACGCCCTTTTTGGCCAAGGGCATCATTGTCGAGGTTTTGCCGCTTTTCCTCTGCTTTAAAGGCGATTCGAATCTACCTCCTGAAATCTGTTTCCTGCAATTCTGCCTTGCTTTCAAATCCTCTTCGTTGCCTTCCCTCAATATATTTTTGGACGAGAGTTACCATTTCTAAGTCTGCCGGTTTGTGAATTGCAGTGCCCCTGAGCTCCATTATTCAACTCGCTTTCTTGGGAGCTGGCCGCAAAAGCGCAGGATTGCTTCAGGCCGTATTCTGGTTCCTGGCGGCAGGCTGAGCCTGTGGTTAATTCTTCTTCCTGATGGGAAAATAGAGTGACCTGTGCCTGTCCCAACACCTAGAGCTAGTCTCTCATTGGTTCCCCCTCTTCCCGTGCATCCTCAGGACAAATTGCAACCTGTACGGAACAGGAGGATAAAGGTGCTGATTCTCCAAGGAGGGAGATTGCTAGGAAAGCGGCTGGAATGGCGAACCGGAGCACAAGGAGATGAGAAATGAGGTGCGTTTTAGAAACCTTTCCCGATCACACGGTGTACCATCTTCGCGGTTTCTCATGCATGTTTTCAATGTAGGGCGATGCCCTTGAACCTGGAGATTTGGGACCCATGGGATGGGTACCACGCTATATTACTTTAAAGGGTCTGCGTTTGCTCACCCAACCTCACCAAACCTCTCAGCCCCAACAGTGTCCACCCTTATGTCTCAATCAGCTGTGGGTCTAGATATGGTCAATCCAGGTGGCATCACAGCCCCTGAACGAATTTCCTAAGAATTTCTCTCTCTTTCACTGTCTTTGTTTCACGGGTTTTGAAAAGTAATTGATTTTTATAGTGGGGTTTAGCTGCTTTTCACTGCTGTGTTTATGCCGCTTTACACCCACTTGACTCACTTACAGAGAGATATCAATACATAGGTTTTAAGAGTCTTACTAGTCAGATATATTCTTGGGCGGTGAATAGGGGGTGTTGAGTCCAGTTCACTGAGCAAGGAGTAGGTCTTGTCTATTACATATTGGGTTCATGGAACGGTATCTGAGCTAATTTGAAACCCTTGTTTTATGCATCACCCCACCTCACCTTTCCCGTTAAGCAGACATAGTCTGTTTTCTAAACGTGTGACTCTGTTCTGTTTTGTAATTCAGTTCAAGGGTAGCGGTTTTTACATTCCCTCTATAAGTGATATCTCATGATAAGTGTCTTTTTCTGTGGGACTTATTTCACTTAGAATCGTCATACCTAAATCCACTCATCATGCTGCTACTAGCCTTATGACATTGATTTCATGGCTGAGTGATATTCCATTGTACATAAGGACCACAACTTCTTTATCCATTCTTCTCTTTCCTGGGATATTTAAGGTGTAACGAAGTGGAGGTTCTTGTCAACAGAGTAGCCCAAAACTTTGGGGTGCCTGTGTCTTGCTGAGTTTTAGTTTTCCCAATTTATACGCCCATGAGTGGAAGTGCCCTATGCTCTCTAAGCTGAGTTTTTTAGATGTTTCAGGACACACCGTACACTTCTCTAGAGTGGCTTTTGGCAATTTACATCCCGCCCATCAGCGTAGCAAGGCTCCTATTTCTCCATGGCCTGTCCTGCATTTCTGGTTTTGACACTTTATTCAGCATGGCCCTTTTGACCGATGGGAAGCGAGACTTCTTTGTAGCGCTGATTTGCCTTTCCAGGTTGCTTGGTTGGCCAAAAAGGGCGTATGCGTTTTTTCCTGAATATATTCAGGAAAAAACGCATACGCCCTTTTTGGCCAAGGGCATCATTGTCGAGGTTTTGCCGCTTTTCCTGTGCTTTAAAGGCGATTCGAATCTACCTCCTGAAATCTGTTTCCTGCAATTCTGCCTTGCTTTCAAATCCTCTTCGTTGCCTTCCCTCAATATATTTGTGGACGAGAGTTATCATTTCTAAGTCTGCAGGTTTGTGAATTGCAGTGCCCCTGAGCTCCATTCTTCAACTCGCTTTCTTGGGAGCTGGCCGCAAAAGCGCAGGATTGCTTCAGGCCGTATTCTGGTTCCTGGCGGCAGGCTGAGCCTGTGGTTAATTCTTCTTCCTGATGGGAAAATAGAGTGACCTGTGCCTGTCCCAACACCTAGAGCTAGTCTCTCATTGGTTCCCCCTCTTCCCGTGCATCCTCAGGACAAATTGCAACCTGTACGGAACAGGAGGATAAAGGTGCTGATTCTCCAAGGAGGGAGATTGCTAGGAAAGCGGCTGGAATGGCGAACCGGAGCACAAGGAGATGAGAAATGAGGTGCGTTTTAGAAACCTTTCCCGATCACACGGTGTACCATCTTCGGGGTTTCTCATGCATGTTTTCAGTGTAGGACGATGCCCTTGAACCTGGAGATTTGGGACCCATGGGATGGGTACCACGCTATATTACTTTAAAGGGTCTGCGTTTGCTCACCCAACCTCACCAAACCTCTCAGCCCCAAGAGTGTCCACCCTTATGTCTCAATCAGCTGTGGGTCTAGATATGGTCAATCCAGGTGGCATCACAGCCCCTGAACGAATTTCCTAAGAATTTCTCTCTCTTTCACTGTCTTTGTTTCACGGGTTTTGAAAAGTAATTGATTTTTATAGTGGGGTTTAGCTGCTTTTCACTGCTGTGTTTATGCCGCTTTACACCCACTTGACTCACTTACAGAGAGATATCAATACATAGGTTTTAAGAGTCTTACTAGTCAGATATATTCTTGGGCGGTGAATAGGGGGTGTTGAGTCCAGTTCACTGAGCAAGGAGTAGGTCTTGTCTATTACATATTGGGTTCATGGAACGGTATCTGAGCTAATTTGAAACCCTTGTTTTATGCATCACCCCACCTCACCTTTCCCGTTAAGCAGCCATAGTCTGTTTTCTAAACGTGTGACTCTGTTCTGTTTTGTAATTCAGTTCAAGGGTAGCGGTTTTTACATTCCCTCTATAAGTGATATCTCATGATAAGTGTCTTTTTCTGTGGGACTTATTTCACTTAGAATCGTCATACCTAAATCCACTCATCATGCTGCTACTAGCCTTATGACATTGATTTCATGGCTGAGTGATATTCCATTGTACATAAGGACCACAACTTCTTTATCCATTCTTCTCTTTCCTGGGATATTTAAGGTGTAACGAAGTGGAGGTTCTTGTCAACAGAGTAGCCCAAAACTTTGGGGTGCCTGTGTCTTGCTGATTTTTAGTTTTCCCAATTTATACGCCCATGAGTGGAAGTGCCCTATGCTCTCTAAGCTGAGTTTTTTAGATGTTTCAGGACACACCGTACACTTCTCTAGAGTGGCTTTTGGCAATTTACATCCCGCCCATCAGCGTAGCAAGGCTCCTATTTCTCCATGGCCTGTCCTGCATTTCTGGTTTTGACACTTTATTCAGCATGGCCCTTTTGACCGATGGGAAGCGAGACTTCTTTGTAGCGCTGATTTGCCTTTCCAGGTTGCTTGGTTGGCCAAAAAGGGCGTATGCGTTTTTTCCTGAATATATTCAGGAAAAAACGCATACGCCCTTTTTGGCCAAGGGCATCATTGTCGAGGTTTTGCCGCTTTTCCTGTGCTTTAAAGGCGATTCGAATCTACCTCCTGAAATCTGTTTCCTGCAATTCTGCCTTGCTTTCAAATCCTCTTCGTTGCCTTCCCTCAATATATTTGTGGACGAGAGTTATCATTTCTAAGTCTGCAGGTTTGTGAATTGCAGTGCCCCTGAGCTCCATTCTTCAACTCGCTTTCTTGGGAGCTGGCCGCAAAAGCGCAGGATTGCTTCAGGCCGTATTCTGGTTCCTGGCGGCAGGCTGAGCCTGTGGTTAATTCTTCTTCCTGATGGGAAAATAGAGTGACCTGTGCCTGTCCCAACACCTAGAGCTAGTCTCTCATTGGTTCCCCCTCTTCCCGTGCATCCTCAGGACAAATTGCAACCTGTACGGAACAGGAGGATAAAGGTGCTGATTCTCCAAGGAGGGAGATTGCTAGGAAAGCGGCTGGAATGGCGAACCGGAGCACAAGGAGATGAGAAATGAGGTGCGTTTTAGAAACCTTTCCCGATCACACGGTGTACCATCTTCGGGGTTTCTCATGCATGTTTTCAGTGTAGGACGATGCCCTTGAACCTGGAGATTTGGGACCCATGGGATGGGTACCACGCTATATTACTTTAAAGGGTCTGCGTTTGCTCACCCAACCTCACCAAACCTCTCAGCCCCAAGAGTGTCCACCCTTATGTCTCAATCAGCTGTGGGTCTAGATATGGTCAATCCAGGTGGCATCACAGCCCCTGAACGAATTTCCTAAGAATTTCTCTCTCTTTCACTGTCTTTGTTTCACGGGTTTTGAAAAGTAATTGATTTTTATAGTGGGGTTTAGCTGCTTTTCACTGCTGTGTTTATGCCGCTTTACACCCACTTGACTCACTTACAGAGAGATATCAATACATAGGTTTTAAGAGTCTTACTAGTCAGATATATTCTTGGGCGGTGAATAGGGGGTGTTGAGTCCAGTTCACTGAGCAAGGAGTAGGTCTTGTCTATTACATATTGGGTTCATGGAACGGTATCTGAGCTAATTTGAAACCCTTGTTTTATGCATCACCCCACCTCACCTTTCCCGTTAAGCAGCCATAGTCTGTTTTCTAAACGTGTGACTCTGTTCTGTTTTGTAATTCAGTTCAAGGGTAGCGGTTTTTACATTCCCTCTATAAGTGATATCTCATGATAAGTGTCTTTTTCTGTGGGACTTATTTCACTTAGAATCGTCATACCTAAATCCACTCATCATGCTGCTACTAGCCTTATGACATTGATTTCATGGCTGAGTGATATTCCATTGTACATAAGGACCACAACTTCTTTATCCATTCTTCTCTTTCCTGGGATATTTAAGGTGTAACGAAGTGGAGGTTCTTGTCAACAGAGTAGCCCAAAACTTTGGGGTGCCTGTGTCTTGCTGAGTTTTAGTTTTCCCAATTTATACGCCCATGAGTGGAAGTGCCCTATGCTCTCTAAGCTGAGTTTTTTAGATGTTTCAGGACACACCGTACACTTCTCTAGAGTGGCTTTTGGCAATTTACATCCCGCCCATCAGCGTAGCAAGGCTCCTATTTCTCCATGGCCTGTCCTGCATTTCTGGTTTTGACACTTTATTCAGCATGGCCCTTTTGACCGATGGGAAGCAAGACTTCTTTGTAGCGCTGATTTGCCTTTCCAGGTTGCTTGGTTGGCCAAAAAGGGCGTATGCGTTTTTTCCTGAATATATTCAGGAAAAAACGCATACGCCCTTTTTGGCCAAGGGCATCATTGTCGAGGTTTTGCCGCTTTTCCTGTGCTTTAAAGGCGATTCGAATCTACCTCCTGAAATCTGTTTCCTGCAATTCTGCCTTGCTTTCAAATCCTCTTCGTTGCCTTCCCTCAATATATTTGTGGACGAGAGTTATCATTTCTAAGTCTGCAGGTTTGTGAATTGCAGTGCCCCTGAGCTCCATTCTTCAACTCGCTTTCTTGGGAGCTGGCCGCAAAAGCGCAGGATTGCTTCAGGCCGTATTCTGGTTCCTGGCGGCAGGCTGAGCCTGTGGTTAATTCTTCTTCCTGATGGGAAAATAGAGTGACCTGTGCCTGTCCCAACACCTAGAGCTAGTCTCTCATTGGTTCCCCCTCTTCCCGTGCATCCTCAGGACAAATTGCAACCTGTACGGAACAGGAGGATAAAGGTGCTGATTCTCCAAGGAGGGAGATTGCTAGGAAAGCGGCTGGAATGGCGAACCGGAGCACAAGGAGATGAGAAATGAGGTGCGTTTTAGAAACCTTTCCCGATCACACGGTGTACCATCTTCGGGGTTTCTCATGCATGTTTTCAGTGTAGGACGATGCCCTTGAACCTGGAGATTTGGGACCCATGGGATGGGTACCACGCTATATTACTTTAAAGGGTCTGCGTTTGCTCACCCAACCTCACCAAACCTCTCAGCCCCAACAGTGTCCACCCTTATGTCTCAATCAGCTGTGGGTCTAGATATGGTCAATCCAGGTGGCATCACAGCCCCTGAACGAATTTCCTAAGAATTTCTCTCTCTTTCACTGTCTTTGTTTCACGGGTTTTGAAAAGTAATTGATTTTTATAGTGGGGTTTAGCTGCTTTTCACTGCTGTGTTTATGCCGCTTTACACCCACTTGACTCACTTACAGAGAGATATCAATACATAGGTTTTAAGAGTCTTACTAGTCAGATATATTCTTGGGTGGTGAATAGGGGGTGTTGAGTCCAGTTCACTGAGCAAGGAGTAGGTCTTGTCTATTACATATTGGGTTCATGGAACGGTATCTGAGCTAATTTGAAACCCTTGTTTTATGCATCACCCCACCTCACCTTTCCCGTTAAGCAGCCATAGTCTGTTTTCTAAACGTGTGACTCTGTTCTGTTTTGTAATTCAGTTCAAGGGTAGCGGTTTTTACATTCCCTCTATAAGTGATATCTCATGATAAGTGTCTTTTTCTGTGGGACTTATTTCACTTAGAATCGTCATACCTAAATCCACTCATCATGCTGCTACTAGCCTTATGACATTGATTTCATGGCTGAGTGATATTCCATTGTACATAAGGACCACAACTTCTTTATCCATTCTTCTCTTTCCTGGGATATTTAAGGTGTAACGAAGTGGAGGTTCTTGTCAACAGAGTAGCCCAAAACTTTGGGGTGCCTGTGTCTTGCTGAGTTTTAGTTTTCCCAATTTATACGCCCATGAGTGGAAGTGCCCTATGCTCTCTAAGCTGAGTTTTTTAGATGTTTCAGGACACACCGTACACTTCTCTAGAGTGGCTTTTGGCAATTTACATCCCGCCCATCAGCGTAGCAAGGCTCCTATTTCTCCATGGCCTGTCCTGCATTTCTGGTTTTGACACTTTATTCAGCATGGCCCTTTTGACCGATGGGAAGCGAGACTTCTTTGTAGCGCTGATTTGCCTTTCCAGGTTGCTTGGTTGGCCAAAAAGGGCGTATGCGTTTTTTCCTGAATATATTCAGGAAAAAACGCATACGCCCTTTTTGGCCAAGGGCATCATTGTCGAGGTTTTGCCGCTTTTCCTGTGCTTTAAAGGCGATTCGAATCTACCTCCTGAAATCTGTTTCCTGCAATTCTGCCTTGCTTTCAAATCCTCTTCGTTGCCTTCCCTCAATATATTTGTGGACGAGAGTTATCATTTCTAAGTCTGCAGGTTTGTGAATTGCAGTGCCCCTGAGCTCCATTCTTCAACTCGCTTTCTTGGGAGCTGGCCGCAAAAGCGCAGGATTGCTTCAGGCCGTATTCTGGTTCCTGGCGGCAGGCTGAGCCTGTGGTTAATTCTTCTTCCTGATGGGAAAATAGAGTGACCTGTGCCTGTCCCAACACCTAGAGCTAGTCTCTCATTGGTTCCCCCTCTTCCCGTGCATCCTCAGGACAAATTGCAACCTGTACGGAACAGGAGGATAAAGGTGCTGATTCTCCAAGGAGGGAGATTGCTAGGAAAGCGGCTGGAATGGCGAACCGGAGCACAAGGAGATGAGAAATGAGGTGCGTTTTAGAAACCTTTCCCGATCACACGGTGTACCATCTTCGGGGTTTCTCATGCATGTTTTCAGTGTAGGACGATGCCCTTGAACCTGGAGATTTGGGACCCATGGGATGGGTACCACGCTATATTACTTTAAAGGGTCTGCGTTTGCTCACCCAACCTCACCAAACCTCTCAGCCCCAAGAGTGTCCACCCTTATGTCTCAATCAGCTGTGGGTCTAGATATGGTCAATCCAGGTGGCATCACAGCCCCTGAACGAATTTCCTAAGAATTTCTCTCTCTTTCACTGTCTTTGTTTCACGGGTTTTGAAAAGTAATTGATTTTTATAATGGGGTTTAGCTGCTTTTCACTGCTGTGTTTATGCCGCTTTACACCCACTTGACTCACTTACAGAGAGATATCAATACATAGGTTTTAAGAGTCTTACTAGTCAGATATATTCTTGGGCGGTGAATAGGGGTTGTTGAGTCCAGTTCACTGAGCAAGGAGTAGGTCTTGTCTATTACATATTGGGTTCATGGAACGGTATCTGAGCTAATTTGAAACCCTTGTTTTATGCATCACCCCACCTCACCTTTCCCGTTAAGCAGCCATAGTCTGTTTTCTAAACGTGTGACTCTGTTCTGTTTTGTAATTCAGTTCAAGGGTAGCGGTTTTTACATTCCCTCTATAAGTGATATCTCATGATAAGTGTCTTTTTCTGTGGGACTTATTTCACTTAGAATCGTCATACCTAAATCCACTCATCATGCTGCTACTAGCCTTATGACATTGATTTCATGGCTGAGTGATATTCCATTGTACATAAGGACCACAACTTCTTTATCCATTCTTCTCTTTCCTGGGATATTTAAGGTGTAACGAAGTGGAGGTTCTTGTCAACAGAGTAGCCCAAAACTTTGGGGTGCCTGTGTCTTGCTGAGTTTTAGTTTTCCCAATTTATACGCCCATGAGTGGAAGTGCCCTATGCTCTCTAAGCTGAGTTTTTTAGATGTTTCAGGACACACCGTACACTTCTCTAGAGTGGCTTTTGGCAATTTACATCCCGCCCATCAGCGTAGCAAGGCTCCTATTTCTCCATGGCCTGTCCTGCATTTCTGGTTTTGACACTTTATTCAGCATGGCCCTTTTGACCGATGGGAAGCAAGACTTCTTTGTAGCGCTGATTTGCCTTTCCAGGTTGCTTGGTTGGCCAAAAAGGGCGTATGCGTTTTTTCCTGAATATATTCAGGAAAAAACGCATACGCCCTTTTTGGCCAAGGGCATCATTGTCGAGGTTTTGCCGCTTTTCCTGTGCTTTAAAGGCGATTCGAATCTACCTCCTGAAATCTGTTTCCTGCAATTCTGCCTTGCTTTCAAATCCTCTTCGTTGCCTTCCCTCAATATATTTGTGGACGAGAGTTATCATTTCTAAGTCTGCAGGTTTGTGAATTGCAGTGCCCCTGAGCTCCATTCTTCAACTCGCTTTCTTGGGAGCTGGCCGCAAAAGCGCAGGATTGCTTCAGGCCGTATTCTGGTTCCTGGCGGCAGGCTGAGCCTGTGGTTAATTCTTCTTCCTGATGGGAAAATAGAGTGACCTGTGCCTGTCCCAACACCTAGAGCTAGTCTCTCATTGGTTCCCCCTCTTCCCGTGCATCCTCAGGACAAATTGCAACCTGTACGGAACAGGAGGATAAAGGTGCTGATTCTCCAAGGAGGGAGATTGCTAGGAAAGCGGCTGGAATGGCGAACCGGAGCACAAGGAGATGAGAAATGAGGTGCGTTTTAGAAACCTTTCCCGATCACACGGTGTACCATCTTCGGGGTTTCTCATGCATGTTTTCAGTGTAGGACGATGCCCTTGAACCTGGAGATTTGGGACCCATGGGATGGGTACCACGCTATATTACTTTAAAGGGTCTGCGTTTGCTCACCCAACCTCACCAAACCTCTCAGCCCCAAGAGTGTCCACCCTTATGTCTCAATCAGCTGTGGGTCTAGATATGGTCAATCCAGGTGGCATCACAGCCCCTGAACGAATTTCCTAAGAATTTCTCTCTCTTTCACTGTCTTTGTTTCACGGGTTTTGAAAAGTAATTGATTTTTATAATGGGGTTTAGCTGCTTTTCACTGCTGTGTTTATGCCGCTTTACACCCACTTGACTCACTTACAGAGAGATATCAATACATAGGTTTTAAGAGTCTTACTAGTCAGATATATTCTTGGGCGGTGAATAGGGGTTGTTGAGTCCAGTTCACTGAGCAAGGAGTAGGTCTTGTCTATTACATATTGGGTTCATGGAACGGTATCTGAGCTAATTTGAAACCCTTGTTTTATGCATCACCCCACCTCACCTTTCCCGTTAAGCAGCCATAGTCTGTTTTCTAAACGTGTGACTCTGTTCTGTTTTGTAATTCAGTTCAAGGGTAGCGGTTTTTACATTCCCTCTATAAGTGATATCTCATGATAAGTGTCTTTTTCTGTGGGACTTATTTCACTTAGAATCGTCATACCTAAATCCACTCATCATGCTGCTACTAGCCTTATGACATTGATTTCATGGCTGAGTGATATTCCATTGTACATAAGGACCACAACTTCTTTATCCATTCTTCTCTTTCCTGGGATATTTAAGGTGTAACGAAGTGGAGGTTCTTGTCAACAGAGTAGCCCAAAACTTTGGGGTGCCTGTGTCTTGCTGAGTTTTAGTTTTCCCAATTTATACGCCCATGAGTGGAAGTGCCCTATGCTCTCTAAGCTGAGTTTTTTAGATGTTTCAGGACACACCGTACACTTCTCTAGAGTGGCTTTTGGCAATTTACATCCCGCCCATCAGCGTAGCAAGGCTCCTATTTCTCCATGGCCTGTCCTGCATTTCTGGTTTTGACACTTTATTCAGCATGGCCCTTTTGACCGATGGGAAGCGAGACTTCTTTGTAGCGCTGATTTGCCTTTCCAGGTTGCTTGGTTGGCCAAAAAGGGCGTATGCGTTTTTTCCTGAATATATTCAGGAAAAAACGCATACGCCCTTTTTGGCCAAGGGCATCATTGTCGAGGTTTTGCCGCTTTTCCTGTGCTTTAAAGGCGATTCGAATCTACCTCCTGAAATCTGTTTCCTGCAATTCTGCCTTGCTTTCAAATCCTCTTCGTTGCCTTCCCTCAATATATTTGTGGACGAGAGTTATCATTTCTAAGTCTGCAGGTTTGTGAATTGCAGTGCCCCTGAGCTCCATTCTTCAACTCGCTTTCTTGGGAGCTGGCCGCAAAAGCGCAGGATTGCTTCAGGCCGTATTCTGGTTCCTGGCGGCAGGCTGAGCCTGTGGTTAATTCTTCTTCCTGATGGGAAAATAGAGTGACCTGTGCCTGTCCCAACACCTAGAGCTAGTCTCTCATTGGTTCCCCCTCTTCCCGTGCATCCTCAGGACAAATTGCAACCTGTACGGAACAGGAGGATAAAGGTGCTGATTCTCCAAGGAGGGAGATTGCTAGGAAAGCGGCTGGAATGGCGAACCGGAGCACAAGGAGATGAGAAATGAGGTGCGTTTTAGAAACCTTTCCCGATCACACGGTGTACCATCTTCGGGGTTTCTCATGCATGTTTTCAGTGTAGGACGATGCCCTTGAACCTGGAGATTTGGGACCCATGGGATGGGTACCACGCTATATTACTTTAAAGGGTCTGCGTTTGCTCACCCAACCTCACCAAACCTCTCAGCCCCAAGAGTGTCCACCCTTATGTCTCAATCAGCTGTGGGTCTAGATATGGTCAATCCAGGTGGCATCACAGCCCCTGAACGAATTTCCTAAGAATTTCTCTCTCTTTCACTGTCTTTGTTTCACGGGTTTTGAAAAGTAATTGATTTTTATAATGGGGTTTAGCTGCTTTTCACTGCTGTGTTTATGCCGCTTTACACCCACTTGACTCACTTACAGAGAGATATCAATACATAGGTTTTAAGAGTCTTACTAGTCAGATATATTCTTGGGCGGTGAATAGGGGTTGTTGAGTCCAGTTCACTGAGCAAGGAGTAGGTCTTGTCTATTACATATTGGGTTCATGGAACGGTATCTGAGCTAATTTGAAACCCTTGTTTTATGCATCACCCCACCTCACCTTTCCCGTTAAGCAGCCATAGTCTGTTTTCTAAACGTGTGACTCTGTTCTGTTTTGTAATTCAGTTCAAGGGTAGCGGTTTTTACATTCCCTCTATAAGTGATATCTCATGATAAGTGTCTTTTTCTGTGGGACTTATTTCACTTAGAATCGTCATACCTAAATCCACTCATCATGCTGCTACTAGCCTTATGACATTGATTTCATGGCTGAGTGATATTCCATTGTACATAAGGACCACAACTTCTTTATCCATTCTTCTCTTTCCTGGGATATTTAAGGTGTAACGAAGTGGAGGTTCTTGTCAACAGAGTAGCCCAAAACTTTGGGGTGCCTGTGTCTTGCTGAGTTTTAGTTTTCCCAATTTATACGCCCATGAGTGGAAGTGCCCTATGCTCTCTAAGCTGAGTTTTTTAGATGTTTCAGGACACACCGTACACTTCTCTAGAGTGGCTTTTGGCAATTTACATCCCGCCCATCAGCGTAGCAAGGCTCCTATTTCTCCATGGCCTGTCCTGCATTTCTGGTTTTGACACTTTATTCAGCATGGCCCTTTTGACCGATGGGAAGCGAGACTTCTTTGTAGCGCTGATTTGCCTTTCCAGGTTGCTTGGTTGGCCAAAAAGGGCGTATGCGTTTTTTCCTGAATATATTCAGGAAAAAACGCATACGCCCTTTTTGGCCAAGGGCATCATTGTCGAGGTTTTGCCGCTTTTCCTGTGCTTTAAAGGCGATTCGAATCTACCTCCTGAAATCTGTTTCCTGCAATTCTGCCTTGCTTTCAAATCCTCTTCGTTGCCTTCCCTCAATATATTTGTGGACGAGAGTTATCATTTCTAAGTCTGCAGGTTTGTGAATTGCAGTGCCCCTGAGCTCCATTCTTCAACTCGCTTTCTTGGGAGCTGGCCGCAAAAGCGCAGGATTGCTTCAGGCCGTATTCTGGTTCCTGGCGGCAGGCTGAGCCTGTGGTTAATTCTTCTTCCTGATGGGAAAATAGAGTGACCTGTGCCTGTCCCAACACCTAGAGCTAGTCTCTCATTGGTTCCCCCTCTTCCCGTGCATCCTCAGGACAAATTGCAACCTGTACGGAACAGGAGGATAAAGGTGCTGATTCTCCAAGGAGGGAGATTGCTAGGAAAGCGGCTGGAATGGCGAAGCGGAGCACAAGGAGATGAGAAATGAGGTGCGTTTTAGAAACCTTTCCCGATCACACGGTGTACCATCTTCGGGGTTTCTCATGCATGTTTTCAGTGTAGGACGATGCCCTTGAACCTGGAGATTTGGGACCCATGGGATGGGTACCACGCTGTATTACTTTAAAGGGTCTGCGTTTGCTCACCCAACCTCACCAAACCTCTCAGCCCCAAGAGTGTCCACCCTTATGTCTCAATCAGCTGTGGGTCTAGATATGGTCAATCCAGGTGGCATCACAGCCCCTGAACGAATTTCCTAAGAATTTCTCTCTCTTTCACTGTCTTTGTTTCACGGGTTTTGAAAAGTAATTGATTTTTATAATGGGGTTTAGCCGCTTTTCACTGCTGTGTTTATGCCGCTTTACACCCACTTGACTCACTTACAGAGAGATATCAATACATAGGTTTTAAGAGTCTTACTAGTCAGATATATTCTTGGGCGGTGAATAGGGGGTGTTGAGTCCAGTTCACTGAGCAAGGAGTAGGTCTTGTCTATTACATATTGGGTTCATGGAACGGTATCTGAGCTAATTTGAAACCCTTGTTTTATGCATCACCCCACCTCACCTTTCCCGTTAAGCAGCCATAGTCTGTTTTCTAAACGTGTGACTCTGTTCTGTTTTGTAATTCAGTTCAAGGGTAGCGGTTTTTACATTCCCTCTATAAGTGATATCTCATGATAAGTGTCTTTTTCTGTGGGACTTATTTCACTTAGAATCGTCATACCTAAATCCACTCATCATGCTGCTACTAGCCTTATGACATTGATTTCATGGCTGAGTGATATTCCATTGTACATAAGGACCACAACTTCTTTATCCATTCTTCTCTTTCCTGGGATATTTAAGGTGTAACGAAGTGGAGGTTCTTGTCAACAGAGTAGCCCAAAACTTTGGGGTGCCTGTGTCTTGCTGAGTTTTAGTTTTCCCAATTTATACGCCCATGAGTGGAAGTGCCCTATGCTCTCTAAGCTGAGTTTTTTAGATGTTTCAGGACACACCGTACACTTCTCTAGAGTGGCTTTTGGCAATTTACATCCCGCCCATCAGCGTAGCAAGGCTCCTATTTCTCCATGGCCTGTCCTGCATTTCTGGTTTTGACACTTTATTCAGCATGGCCCTTTTGACCGATGGGAAGCGAGACTTCTTTGTAGCGCTGATTTGCCTTTCCAGGTTGCTTGGTTGGCCAAAAAGGGCGTATGCGTTTTTTCCTGAATATATTCAGGAAAAAACGCATACGCCCTTTTTGGCCAAGGGCATCATTGTCGAGGTTTTGCCGCTTTCCCTGTGCTTTAAAGGCGATTCGAATCTACCTCCTGAAATCTGTTTCCTGCAATTCTGCCTTGCTTTCAAATCCTCTTCGTTGCCTTCCCTCAATATATTTGTGGACGAGAGTTATCATTTCTAAGTCTGCAGGTTTGTGAATTGCAGTGCCCCTGAGCTCCATTCTTCAACTCGCTTTCTTGGGAGCTGGCCGCAAAAGCGCAGGATTGCTTCAGGCCGTATTCTGGTTCCTGGCGGCAGGCTGAGCCTGTGGTTAATTCTTCTTCCTGATGGGAAAATAGAGTGACCTGTGCCTGTCCCAACACCTAGAGCTAGTCTCTCATTGGTTCCCCCTCTTCCCGTGCATCCTCAGGACAAATTGCAACCTGTACGGAACAGGAGGATAAAGGTGCTGATTCTCCAAGGAGGGAGATTGCTAGGAAAGCGGCTGGAATGGCGAACCGGAGCACAAGGAGATGAGAAATGAGGTGCGTTTTAGAAACCTTTCCCGATCACACGGTGTACCATCTTCGGGGTTTCTCATGCATGTTTTCAGTGTAGGACGATGCCCTTGAACCTGGAGATTTGGGACCCATGGGATGGGTACCACGCTATATTACTTTAAAGGGTCTGCGTTTGCTCACCCAACCTCACCAAACCTCTCAGCCCCAAGAGTGTCCACCCTTATGTCTCAATCAGCTGTGGGTCTAGATATGGTCAATCCAGGTGGCATCACAGCCCCTGAACGAATTTCCTAAGAATTTCTCTCTCTTTCACTGTCTTTGTTTCACGGGTTTTGAAAAGTAATTGATTTTTATAATGGGGTTTAGCTGCTTTTCACTGCTGTGTTTATGCCGCTTTACACCCACTTGACTCACTTACAGAGAGATATCAATACATAGGTTTTAAGAGTCTTACTAGTCAGATATATTCTTGGGCGGTGAATAGGGGTTGTTGAGTCCAGTTCACTGAGCAAGGAGTAGGTCTTGTCTATTACATATTGGGTTCATGGAACGGTATCTGAGCTAATTTGAAACCCTTGTTTTATGCATCACCCCACCTCACCTTTCCCGTTAAGCAGCCATAGTCTGTTTTCTAAACGTGTGACTCTGTTCTGTTTTGTAATTCAGTTCAAGGGTAGCGGTTTTTACATTCCCTCTATAAGTGATATCTCATGATAAGTGTCTTTTTCTGTGGGACTTATTTCACTTAGAATCGTCATACCTAAATCCACTCATCATGCTGCTACTAGCCTTATGACATTGATTTCATGGCTGAGTGATATTCCATTGTACATAAGGACCACAACTTCTTTATCCATTCTTCTCTTTCCTGGGATATTTAAGGTGTAACGAAGTGGAGGTTCTTGTCAACAGAGTAGCCCAAAACTTTGGGGTGCCTGTGTCTTGCTGAGTTTTAGTTTTCCCAATTTATACGCCCATGAGTGGAAGTGCCCTATGCTCTCTAAGCTGAGTTTTTTAGATGTTTCAGGACACACCGTACACTTCTCTAGAGTGGCTTTTGGCAATTTACATCCCGCCCATCAGCGTAGCAAGGCTCCTATTTCTCCATGGCCTGTCCTGCATTTCTGGTTTTGACACTTTATTCAGCATGGCCCTTTTGACCGATGGGAAGCGAGACTTCTTTGTAGCGCTGATTTGCCTTTCCAGGTTGCTTGGTTGGCCAAAAAGGGCGTATGCGTTTTTTCCTGAATATATTCAGGAAAAAACGCATACGCCCTTTTTGGCCAAGGGCATCATTGTCGAGGTTTTGCCGCTTTCCCTGTGCTTTAAAGGCGATTCGAATCTACCTCCTGAAATCTGTTTCCTGCAATTCTGCCTTGCTTTCAAATCCTCTTCGTTGCCTTCCCTCAATATATTTGTGGACGAGAGTTATCATTTCTAAGTCTGCAGGTTTGTGAATTGCAGTGCCCCTGAGCTCCATTCTTCAACTCGCTTTCTTGGGAGCTGGCCGCAAAAGCGCAGGATTGCTTCAGGCCGTATTCTGGTTCCTGGCGGCAGGCTGAGCCTGTGGTTAATTCTTCTTCCTGATGGGAAAATAGAGTGACCTGTGCCTGTCCCAACACCTAGAGCTAGTCTCTCATTGGTTCCCCCTCTTCCCGTGCATCCTCAGGACAAATTGCAACCTGTACGGAACAGGAGGATAAAGGTGCTGATTCTCCAAGGAGGGAGATTGCTAGGAAAGCGGCTGGAATGGCGAACCGGAGCACAAGGAGATGAGAAATGAGGTGCGTTTTAGAAACCTTTCCCGATCACACGGTGTACCATCTTCGGGGTTTCTCATGCATGTTTTCAGTGTAGGACGATGCCCTTGAACCTGGAGATTTGGGACCCATGGGATGGGTACCACGCTATATTACTTTAAAGGGTCTGCGTTTACTCACCCAACCTCACCAAACCTCTCAGCCCCAAGAGTGTCCACCCTTATGTCTCAATCAGCTGTGGGTCTAGATATGGTCAATCCAGGTGGCATCACAGCCCCTGAACGAATTTCCTAAGAATTTCTCTCTCTTTCACTGTCTTTGTTTCACGGGTTTTGAAAAGTAATTGATTTTTATAATGGGGTTTAGCTGCTTTTCACTGCTGTGTTTATGCCGCTTTACACCCACTTGACTCACTTACAGAGAGATATCAATACATAGGTTTTAAGAGTCTTACTAGTCAGATATATTCTTGGGCGGTGAATAGGGGGTGTTGAGTCCAGTTCACTGAGCAAGGAGTAGGTCTTGTCTATTACATATTGGGTTCATGGAACGGTATCTGAGCTAATTTGAAACCCTTGTTTTATGCATCACCCCACCTCACCTTTCCCGTTAAGCAGCCATAGTCTGTTTTCTAAACGTGTGACTCTGTTCTGTTTTGTAATTCAGTTCAAGGGTAGCGGTTTTTACATTCCCTCTATAAGTGATATCTCATGATAAGTGTCTTTTTCTGTGGGACTTATTTCACTTAGAATCGTCATACCTAAATCCACTCATCATGCTGCTACTAGCCTTATGACATTGATTTCATGGCTGAGTGATATTCCATTGTACATAAGGACCACAACTTCTTTATCCATTCTTCTCTTTCCTGGGATATTTAAGGTGTAACGAAGTGGAGGTTCTTGTCAACAGAGTAGCCCAAAACTTTGGGGTGCCTGTGTCTTGCTGATTTTTAGTTTTCCCAATTTATACGCCCATGAGTGGAAGTGCCCTATGCTCTCTAAGCTGAGTATTTTAGATGTTTCAGGACACACCGTACACTTCTCTAGAGTGGCTTTTGGCAATTTACATCCCGCCCATCAGCGTAGCAAGGCTCCTATTTCTCCATGGCCTGTCCTGCATTTCTGGTTTTGACACTTTATTCAGCATGGCCCTTTTGACCGATGGGAAGCGAGACTTCTTTGTAGCGCTGATTTGCCTTTCCAGGTTGCTTGGTTGGCCAAAAAGGGCGTATGCGTTTTTTCCTGAATATATTCAGGAAAAAACGCATACGCCCTTTTTGGCCAAGGGCATCATTGTCGAGGTTTTGCCGCTTTTCCTGTGCTTTAAAGGCGATTCGAATCTACCTCCTGAAATCTGTTTCCTGCAATTCTGCCTTGCTTTCAAATCCTCTTCGTTGCCTTCCCTCAATATATCTGTGGACGAGAGTTATCATTTCTAAGTCTGCAGGTTTGTGAATTGCAGTGCCCCTGAGCTCCATTCTTCAACTCGCTTTCTTGGGAGCTGGCCGCAAAAGCGCAGGATTGCTTCAGGCCGTATTCTGGTTCCTGGCGGCAGGCTGAGCCTGTGGTTAATTCTTCTTCCTGATGGGAAAATAGAGTGACCTGTGCCTGTCCCAACACCTAGAGCTAGTCTCTCATTGGTTCCCCCTCTTCCCGTGCATCCTCAGGACAAATTGCAACCTGTACGGAACAGGAGGATAAAGGTGCTGATTCTCCAAGGAGGGAGATTGCTAGTAAAGCGGCTGGAATGGCGAACCGGAGCACAAGGAGATGAGAAATGAGGTGCGTTTTAGAAACCTTTCCCGATCACACGGTGTACCATCTTCGGGGTTTCTCATGCATGTTTTCAGTGTAGGACGATGCCCTTGAACCTGGAGATTTGGGACCCATGGGATGGGTACCACGCTATATTACTTTAAAGGGTCTGCGTTTGCTCACCCAACCTCACCAAACCTCTCAGCCCCAAGAGTGTCCACCCTTATGTCTCAATCAGCTGTGGGTCTAGATATGGTCAATCCAGGTGGCATCACAGCCCCTGAACGAATTTCCTAAGAATTTCTCTCTCTTTCACTGTCTTTGTTTCACGGGTTTTGAAAAGTAGTTGATTTTTATAATGGGGTTTAGCTGCTTTTCACTGCTGTGTTTATGCCGCTTTACACCCACTTGACTCACTTACAGAGAGATATCAATACATAGGTTTTAAGAGTCTTACTAGTCAGATATATTCTTGGGCGGTGAATAGGGGGTGTTGAGTCCAGTTCACTGAGCAAGGAGTAGGTCTTGTCTATTACATATTGGGTTCATGGAACGGTATCTGAGCTAATTTGAAACCCTTGTTTTATGCATCACCCCACCTCACCTTTCCCGTTAAGCAGCCATAGTCTGTTTTCTAAACGTGTGACTCTGTTCTGTTTTGTAATTCAGTTCAAGGGTAGCGGTTTTTACATTCCCTCTATAAGTGATATCTCATGATAAGTGTCTTTTTCTGTGGGACTTATTTCACTTAGAATCGTCATACCTAAATCCACTCATCATGCTGCTACTAGCCTTATGACATTGATTTCATGGCTGAGTGATATTCCATTGTACATAAGGACCACAACTTCTTTATCCATTCTTCTCTTTCCTGGGATATTTAAGGTGTAACGAAGTGGAGGTTCTTGTCAACAGAGTAGCCCAAAACTTTGGGGTGCCTGTGTCTTGCTGAGTTTTAGTTTTCCCAATTTATACGCCCATGAGTGGAAGTGCCCTATGCTCTCTAAGCTGAGTATTTTAGATGTTTCAGGACACACCGTACACTTCTCTAGAGTGGCTTTTGGCAATTTACATCCCGCCCATCAGCGTAGCAAGGCTCCTATTTCTCCATGGCCTGTCCTGCATTTCTGGTTTTGACACTTTATTCAGCATGGCCCTTTTGACCGATGGGAAGCGAGACTTCTTTGTAGCGCTGATTTGCCTTTCCAGGTTGCTTGGTTGGCCAAAAAGGGCGTATGCGTTTTTTCCTGAATATATTCAGGAAAAAACGCATACGCCCTTTTTGGTCAAGGGCATCATTGTCGAGGTTTTGCCGCTTTTCCTGTGCTTTAAAGGCGATTCGAATCTACCTCCTGAAATCTGTTTCCTGCAATTCTGCCTTGCTTTCAAATCCTCTTCGTTGCCTTCCCTCAATATATCTGTGGACGAGAGTTATCATTTCTAAGTCTGCAGGTTTGTGAATTGCAGTGCCCCTGAGCTCCATTCTTCAACTCGCTTTCTTGGGAGCTGGCCGCAAAAGCGCAGGATTGCTTCAGGCCGTATTCTGGTTCCTGGCGGCAGGCTGAGCCTGTGGTTAATTCTTCTTCCTGATGGGAAAATAGAGTGACCTGTGCCTGTCCCAACACCTAGAGCTAGTCTCTCATTGGTTCCCCCTCTTCCCGTGCATCCTCAGGACAAATTGCAACCTGTACGGAACAGGAGGATAAAGGTGCTGATTCTCCAAGGAGGGAGATTGCTAGTAAAGCGGCTGGAATGGCGAACCGGAGCACAAGGAGATGAGAAATGAGGTGCGTTTTAGAAACCTTTCCCGATCACACGGTGTACCATCTTCGGGGTTTCTCATGCATGTTTTCAGTGTAGGACGATGCCCTTGAACCTGGAGATTTGGGACCCATGGGATGGGTACCACGCTATATTACTTTAAAGGGTCTGCGTTTGCTCACCCAACCTCACCAAACCTCTCAGCCCCAAGAGTGTCCACCCTTATGTCTCAATCAGCTGTGGGTCTAGATATGGTCAATCCAGGTGGCATCACAGCCCCTGAACGAATTTCCTAAGAATTTCTCTCTCTTTCACTGTCTTTGTTTCACGGGTTTTGAAAAGTAGTTGATTTTTATAATGGGGTTTAGCTGCTTTTCACTGCTGTGTTTATGCCGCTTTACACCCACTTGACTCACTTACAGAGAGATATCAATACATAGGTTTTAAGAGTCTTAACTAGTCAGATATATTCTTGGGCGGTGAATAGGGGGTGTTGAGTCCAGTTAACTGAGCAAGGAGTAGGTCTTGTCTATTACATATTGGGTTCATGGAACGGTATCTGAGCTAATTTGAAACCCTTGTTTTATGCATCACCCCACCTCACCTTTCCCGTTAAGCAGCCATAGTCTGTTTTCTAAACGTGTGACTCTGTTCTGTTTTGTAATTCAGTTCAAGGGTAGCGGTTTTTACATTCCCTCTATAAGTGATATCTCATGATAAGTGTCTTTTTCTGTGGGACTTATTTCACTTAGAATCGTCATACCTAAATCCACTCATCATGCTGCTACTAGCCTTATGACATTGATTTCATGGCTGAGTGATATTCCATTGTACATAAGGACCACAACTTCTTTATCCATTCTTCTCTTTCCTGGGATATTTAAGGTGTAACGAAGTGGAGGTTCTTGTCAACAGAGTAGCCCAAAACTTTGGGGTGCCTGTGTCTTGCTGATTTTTAGTTTTCCCAATTTATACGCCCATGAGTGGAAGTGCCCTATGCTCTCTAAGCTGAGTATTTTAGATGTTTCAGGACACACCGTACACTTCTCTAGAGTGGCTTTTGGCAATTTACATCCCGCCCATCAGCGTAGCAAGGCTCCTATTTCTCCATGGCCTGTCCTGCATTTCTGGTTTTGACACTTTATTCAGCATGGCCCTTTTGACCGATGGGAAGCGAGACTTCTTTGTAGCGCTGATTTGCCTTTCCAGGTTGCTTGGTTGGCCAAAAAGGGCGTATGCGTTTTTTCCTGAATATATTCAGGAAAAAACGCATACGCCCTTTTTGGCCAAGGGCATCATTGTCGAGGTTTTGCCGCTTTTCCTGTGCTTTAAAGGCGATTCGAATCTACCTCCTGAAATCTGTTTCCTGCAATTCTGCCTTGCTTTCAAATCCTCTTCGTTGCCTTCCCTCAATATATCTGTGGACGAGAGTTATCATTTCTAAGTCTGCAGGTTTGTGAATTGCAGTGCCCCTGAGCTCCATTCTTCAACTCGCTTTCTTGGGAGCTGGCCGCAAAAGCGCAGGATTGCTTCAGGCCGTATTCTGGTTCCTGGCGGCAGGCTGAGCCTGTGGTTAATTCTTCTTCCTGATGGGAAAATAGAGTGACCTGTGCCTGTCCCAACACCTAGAGCTAGTCTCTCATTGGTTCCCCCTCTTCCCGTGCATCCTCAGGACAAATTGCAACCTGTACGGAACAGGAGGATAAAGGTGCTGATTCTCCAAGGAGGGAGATTGCTAGTAAAGCGGCTGGAACGGCGAACCGGAGCACAAGGAGATGAGAAATGAGGTGCGTTTTAGAAACCTTTCCCGATCACACGGTGTACCATCTTCGGGGTTTCTCATGCATGTTTTCAGTGTAGGACGATGCCCTTGAACCTGGAGATTTGGGACCCATGGGATGGGTACCACGCTATATTACTTTAAAGGGTCTGCGTTTGCTCACCCAACCTCACCAAACCTCTCAGCCCCAAGAGTGTCCACCCTTATGTCTCAATCAGCTGTGGGTCTAGATATGGTCAATCCAGGTGGCATCACAGCCCCTGAACGAATTTCCTAAGAATTTCTCTCTCTTTCACTGTCTTTGTTTCACGGGTTTTGAAAAGTAATTGATTTTTATAATGGGGTTTAGCTGCTTTTCACTGCTGTGTTTATGCCGCTTTACACCCACTTGACTCACTTACAGAGAGATATCAATACATAGGTTTTAAGAGTCTTACTAGTCAGATATATTCTTGGGCGGTGAATAGGGGGTGTTGAGTCCAGTTCACTGAGCAAGGAGTAGGTCTTGTCTATTACATATTGGGTTCATGGAACGGTATCTGAGCTAATTTGAAACCCTTGTTTTATGCATCACCCCACCTCACCTTTCCCGTTAAGCAGCCATAGTCTGTTTTCTAAACGTGTGACTCTGTTCTGTTTTGTAATTCAGTTCAAGGGTAGCGGTTTTTACATTCCCTCTATAAGTGATATCTCATGATAAGTGTCTTTTTCTGTGGGACTTATTTCACTTAGAATCGTCATACCTAAATCCACTCATCATGCTGCTACTAGCCTTATGACATTGATTTCATGGCTGAGTGATATTCCATTGTACATAAGGACCACAACTTCTTTATCCATTCTTCTCTTTCCTGGGATATTTAAGGTGTAACGAAGTGGAGGTTCTTGTCAACAGAGTAGCCCAAAACTTTGGGGTGCCTGTGTCTTGCTGAGTTTTAGTTTTCCCAATTTATACGCCCATGAGTGGAAGTGCCCTATGCTCTCTAAGCTGAGTATTTTAGATGTTTCAGGACACACCGTACACTTCTCTAGAGTGGCTTTTGGCAATTTACATCCCGCCCATCAGCGTAGCAAGGCTCCTATTTCTCCATGGCCTGTCCTGCATTTCTGGTTTTGACACTTTATTCAGCATGGCCCTTTTGACCGATGGGAAGCGAGACTTCTTTGTAGCGCTGATTTGCCTTTCCAGGTTGCTTGGTTGGCCAAAAAGGGCGTATGCGTTTTTTCCTGAATATATTCAGGAAAAAACGCATACGCCCTTTTTGGCCAAGGGCATCATTGTCGAGGTTTTGCCGCTTTTCCTGTGCTTTAAAGGCGATTCGAATCTACCTCCTGAAATCTGTTTCCTGCAATTCTGCCTTGCTTTCAAATCCTCTTCGTTGCCTTCCCTCAATATATCTGTGGACGAGAGTTATCATTTCTAAGTCTGCAGGTTTGTGAATTGCAGTGCCCCTGAGCTCCATTCTTCAACTCGCTTTCTTGGGAGCTGGCCGCAAAAGCGCAGGATTGCTTCAGGCCGTATTCTGGTTCCTGGCGGCAGGCTGAGCCTGTGGTTAATTCTTCTTCCTGATGGGAAAATAGAGTGACCTGTGCCTGTCCCAACACCTAGAGCTAGTCTCTCATTGGTTCCCCCTCTTCCCGTGCATCCTCAGGACAAATTGCAACCTGTACGGAACAGGAGGATAAAGGTGCTGATTCTCCAAGGAGGGAGATTGCTAGGAAAGCGGCTGGAATGGCGAACCGGAGCACAAGGAGATGAGAAATGAGGTGCGTTTTAGAAACCTTTCCCGATCACACGGTGTACCATCTTCGGGGTTTCTCATGCATGTTTTCAGTGTAGGACGATGCCCTTGAACCTGGAGATTTGGGACCCATGGGATGGGTACCACGCTATATTACTTTAAAGGGTCTGCGTTTGCTCACCCAACCTCACCAAACCTCTCAGCCCCAAGAGTGTCCACCCTTATGTCTCAATCAGCTGTGGGTCTAGATATGGTCAATCCAGGTGGCATCACAGCCCCTGAACGAATTTCCTAAGAATTTCTCTCTCTTTCACTGTCTTTGTTTCATGGGTTTTGAAAAGTAATTGATTTTTATAATGGGGTTTAGCTGCTTTTCACTGCTGTGTTTATGCCGCTTTACACCCACTTGACTCACTTACAGAGAGATATCAATACATAGGTTTTAAGAGTCTTACTAGTCAGATATATTCTTGGGCGGTGAATAGGGGGTGTTGAGTCCACTTCACTGAGCAAGGAGTAGGTCTTGTCTATTACATATTGGGTTCATGGAACGGTATCTGAGCTAATTTGAAACCCTTGTTTTATGCATCACCCCACCTCACCTTTCCCGTTAAGCAGCCATAGTCTGTTTTCTAAACGTGTGACTCTGTTCTGTTTTGTAATTCAGTTCAAGGGTAGCGGTTTTTACATTCCCTCTATAAGTGATATCTCATGATAAGTGTCTTTTTCTGTGGGACTTATTTCACTTAGAATCGTCATACCTAAATCCACTCATCATGCTGCTACTAGCCTTATGACATTGATTTCATGGCTGAGTGATATTCCATTGTACATAAGGACCACAACTTCTTTATCCATTCTTCTCTTTCCTGGGATATTTAAGGTGTAACGAAGTGGAGGTTCTTGTCAACAGAGTAGCCCAAAACTTTGGGGTGCCTGTGTCTTGCTGATTTTTAGTTTTCCCAATTTATACGCCCATGAGTGGAAGTGCCCTATGCTCTCTAAGCTGAGTTTTTTAGATGTTTCAGGACACACCGTACACTTCTCTAGAGTGGCTTTTGGCAATTTACATCCCGCCCATCAGCGTAGCAAGGCTCCTATTTCTCCATGGCCTGTCCTGCATTTCTGGTTTTGACACTTTATTCAGCATGGCCCTTTTGACCGATGGGAAGCGAGACTTCTTTGTAGCGCTGATTTGCCTTTCCAGGTTGCTTGGTTGGCCAAAAAGGGCGTATGCGTTTTTTCCTGAATATATTGAGGAAAAAACGCATACGCCCTTTTTGGCCAAGGGCATCATTGTCGAGGTTTTGCCGCTTTTCCTGTGCTTTAAAGGCGATTCGAATCTACCTCCTGAAATCTGTTTCCTGCAATTCTGCCTTGCTTTCAAATCCTCTTCGTTGCCTTCCCTCAATATATTTGTGGACGAGAGTTATCATTTCTAAGTCTGCAGGTTTGTGAATTGCAGTGCCCCTGAGCTCCATTCTTCAACTCACTTTCTTGGGAGCTGGCCGCAAAAGCGCAGGATTGCTTCAGGCCGTATTCTGGTTCCTGGCGGCAGGCTGAGCCTGTGGTTAATTCTTCTTCCTGATGGGAAAATAGAGTGACCTGTGCCTGTCCCAACACCTAGAGCTAGTCTCTCATTGGTTCCCCCTCTTCCCGTGCATCCTCAGGACAAATTGCAACCTGTACGGAACAGGAGGATAAAGGTGCTGATTCTCCAAGGAGGGAGATTGCTAGGAAAGCGGCTGGAATGGCGAACCGGAGCACAAGGAGATGAGAAATGAGGTGCGTTTTAGAAACCTTTCCCGATCACACGGTGTACCATCTTCGGGGTTTCTCATGCATGTTTTCAGTGTAGGACGATGCCCTTGAACCTGGAGATTTGGGACCCATGGGATGGGTACCACGCTATATTACTTTAAAGGGTCTGCGTTTGCTCACCCAACCTCACCAAACCTCTCAGCCCCAAGAGTGTCCACCCTTATGTCTCAATCAGCTGTGGGTCTAGATATGGTCAATCCAGGTGGCATCACAGCCCCTGAACGAATTTCCTAAGAATTTCTCTCTCTTTCACTGTCTTTGTTTCACGGGTTTTGAAAAGTAATTGATTTTTATAATGGGGTTTAGCCGCTTTTCACTGCTGTGTTTATGCCGCTTTACACCCACTTGACTCACTTACAGAGAGATATCAATACATAGGTTTTAAGAGTCTTACTAGTCAGATATATTCTTGGGCGGTGAATAGGGGGTGTTGAGTCCAGTTCACTGAGCAAGGAGTAGGTCTTGTCTATTACATATTGGGTTCATGGAACGGTATCTGAGCTAATTTGAAACCCTTGTTTTATGCATCACCCCACCTCACCTTTCCCGTTAAGCAGCCATAGTCTGTTTTCTAAACGTGTGACTCTGTTCTGTTTTGTAATTCAGTTCAAGGGTAGCGGTTTTTACATTCCCTCTATAAGTGATATCTCATGATAAGTGTCTTTTTCTGTGGGACTTATTTCACTTAGAATCGTCATACCTAAATCCACTCATCATGCTGCTACTAGCCTTATGACATTGATTTCATGGCTGAGTGATATTCCATTGTACATAAGGACCACAACTTCTTTATCCATTCTTCTCTTTCCTGGGATATTTAAGGTGTAACGAAGTGGAGGTTCTTGTCAACAGAGTAGCCCAAAACTTTGGGGTGCCTGTGTCTTGCTGATTTTTAGTTTTCCCAATTTATACGCCCATGAGTGGAAGTGCCCTATGCTCTCTAAGCTGAGTTTTTTAGATGTTTCAGGACACACCGTACACTTCTCTAGAGTGGCTTTTGGCAATTTACATCCCGCCCATCAGCGTAGCAAGGCTCCTATTTCTCCATGGCCTGTCCTGCATTTCTGGTTTTGACACTTTATTCAGCATGGCCCTTTTGACCGATGGGAAGCGAGACTTCTTTGTAGCGCTGATTTGCCTTTCCAGGTTGCTTGGTTGGCCAAAAAGGGCGTATGCGTTTTTTCCTGAATATATTCAGGAAAAAACGCATACGCCCTTTTTGGCCAAGGGCATCATTGTCGAGGTTTTGCCGCTTTTCCTGTGCTTTAAAGGCGATTCGAATCTACCTCCTGAAATCTGTTTCCTGCAATTCTGCCTTGCTTTCAAATCCTCTTCGTTGCCTTCCCTCAATATATCTGTGGACGAGAGTTATCATTTCTAAGTCTGCAGGTTTGTGAATTGCAGTGCCCCTGAGCTCCATTCTTCAACTCACTTTCTTGGGAGCTGGCCGCAAAAGCGCAGGATTGCTTCAGGCCGTATTCTGGTTCCTGGCGGCAGGCTGAGCCTGTGGTTAATTCTTCTTCCTGATGGGAAAATAGAGTGACCTGTGCCTGTCCCAACACCTAGAGCTAGTCTCTCATTGGTTCCCCCTCTTCCCGTGCATCCTCAGGACAAATTGCAACCTGTACGGAACAGGAGGATAAAGGTGCTGATTCTCCAAGGAGGGAGATTGCTAGTAAAGCGGCTGGAATGGCGAACCGGAGCACAAGGAGATGAGAAATGAGGTGCGTTTTAGAAACCTTTCCCGATCACACGGTGTACCTTCTTCGGGGTTTCTCATGCATGTTTTCAGTGTAGGACGATGCCCTTGAACCTGGAGATTTGGGACCCATGGGATGGGTACCACGCTATATTACTTTAAAGGGTCTGCGTTTGCTCACCCAACCTCACCAAACCTCTCAGCCCCAAGAGTGTCCACCCTTATGTCTCAATCAGCTGTGGGTCTAGATATGGTCAATGCAGGTGGCATCACAGCCCCTGAACGAATTTCCTAAGAATTTCTCTCTCTTTCACTGTCTTTGTTTCACGGGTTTTGAAAAGTAATTGATTTTTATAATGGGGTTTAGCTGCTTTTCACTGCTGTGTTTATGCCGCTTTACACCCACTTGACTCACTTACAGAGAGATATCAATACATAGGTTTTAAGAGTCTTACTAGTCAGATATATTCTTGGGCGGTGAATAGGGGGTGTTGAGTCCAGTTCACTGAGCAAGGAGTAGGTCTTGTCTATTACATATTGGGTTCATGGAACGGTATCTGAGCTAATTTGAAACCCTTGTTTTATGCATCACCCCACCTCACCTTTCCCGTTAAGCAGCCATAGTCTGTTTTCTAAACGTGTGACTCTGTTCTGTTTTGTAATTCAGTTCAAGGGTAGCGGTTTTTACATTCCCTCTATAAGTGATATCTCATGATAAGTGTCTTTTTCTGTGGGACTTATTTCACTTAGAATCGTCATACCTAAATCCACTCATCATGCTGCTACTAGCCTTATGACATTGATTTCATGGCTGAGTGATATTCCATTGTACATAAGGACCACAACTTCTTTATCCATTCTTCTCTTTCCTGGGATATTTAAGGTGTAACGAAGTGGAGGTTCTTGTCAACAGAGTAGCCCAAAACTTTGGGGTGCCTGTGTCTTGCTGAGTTTTAGTTTTCCCAATTTATACGCCCATGAGTGGAAGTGCCCTATGCTCTCTAAGCTGAGTTTTTTAGATGTTTCAGGACACACCGTACACTTCTCTAGAGTGGCTTTTGGCAATTTACATCCCGCCCATCAGCGTAGCAAGGCTCCTATTTCTCCATGGCCTGTCCTGCATTTCTGGTTTTGACACTTTATTCAGCATGGCCCTTTTGACCGATGGGAAGCGAGACTTCTTTGTAGCGCTGATTTGCCTTTCCAGGTTGCTTGGTTGGCCAAAAAGGGCGTATGCGTTTTTTCCTGAATATATTCAGGAAAAAACGCATACGCCCTTTTTGGCCAAGGGCATCATTGTCGAGGTTTTGCCGCTTTTCCTGTGCTTTAAAGGCGATTCGAATCTACCTCCTGAAATCTGTTTCCTGCAATTCTGCCTTGCTTTCAAATCCTCTTCGTTGCCTTCCCTCAATATATTTGTGGACGAGAGTTATCATTTCTAAGTCTGCAGGTTTGTGAATTGCAGTGCCCCTGAGCTCCATTCTTCAACTCGCTTTCTTGGGAGCTGGCCGCAAAAGCGCAGGATTGCTTCAGGCCGTATTCTGGTTCCTGGCGGCAGGCTGAGCCTGTGGTTAATTCTTCTTCCTGATGGGAAAATAGAGTGACCTGTGCCTGTCCCAACACCTAGAGCTAGTCTCTCATTGGTTCCCCCTCTTCCCGTGCATCCTCAGGACAAATTGCAACCTGTACGGAACAGGAGGATAAAGGTGCTGATTCTCCAAGGAGGGAGATTGCTAGTAAAGCGGCTGGAATGGCGAACCGGAGCACAAGGAGATGAGAAATGAGGTGCGTTTTAGAAACCTTTCCCGATCACACGGTGTACCATCTTCGGGGTTTCTCATGCATGTTTTCAGTGTAGGACGATGCCCTTGAACCTGGAGATTTGGGACCCATGGGATGGGTACCACGCTATATTACTTTAAAGGGTCTGCGTTTACTCACCCAACCTCACCAAACCTCTCAGCCCCAAGAGTGTCCACCCTTATGTCTCAATCAGCTGTGGGTCTAGATATGGTCAATCCAGGTGGCATCACAGCCCCTGAACGAATTTCCTAAGAATTTCTCTCTCTTTCACTGTCTTTGTTTCACGGGTTTTGAAAAGTAATTGATTTTTATAATGGGGTTTAGCTGCTTTTCACTGCTGTGTTTATGCCGCTTTACACCCACTTGACTCACTTACAGAGAGATATCAATACATAGGTTTTAAGAGTCTTACTAGTCAGATATATTCTTGGGTGGTGAATAGGGGGTGTTGAGTCCAGTACACTGAGCAAGGAGTAGGTCTTGTCTATTACATATTGGGTTCATGGAACGGTATCTGAGCTAATTTGAAACCCTTGTTTTATGCATCACCCCACCTCACCTTTCCCGTTAAGCAGCCATAGTCTGTTTTCTAAACGTGTGACTCTGTTCTGTTTTGTAATTCAGTTCAAGGGTAGCGGTTTTTACATTCCCTCTATAAGTGATATCTCATGATAAGTGTCTTTTTCTGTGGGACTTATTTCACTTAGAATCGTCATACCTAAATCCACTCATCATGCTGCTACTAGCCTTATGACATTGATTTCATGGCTGAGTGATATTCCATTGTACATAAGGACCACAACTTCTTTATCCATTCTTCTCTTTCCTGGGATATTTAAGGTGTAACGAAGTGGAGGTTCTTGTCAACAGAGTAGCCCAAAACTTTGGGGTGCCTGTGTCTTGCTGAGTTTTAGTTTTCCCAATTTATACGCCCATGAGTGGAAGTGCCCTATGCTCTCTAAGCTGAGTTTTTTAGATGTTTCAGGACACACCGTACACTTCTCTAGAGTGGCTTTTGGCAATTTACATCCCGCCCATCAGCGTAGCAAGGCTCCTATTTCTCCATGGCCTGTCCTGCATTTCTGGTTTTGACACTTTATTCAGCATGGCCCTTTTGACCGATGGGAAGCGAGACTTCTTTGTAGCGCTGATTTGCCTTTCCAGGTTGCTTGTTTGGCCAAAAAGGGCGTATGCGTTTTTTCCTGAATATATTCAGGAAAAAACGCATACGCCCTTTTTGGCCAAGGGCATCATTGTCGAGGTTTTGCCGCTTTTCCTGTGCTTTAAAGGCGATTCGAATCTACCTCCTGAAATCTGTTTCCTGCAATTCTGCCTTGCTTTCAAATCCTCTTCGTTGCCTTCCCTCAATATATTTGTGGACGAGAGTTATCATTTCTAAGTCTGCAGGTTTGTGAATTGCAGTGCCCCTGAGCTCCATTCTTCAACTCGCTTTCTTGGGAGCTGGCCGCAAAAGCGCAGGATTGCTTCAGGCCGTATTCTGGTTCCTGGCGGCAGGCTGAGCCTGTGGTTAATTCTTCTTCCTGATGGGAAAATAGAGTGACCTGTGCCTGTCCCAACACCTAGAGCTAGTCTCTCATTGGTTCCCCCTCTTCCCGTGCATCCTCAGGACAAATTGCAACCTGTACGGAACAGGAGGATAAAGGTGCTGATTCTCCAAGGAGGGAGATTGCTAGTAAAGCGGCTGGAATGGCGAACCGGAGCACAAGGAGATGAGAAATGAGGTGCGTTTTAGAAACCTTTCCCGATCACACGGTGTACCATCTTCGGGGTTTCTCATGCATGTTTTCAGTGTAGGACGATGCCCTTGAACCTGGAGATTTGGGACCCATGGGATGGGTACCACGCTATATTACTTTAAAGGGTCTGCGTTTGCTCACCCAACCTCACCAAACCTCTCAGCCCCAAGAGTGTCCACCCTTATGTCTCAATCAGCTGTGGGTCTAGATATGGTCAATCCAGGTGGCATCACAGCCCCTGAACGAATTTCCTAAGAATTTCTCTCTCTTTCACTGTCTTTGTTTCACGGGTTTTGAAAAGTAGTTGATTTTTATAATGGGGTTTAGCTGCTTTTCACTGCTGTGTTTATGCCGCTTTACACCCACTTGACTCACTTACAGAGAGATATCAATACATAGGTTTTAAGAGTCTTACTAGTCAGATATATTCTTGGGCGGTGAATAGGGGGTGTTGAGTCCAGTTCACTGAGCAAGGAGTAGGTCTTGTCTATTACATATTGGGTTCATGGAACGGTATCTGAGCTAATTTGAAACCCTTGTTTTATGCATCACCCCACCTCACCTTTCCCGTTAAGCAGCCATAGTCTGTTTTCTAAACGTGTGACTCTGTTCTGTTTTGTAATTCAGTTCAAGGGTAGCGGTTTTTACATTCCCTCTATAAGTGATATCTCATGATAAGTGTCTTTTTCTGTGGGACTTATTTCACTTAGAATCGTCATACCTAAATCCACTCATCATGCTGCTACTAGCCTTATGACATTGATTTCATGGCTGAGTGATATTCCATTGTACATAAGGACCACAACTTCTTTATCCATTCTTCTCTTTCCTGGGATATTTAAGGTGTAACGAAGTGGAGGTTCTTGTCAACAGAGTAGCCCAAAACTTTGGGGTGCCTGTGTCTTGCTGATTTTTAGTTTTCCCAATTTATACGCCCATGAGTGGAAGTGCCCTATGCTCTCTAAGCTGAGTATTTTAGATGTTTCAGGACACACCGTACACTTCTCTAGAGTTGCTTTTGGCAATTTACATCCCGCCCATCAGCGTAGCAAGGCTCCTATTTCTCCATGGCCTGTCCTGCATTTCTGGTTTTGACACTTTATTCAGCATGGCCCTTTTGACCGATGGGAAGCGAGACTTCTTTGTAGCGCTGATTTGCCTTTCCAGGTTGCTTGGTTGGCCAAAAAGGGCGTATGCGTTTTTTCCTGAATATATTGAGGAAAAAACGCATACGCCCTTTTTGGCCAAGGGCATCATTGTCGAGGTTTTGCCGCTTTTCCTGTGCTTTAAAGGCGATTCGAATCTACCTCCTGAAATCTGTTTCCTGCAATTCTGCCTTGCTTTCAAATCCTCTTCGTTGCCTTCCCTCAATATATCTGTGGACGAGAGTTATCATTTCTAAGTCTGCAGGTTTGTGAATTGCAGTGCCCCTGAGCTCCATTCTTCAACTCGCTTTCTTGGGAGCTGGCCGCAAAAGCGCAGGATTGCTTCAGGCCGTATTCTGGTTCCTGGCGGCAGGCTGAGCCTGTGGTTAATTCTTCTTCCTGATGGGAAAATAGAGTGACCTGTGCCTGTCCCAACACCTAGAGCTAGTCTCTCATTGGTTCCCCCTCTTCCCGTGCATCCTCAGGACAAATTGCAACCTGTACGGAACAGGAGGATAAAGGTGCTGATTCTCCAAGGAGGGAGATTGCTAGTAAAGCGGCTGGAATGGCGAACCGGAGCACAAGGAGATGAGAAATGAGGTGCGTTTTAGAAACCTTTCCCGATCACACGGTGTACCATCTTCGGGGTTTCTCATGCATGTTTTCAGTGTAGGACGATGCCCTTGAACCTGGAGATTTGGGACCCATGGGATGGGTACCACGCTATATTACTTTAAAGGGTCTGCGTTTGCTCACCCAACCTCACCAAACCTCTCAGCCCCAAGAGTGTCCACCCTTATGTCTCAATCAGCTGTGGGTCTAGATATGGTCAATCCAGGTGGCATCACAGCCCCTGAACGAATTTCCTAAGAATTTCTCTCTCTTTCACTGTCTTTGTTTCACGGGTTTTGAAAAGTAATTGATTTTTATAATGGGGTTTAGCTGCTTTTCACTGCTGTGTTTATGCCGCTTTACACCCACTTGACTCACTTACAGAGAGATATCAATACATAGGTTTTAAGAGTCTTACTAGTCAGATATATTCTTGGGCGGTGAATAGGGGGTGTTGAGTCCAGTTCACTGAGCAAGGAGTAGGTCTTGTCTATTACATATTGGGTTCATGGAACGGTATCTGAGCTAATTTGAAACCCTTGTTTTATGCATCACCCCACCTCACCTTTCCCGTTAAGCAGCCATAGTCTGTTTTCTAAACGTGTGACTCTGTTCTGTTTTGTAATTCAGTTCAAGGGTAGCGGTTTTTACATTCCCTCTATAAGTGATATCTCATGATAAGTGTCTTTTTCTGTGGGACTTATTTCACTTAGAATCGTCATACCTAAATCCACTCATCATGCTGCTACTAGCCTTATGACATTGATTTCATGGCTGAGTGATATTCCATTGTACATAAGGACCACAACTTCTTTATCCATTCTTCTCTTTCCTGGGATATTTAAGGTGTAACGAAGTGGAGGTCCTTGTCAACAGAGTAGCCCAAAACTTTGGGGTGCCTGTGTCTTGCTGATTTTTAGTTTTCCCAATTTATACGCCCATGAGTGGAAGTGCCCTATGCTCTCTAAGCTGAGTATTTTAGATGTTTCAGGACACACCGTACACTTCTCTAGAGTGGCTTTTGGCAATTTACATCCCGCCCATCAGCGTAGCAAGGCTCCTATTTCTCCATGGCCTGTCCTGCATTTCTGGTTTTGACACTTTATTCAGCATGGCCCTTTTGACCGATGGGAAGCGAGACTTCTTTGTAGCGCTGATTTGCCTTTCCAGGTTGCTTGGTTGGCCAAAAAGGGCGTATGCGTTTTTTCCTGAATATATTCAGGAAAAAACGCATACGCCCTTTTTGGCCAAGGGCATCATTGTCGAGGTTTTGCCGCTTTTCCTGTGCTTTAAAGGCGATTCGAATCTACCTCCTGAAATCTGTTTCCTGCAATTCTGCCTTGCTTTCAAATCCTCTTCGTTGCCTTCCCTCAATATATCTGTGGACGAGAGTTATCATTTCTAAGTCTGCAGGTTTGTGAATTGCAGTGCCCCTGAGCTCCATTCTTCAACTCGCTTTCTTGGGAGCTGGCCGCAAAAGCGCAGGATTGCTTCAGGCCGTATTCTGGTTCCTGGCGGCAGGCTGAGCCTGTGGTTAATTCTTCTTCCTGATGGGAAAATAGAGTGACCTGTGCCTGTCCCAACACCTAGAGCTAGTCTCTCATTGGTTCCCCCTCTTCCCGTGCATCCTCAGGACAAATTGCAACCTGTACGGAACAGGAGAATAAAGGTGCTGATTCTCCAAGGAGGGAGATTGCTAGTAAAGCGGCTGGAATGGCGAACCGGAGCACAAGGAGATGAGAAATGAGGTGCGTTTTAGAAACCTTTCCCGATCACACGGTGTACCATCTTCGGGGTTTCTCATGCATGTTTTCAGTGTAGGACGATGCCCTTGAACCTGCAGATTTGGGACCCATGGGATGGGTACCACGCTATATTACTTTAAAGGGTCTGCGTTTGCTCACCCAACCTCACCAAACCTCTCAGCCCCAAGAGTGTCCACCCTTATGTCTCAATCAGCTGTGGGTCTAGATATGGTCAATCCAGGTGGCATCACAGCCCCTGAACGAATTTCCTAAGAATTTCTCTCTCTTTCACTGTCTTTGTTTCATGGGTTTTGAAAAGTAATTGATTTTTATAATGGGGTTTAGCTGCTTTTCACTGCTGTGTTTATGCCGCTTTACACCCACTTGACTCACTTACAGAGAGATATCAATACATAGGTTTTAAGAGTCTTACTAGTCAGATATATTCTTGGGCGGTGAATAGGGGGTGTTGAGTCCACTTCACTGAGCAAGGAGTAGGTCTTGTCTATTACATATTGGGTTCATGGAACGGTATCTGAGCTAATTTGAAACCCTTGTTTTATGCATCACCCCACCTCACCTTTCCCGTTAAGCAGCCATAGTCTGTTTTCTAAACGTGTGACTCTGTTCTGTTTTGTAATTCAGTTCAAGGGTAGCGGTTTTTACATTCCCTCTATAAGTGATATCTCATGATAAGTGTCTTTTTCTGTGGGACTTATTTCACTTAGAATCGTCATACCTAAATCCACTCATCATGCTGCTACTAGCCTTATGACATTGATTTCATGGCTGAGTGATATTCCATTGTACATAAGGACCACAACTTCTTTATCCATTCTTCTCTTTCCTGGGATATTTAAGGTGTAACGAAGTGGAGGTTCTTGTCAACAGAGTAGCCCAAAACTTTGGGGTGCCTGTGTCTTGCTGATTTTTAGTTTTCCCAATTTATACGCCCATGAGTGGAAGTGCCCTATGCTCTCTAAGCTGAGTTTTTTAGATGTTTCAGGACACACCGTACACTTCTCTAGAGTGGCTTTTGGCAATTTACATCCCGCCCATCAGCGTAGCAAGGCTCCCATTTCTCCATGGCCTGTCGTGCATTTCTGGTTTTGACACTTTATTCAGCATGGCCCTTTTGACCGATGGGAAGCGAGACTTCTTTGTAGCGCTGATTTGCCTTTCCAGGTTGCTTGGTTGGCCAAAAAGGGCGTATGCGTTTTTTCCTGAATATATTCAGGAAAAAACGCATACGCCCTTTTTGGCCAAGGGCATCATTGTCGAGGTTTTGCCGCTTTTCCTGTGCTTTAAAGGCGATTCGAATCTACCTCCTGAAATCTGTTTCCTGCAATTCTGCCTTGCTTTCAAATCCTCTTCGTTGCCTTCCCTCAATATATTTGTGGACGAGAGTTATCATTTCTAAGTCTGCAGGTTTGTGAATTGCAGTGCCCCTGAGCTCCATTCTTCAACTCGCTTTCTTGGGAGCTGGCCGCAAAAGCGCAGGATTGCTTCAGGCCGTATTCTGGTTCCTGGCGGCAGGCTGAGCCTGTGGTTAATTCTTCTTCCTGATGGGAAAATAGAGTGACCTGTGCCTGTCCCAACACCTAGAGCTAGTCTCTCATTGGTTCCCCCTCTTCCCGTGCATCCTCAGGACAAATTGCAACCTGTACGGAACAGGAGGATAAAGGTGCTGATTCTCCAAGGAGGGAGATTGCTAGTAAAGCGGCTGGAATGGCGAACCGGAGCACAAGGAGATGAGAAATGAGGTGCGTTTTAGAAACCTTTCCCGATCACACGGTGTACCATCTTCGGGGTTTCTCATGCATGTTTTCAGTGTAGGACGATGCCCTTGAACCTGGAGATTTGGGACCCATGGGATGGGTACCACGCTATATTACTTTAAAGGGTCTGCGTTTGCTCACCCAACCTCACCAAACCTCTCAGCCCCAAGAGTGTCCACCCTTATGTCTCAATCAGCTGTGGGTCTAGATATGGTCAATCCAGGTGGCATCACAGCCCCTGAACGAATTTCCTAAGAATTTCTCTCTCTTTCACTGTCTTTGTTTCACGGGTTTTGAAAAGTAATTGATTTTTATAGTGGGGTTTAGCTGCTTTTCACTGCTGTGTTTATGCCGCTTTACACCCACTTGACTCACTTACAGAGAGATATCAATATATAGGTTTTAAGAGTCTTACTAGTCAGATATATTCTTGGGCGGTGAATAGGGGGTGTTGAGTCCAGTTCACTGAGCAAGGAGTAGGTCTTGTCTATTACATATTGGGTTCATGGAACGGTATCTGAGCTAATTTGAAACCCTTGTTTTATGCATCACCCCACCTCACCTTTCCCGTTAAGCAGCCATAGTCTGTTTTCTAAACGTGTGACTCTGTTCTGTTTTGTAATTCAGTTCAAGGGTAGCGGTTTTTACATTCCCTCTATAAGTGATATCTCATGATAAGTGTCTTTTTCTGTGGGACTTATTTCACTTAGAATCGTCATACCTAAATCCACTCATCATGCTGCTACTAGCCTTATGACATTGATTTCATGGCTGAGTGATATTCCATTGTACATAAGGACCACAACTTCTTTATCCATTCTTCTCTTTCCTGGGATATTTAAGGTGTAACGAAGTGGAGGTTCTTGTCAACAGAGTAGCCCAAAACTTTGGGGTGCCTGTGTCTTGCTGATTTTTAGTTTTCCCAATTTATACGCCCATGAGTGGAAGTGCCCTATGCTCTCTAAGCTGAGTTTTTTAGATGTTTCAGGACACACCGTACACTTCTCTAGAGTGGCTTTTGGCAATTTACATCCCGCCCATCAGCGTAGCAAGGCTCCTATTTCTCCATGGCCTGTCCTGCATTTCTGGTTTTGACACTTTATTCAGCATGGCCCTTTTGACCGATGGGAAGCGAGACTTCTTTGTAGCGCTGATTTGCCTTTCCAGGTTGCTTGGTTGGCCAAAAAGGGCGTATGCGTTTTTTCCTGAATATATTCAGGAAAAAACGCATACGCCCTTTTTGGCCAAGGGCATCATTGTCGAGGTTTTGCCGCTTTTCCTGTGCTTTAAAGGCGATTCGAATCTACCTCCTGAAATCTGTTTCCTGCAATTCTGCCTTGCTTTCAAATCCTCTTCGTTGCCTTCCCTCAATATATCTGTGGACGAGAGTTATCATTTCTAAGTCTGCAGGTTTGTGAATTGCAGTGCCCCTGAGCTCCATTCTTCAACTCGCTTTCTTGGGAGCTGGCCGCAAAAGCGCAGGATTGCTTCAGGCCGTATTCTGGTTCCTGGCGGCAGGCTGAGCCTGTGGTTAATTCTTCTTCCTGATGGGAAAATAGAGTGACCTGTGCCTGTCCCAACACCTAGAGCTAGTCTCTCATTGGTTCCCCCTCTTCCCGTGCATCCTCAGGACAAATTGCAACCTGTACGGAACAGGAGGATAAAGGTGCTGATTCTCCAAGGAGGGAGATTGCTAGTAAAGCGGCTGGAATGGCGAACCGGAGCACAAGGAGATGAGAAATGAGGTGCGTTTTAGAAACCTTTCCCGATCACACGGTGTACCATCTTCGGGGTTTCTCATGCGTGTTTTCAGTGTAGGACGATGCCCTTGAACCTGGAGATTTGGGACCCATGGGATGGGTACCACGCTATATTACTTTAAAGGGTCTGCGTTTGCTCACCCAACCTCACCAAACCTCTCAGCCCCAAGAGTGTCCACCCTTATGTCTCAATCAGCTGTGGGTCTAGATATGGTCAATCCAGGTGGCATCACAGCCCCTGAACGAATTTCCTAAGAATTTCTCTCTCTTTCACTGTCTTTGTTTCACGGGTTTTGAAAAGTAATTGATTTTTATAATGGGGTTTAGCTGCTTTTCACTGCTGTGTTTATGCCGCTTTACACCCACTTGACTCACTTACAGAGAGATATCAATACATAGGTTTTAAGAGTCTTACTAGTCAGATATATTCTTGGGCGGTGAATAGGGGGTGTTGAGTCCAGTTCACTGAGCAAGGAGTAGGTCTTGTCTATTACATATTGGGTTCATGGAATGGTATCTGAGCTAATTTGAAACCCTTGTTTTATGCATCACCCCACCTCACCTTTCCCGTTAAGCAGCCATAGTCTGTTTTCTAAACGTGTGACTCTGTTCTGTTTTGTAATTCAGTTCAAGGGTAGCGGTTTTTACATTCCCTCTATAAGTGATATCTCATGATAAGTGTCTTTTTCTGTGGGACTTATTTCACTTAGAATCGTCATACCTAAATCCACTCATCATGCTGCTACTAGCCTTATGACATTGATTTCATGGCTGAGTGATATTCCATTGTACATAAGGACCACAACTTCTTTATCCATTCTTCTCTTTCCTGGGATATTTAAGGTGTAACGAAGTGGAGGTTCTTGTCAACAGAGTAGCCCAAAACTTTGGGGTGCCTGTGTCTTGCTGATTTTTAGTTTTCCCAATTTATACGCCCATGAGTGGAAGTGCCCTATGCTCTCTAAGCTGAGTTTTTTAGATGTTTCAGGACACACCGTACACTTCTCTAGAGTGGCTTTTGGCAATTTACATCCCGCCCATCAGCGTAGCAAGGCTCCTATTTCTCCATGGCCTGTCCTGCATTTCTGGTTTTGACACTTTATTCAGCATGGCCCTTTTGACCGATGGGAAGCGAGACTTCTTTGTAGCGCTGATTTGCCTTTCCAGGTTGCTTGGTTGGCCAAAAAGGGCGTATGCGTTTTTTCCTGAATATATTCAGGAAAAAACGCATACGCCCTTTTTGGCCAAGGGCATCATTGTCGAGGTTTTGCCGCTTTTCCTGTGCTTTAAAGGCGATTCGAATCTACCTCCTGAAATCTGTTTCCTGCAATTCTGCCTTGCTTTCAAATCCTCTTCGTTGCCTTCCCTCAATATATCTGTGGACGAGAGTTATCATTTCTAAGTCTGCAGGTTTGTGAATTGCAGTGCCCCTGAGCTCCATTATTCAACTCGCTTTCTTGGGAGCTGGTCGCAAAAGCGCAGGATTGCTTCAGGCCGTATTCTGGTTCCTGGCGGGAGGCTGAGCCTGTGGTTAATTCTTCTTCCTGATGGGAAAATAGAGTGACCTGTGCCAGTCCCAACACCTAGAGCTAGTCTCTCATTGGTTCCCCCTCTTCCCGTGCATCCTCAGGACAAATTGCAACCTGTACGGAACAGGAGGATAAAGGTGCTGATTCTCCAAGGAGGGAGATTGCTAGTAAAGCGGCTGGAATGGCGAACCGGAGCACAAGGAGATGAGAAATGAGGTGCGTTTTAGAAACCTTTCCCGATCACACGGTGTACCATCTTCGGGGTTTCTCATGCATGTTTTCAAGGTAGGACGATGCCCTTGAACCTGGAGATTTGGGACCCATGGGATGGGTACCACGCTATATTACTTTAAAGGGTCTGCGTTTGCTCACCCAACCTCACCAAACCTCTCAGCCCCAAGAGTGTCCACCCTTATGTCTCAATCAGCTGTGGGTCTAGATATGGTCAATCCAGGTGGCATCACAGCCCCTGAACGAATTTTGTAAGAATTTCTCTCTCTTTCACTGTCTTTGTTTCTCGGGTTTTGAAAAGTAATTGATTTTTATAATGGGGTTTAGCTGCTTTTCACTGCTGTGTTTATGCCGCTTTACACCCACTTGACTCACTTACAGAGAGATATCAATACATAGGTTTTAAGATTCTTACTAGTCAGATATATTCTTGGGCGGTGAATAGGGGGTGTTGAGTCCAGTTCACTGAGCAAGGAGTAGGTCTTGTCTATTACATATTGGGTTCATGGAACGGTATCTGAGCTAATTTGAAACCCTTGTTTTATGCATCACCCCACCTCACCTTTCCCGTTAAGCAGCCATAGTGTGTTTTCTAAACGTGTGACTCTGTTCTGTTTTGTAATTCAGTTCAAGGGTAGCGGTTTTTACATTCCCTCTATAAGTGATATCTCATGATAAGTGTCTTTTTCAGTGGGACTTATTTCACTTAGAATCGTCATACCTAAATCCACTCATCAAGCTGCTACTAGCCTTATGACATTGATTTCATGGCTGAGTGATATTCCATTGTACATAAGGACCACAACTTCTTTATCCATTCTTCTCTTTCCTGGGATATTTAAGGTGTAACGAAGTGGAGGTTCTTGTCAACAGAGTAGCCCAAAACTTTGGGGTGCCTGTGTCTTGCTGATTTTTAGTTTTCCCAATTTATAGGCCCATGAGTGGAAGTGCCCTATGCTCTCTAAGCTGAGTTTTTTAGATGTTTCAGGACACACCGTACACTTCTCTCGAGTGGCTTTTGGCAATTTACATCCCGCCCATCAGCGTAGCAAGGCTCCTATTTCTCCATGGCCTGTCCTGCCTTTCTGGTTTTAACACTTTATTCAGCATAGCCCTTTTGACCGATGGGAAGCGAGACTTCTTTGTAGCGCTGATTTGCCTTTCCAGGTTGCTTGGTTTGCCAAAAAGGGCGTATGCGTTTTTTCCTGAATATATTCAGGAAAAAACGCATACGCCCTTTTTGGCTAAGGGCATCATTGTCAAGGTTTTGCCGCTTTTCCTGTGCTTTAAAGGCGATTCGAATCTACCTCCTGAAATCTGTTTCCTGCAATTCTGCCTTGCTTTCAAATCCTCTTCGTTGCCTTCCCTCAATATATCTGTGGACGAGAGTTATCATTTCTAAGTCTGCAGGTTTGTGAATTGCAGTGCCCCTGAGCTCCATTATTCAACTCGCTTTCTTGGGAGCTGGCCTCAAAAGCGCAGGATTGCTTCAGGCCGTATTCTGGTTCCTGGCGGCGGGCTGAGCCTGTGGTTAATTCTTCTTCCTGATGGGAAAATAGAGTGACCTGTGCCTGTCCCTACACTTAGAGCTAGTCTCTCATTGGTTCCCCCTCTTCCCGTTCATCCTCAGGACAAATTGCAACCTGTACGGAACAGGAGGATAAAGGTGCTGATTCTCCAAGGAGGGAGATTGCTAGTAAAGCGGCTGGAATGGCGAACCGGAGCACAAGGAGATGAGAAATGAGGTGCGTTTTAGCAACCTTTCCCGATCACACGGTGTACCATCTTCGGGGTTTCTCATGCATGTTTTCAAGGTAGGACGATGCCCTTGAACCTGGAGATTTGGGACCCATGGGATGGGTACCACGCTATATTACTTTAAAGGGTCTTCGTTTGCTCACCCAACCTCACCAAACCTCTCAGCCCCAAGAGTGTCCACCCTTATGTCTCAATCAGCTGGGGGTCTAGATATGGTCAATCCAGGTGGCATCACAGCCCCTGAACGAATTTTGTAAGAATTTCTCTCTCTTTCACTGTCTTTGTTTCACGGGTTTTGAAAAGTAATTGATTTTTATAATGGGGTTTAGCTGCTTTTCACTGCTGTGTTTATGCCGCTTTACACCCACTTGACTCACTTACAGAGAGATATCAATACATAGGTTTTAAGATTCTTACTAGTCAGATATATTCTTGGGCGGTGAATAGGGGGTGTTGAGTCCAGTTCACTGAGCAAGGAGTAGGTCTTGTCTATTACATATTGGGTTCATGGAACGGTATCTGAGCTAATTTGAAACCCTTGTTTTATGCATCACCCCACCTCACCTTTCCCGTTAAGCAGCCATAGTGTGTTTTCTAAACGTGTGACTCTGTTCTGTTTTGTAATTCAGTTCAAGGGTAGCGGTTTTTACATTCCCTCTATAAGTGATATCTCATGATAAGTGTCTTTTTCTGTGGGACTTATTTCACTTAGAATCGTCATACCTAAATCCACTCATCATGCTGCTACTAGCCTTATGACATTGATTTCATGGCTGAGTGATATTCCATTGTACATAAGGACCACAACTTCTTTATCCATTCTTCTCTTTCCTGGGATATTTAAGGTGTAACGAAGTGGAGGTTCTTGTCAACAGAGTAGCCCAAAACTTTGGGGTGCCTGTGTCTTGCTGATTTTTAGTTTTCCCAATTTATAGGCCCATGAGTGGAAGTGCCCTATGCTCTCTAAGCTGAGTTTTTTAGATGTTTCAGGACACACCGTACACTTCTCTCGAGTGGCTTTTGGCAATTTACATCCCGCCCATCAGCGTAGCAAGGCTCCTATTTCTCCATGGCCTGTCCTGCCTTTCTGGTTTTAACACTTTATTCAGCATGGCCCTTTTGACCGATGGGAAGCGAGACTTCTTTGTAGCGCTGATTTGCCTTTCCAGGTTGCTTGGTTGGCCAAAAAGGGCGTATGCGTTTTTTCCTGAATATATTCAGGAAAAAACGCATACGCCCTTTTTGGCTAAGGGCATCATTGTCAAGGTTTTGCCGCTTTTCCTGTGCTTTAAAGGCGATTCGAATCTACCTCCTGAAATCTGTTTCCTGCAATTCTGCCTTGCTTTCAAATCCTCTTCGTTGCCTTCCCTCAATATATCTGTGGACGAGAGTTATCATTTCTAAGTCTGCAGGTTTGTGAATTGCAGTGCCCCTGAGCTCCATTATTCAACTCGCTTTCTTGGGAGCTGGCCTCAAAAGCGCAGGATTGCTTCAGGCCGTATTCTGGTTCCTGGCGGCGGGCTGAGCCTGTGGTTAATTCTTCTTCCTGATGGGAAAATAGAGTGACCTGTGCCTGTCCCTACACTTAGAGCTAGTCTCTCATTGGTTCCCCCTCTTCCCGTTCATCCTCAGGACAAATTGCAACCTGTACGGAACAGGAGGATAAAGGTGCTGATTCTCCAAGGAGGGAGATTGCTAGTAAAGCGGCTGGAATGGCGAACCGGAGCACAAGGAGATGAGAAATGAGGTGCGTTTTAGAAACCTTTCCCGATCACACGGTGTACCATCTTCGGGGTTTCTCATGCATGTTTTCAAGGTAGGACGATGCCCTTGAACCTGGAGATTTGGGACCCATGGGATGGGTACCACGCTATATTACTTTAAAGGGTCTGCGTTTGCTCACCCAACCTCACCAAACCTCTCAGCCCCAAGAGTGTCCACCCTTATGTCTCAATCAGCTGGGGGTCTAGATATGGTCAATCCAGGTGGCATCACAGCCCCTGAACGAATTTTGTAAGAATTTCTCTCTCTTTCACTGTCTTTGTTTCACGGGTTTTGAAAAGTAATTGATTTTTATAATGGGGTTTAGCTGCTTTTCACTGCTGTGTTTATGCCGCTTTACACCCACTTGACTCACTTACAGAGAGATATCAATACATAGGTTTTAAGATTCTTACTAGTCAGATATATTCTTGGGCGGTGAATAGGGGGTGTTGAGTCCAGTTCACTGAGCAAGGAGTAGGTCTTGTCTATTACATATTGGGTTCATGGAACGGTATCTGAGCTAATTTGAAACCCTTGTTTTATGCATCACCCCACCTCACCTTTCCCGTTAAGCAGCCATAGTGTGTTTTCTAAACGTGTGACTCTGTTCTGTTTTGTAATTCAGTTCAAGGGTAGCGGTTTTTACATTCCCTCTATAAGTGATATCTCATGATAAGTGTCTTTTTCTGTGTGACTTATTTCACTTAGAATCGTCATACCTAAATCCACTCATCATGCTGCTACTAGCCTTATGACTGATTTCATGGCTGAGTGATATTCCATTGTACATAAGGACCACAACTTCTTTATCCATTCTTCTCTTTCCTGGGATATTTAAGGTGTAACGAAGTGGAGGTTCTTGTCAACAGAGTAGCCCAAAACTTTGGGGTGCCTGTGTCTTGCTGATTTTTAGTTTTCCCAATTTATACGCCGATGAGTGGAAGTGCCCTATGCTCTCTAAGCTGAGTTTTTTAGATGTTTCAGGACACACCGTACACTTCTCTAGAGTGGCTTTTGGCAATTTACATCCCGCCCATCAGCGTAGCAAGGCTCCTATTTCTCCATGGCCTGTCCTGCATTTCTGGTTTTAACACTTTATTCAGCATGGCCCTTTTGACCGATGGGAAGCGAGACTTCTTTGTAGCGCTGATTTGCCTTTCCAGGTTGCTTGGTTGGCCAAAAAGGGCGTATGCGTTTTTTCCTGAATATATTCAGGAAAAAACGCATACGCCCTTTTTGGCTAAGGGCATCATTGTCGAGGTTTTGCCGCTTTTCCTGTGCTTTAAAGGCGATTCGAATCTACCTCCTGAAATCTGTTTCCTGCAATTCTGCCTTGCTTTCAAATCCTCTTCGTTGCCTTCCCTCAATATATTTGTGGACGAGAGTTATCATTTCTAAGTCTGCAGGTTTGTGAATTGCAGTGCCCCTGAGCTCCATTCTTCAACTCGCTTTCTTGGGAGCTGGCCGCAAAAGCGCAGGATTGCTTCAGGCCGTATTCTGGTTCCTGGCGGGAGGCTGAGCCTGTGGTTAATTCTTCTTCCTGATGGGAAAATAGAGTGACCTGTGCCAGTCCCAACACCTAGAGCTAGTCTCTCATTGGTTCCCCCTCTTCCCGTGCATCCTCAGGACAAATTGCAACCTGTACGGAACAGGAGGATAAAGGTGCTGATTCTCCAAGGAGGGAGATTGCCAGTAAAGCGGCTGGAATGGCGAACCGGAGCACAAGGAGATGAGAAATGAGGTGCGTTTTAGAAACCTTTCCCGATCACACGGTGTACCATCTTCGGGGTTTCTCATGCATGTTTTCAAGGTAGGACGATGCCCTTGAACCTGGAGATTTGGGACCCATGGGATGGGTACCACGCTATATTACTTTAAAGGGTCTGCGTTTGCTCACCCAACCTCACCAAACCTCTCAGCCCCAAGAGTGTCCACCCTTATGTCTCAATCAGCTGTGGGTCTAGATATGGTCAATCCAGGTGGCATCACAGCCCCTGAACGAATTTTGTAAGAATTTCTCTCTCTTTCACTGTCTTTGTTTCTCGGGTTTTGAAAAGTAATTGATTTTTATAATGGGGTTTAGCTGCTTTTCACTGCTGTGTTTATGCCGCTTTACACCCACTTGACTCACTTACAGAGAGATATCAATACATAGGTTTTAAGAGTCTTACTAGTCAGATATATTCTTGGGCGGTGAATAGGGGGGGTTGAGTCCAGTTCACTGAGCAAGGAGTAGGTCTTGTCTATTACATATTGGGTTCATGGAACCGTATCTGAGCTAATTTGAAACCCTTGTTTTATGCATCACCCCACCTCACCTTTCCCGTTAAGCAGCCATAGTGTGTTTTCTAAACGTGTGACTCTGTTCTGTTTTGTAATTCAGTTCAAGGGTAGCGGTTTTTACATTCCCTCTATAAGTGATATCTCATGATAAGTGTCTTTTTCTGTGGGACTTATTTCACTTAGAATCGTCATACCTAAATCCACTCATCAAGCTGCTAATAGCCTTATGACATTGATTTCATGGCTGAGTGATATTCCATTGTACATAAGGACCACAACTTCTTTATCCATTCTTCTCTTTCCTGGGATATTTAAGGTGTAACGAAGTGGAGGTTCTTGTCAACAGAGTAGCCCAAAACTTTGGGGTGCCTGTGTCTTGCTGATTTTTAGTTTTCCCAATTTATAGGCCCATGAGTGGAAGTGCCCTATGCTCTCTAAGCTGAGTTTTTAGATGTTTCAGGACACACCGTACACTTCTCTCGAGTGGCTTTTGGCAATTTACATCCCGCCCATCAGCGTAGCAAGGCTCCTATTTCTCCATGGCCTGTCCTGCCTTTCTGGTTTTAACACTTTATTCAGCATAGCCCTTTTGACCGATGGGAAGCGAGACTTCTTTGTAGCGCTGATTTGCCTTTCCAGGTTGCTTGGTTGGCCAAAAAGGGCGTATGCGTTTTTTCCTGAATATATTCAGGAAAAAACGCATACGCCCTTTTTGGCTAAGGGCATCATTGTCAAGGTTTTGCCGCTTTTCCTGTGCTTTAAAGGCGATTCGAATCTACCTCCTGAAATCTGTTTCCTGCAATTCTGCCTTGCTTTCAAATCCTCTTCGTTGCCTTCCCTCAATATATCTGTGGACGAGAGTTATCATTTCTAAGTCTGCAGGTTTGTGAATTGCAGTGCCCCTGAGCTCCATTATTCAACTCGCTTTCTTGGGAGCTGGCCTCAAAAGCGCAGGATTGCTTCAGGCCGTATTCTGGTTCCTGGCGGCGGGCTGAGCCTGTGGTTAATTCTTCTTCCTGATGGGAAAATAGAGTGACCTGTGCCTGTCCCTACACTTAGAGCTAGTCTCTCATTGGTTCCCCCTCTTCCCGTTCATCCTCAGGACAAATTGCAACCTGTACGGAACAGGAGGATAAAGGTGCTGATTCTCCAAGGAGGGAGATTGCTAGTAAAGCGGCTGGAATGGCGAACCGGAGCACAAGGAGATGAGAAATGAGGTGCGTTTTAGAAACCTTTCCCGATCACACGGTGTACCATCTTCGGGGTTTCTCATGCATGTTTTCAAGGTAGGACGATGCCCTTGAACCTGGAGATTTGGGACCCATGGGATGGGTACCACGCTATATTACTTTAAAGGGTCTGTGTTTGCTCACCCAACCTCACCAAACCTCTCAGCCCCAAGAGTATCCACCCTTATGTCTCAATCAGCTGTGGGTCTAGATATGGTCAATCCAGGTGGCATCACAGCCCCTGAACGAATTTTGTAAGAATTTCTCTCTCTTTCACTGTCTTTGTTTCTCGGGTTTTGAAAAGTAATTGATTTTTATAATGGGGTTTAGCTGCTTTTCACTGCTGTGTTTATGCCGCTTTACACCCACTTGACTCACTTACAGAGAGATATCAATACATAGGTTTTAAGATTCTTACTAGTCAGATATATTCTTGGGCGGTGAATAGGGGGTGTTGAGTCCAGTTAACTGAGCAAGGAGTAGGTCTTGTCTATTACATATTGGGTTCATGGAACGGTATCTGAGCTAATTTGAAACCCTTGTTTTATGCATCACCCCACCTCACCTTTCCCGTTAAGCAGCCATAGTGTGTTTTCTAAACGTGTGACTCTGTTCTGTTTTGTAATTCAGTTCAAGGGTAGCGGTTTTTACATTCCCTCTATAAGTGATATCTCATGATAAGTGTCTTTTTCTGTGGGACTTATTTCACTTAGAATCGTCATACCTAAATCCACTCATCAAGCTGCTAATAGCCTTATGACATTGATTTCATGGCTGAGTGATATTCCATTGTACATAAGGACCACAACTTCTTTATCCATTCTTCTCTTTCCTGGGATATTTAAGGTGTAACGAAGTGGAGGTTCTTGTCAACAGAGTAGCCCAAAACTTTGGGGTGCCTGTGTCTTGCTGATTTTTAGTTTTCCCAATTTATAGGCCCATGAGTGGAAGTGCCCTATGCTCTCTAAGCTGAGTTTTTTAGATGTTTCAGGACACACCGTACACTTCTCTCGAGTGGCTTTTGGCAATTTACATCCCGCCCATCAGCGTAGCAAGGCTCCTATTTCTCCATGGCCTGTCCTGCTTTTCTGGTTTTAACACTTTATTCAGCATAGCCCTTTTGACCGATGGGAAGCGAGACTTCTTTGTAGTGCTGATTTGCCTTTCCAGGTTGCTTGGTTGGCCAAAAAGGGCGTATGCGTTTTTTCCTGAATATATTCAGGAAAAAACGCATACGCCCTTTTTGGCTAAGGGCATCATTGTCAAGGTTTTGCCGCTTTTCCTGTGCTTTAAAGGCGATTCGAATCTACCTCCTGAAATCTGTTTCCTGCAATTCTGCGTTGCTTTCAAATCCTCTTCGTTGCCTTCCCTCAATATATCTGTGGACGAGAGTTATCATTTCTAAGTCTGCAGGTTTGTGAATTGCAGTGCCCCTGAGCTCCATTATTCAACTCGCTTTCTTGGGAGCTGGCCTCAAAAGCGCACGATTGCTTCAGGCCGTATTCTGGTTCCTGGCAGCAGGCTGAGCCTGTGGTTAATTCTTCTTCCTGATGGGAAAATAGAGTGACCTGTGCCTGTCCCTACACTTAGAGCTAGTCTCTCATTGGTTCCCCCTCTTCCCGTTCATCCTCAGGACAAATTGCAACCTGTACGGAACAGGAGGATAAAGGTGCTGATTCTCCAAGGAGGGAGATTGCTAGTAAAGCGGCTGGAATGGCGAACCGGAGCACAAGGAGATGAGAAATGAGGTGCGTTTTAGAAACCTTTCCCGATCACACGGTGTACCATCTTCGGGGTTTCTCATGCATGTTTTCAAGGTAGGACGATGCCCTTGAACCTGGAGATTTGGGACCCATGGGATGGGTACCACGCTATATTACTTTAAAGGGTCTGCGTTTGCTCACCCAACCTCACCAAACCTCTCAGCCCCAAGAGTATCCACCCTTATGTCTCAATCAGCTGTGGGTCTAGATATGGTCAATCCAGGTGGCATCACAGCCCCTGAACGAATTTTGTAAGAATTTCTCTCTCTTTCACTGTCTTTGTTTCACGGGTTTTTTTAAAAGTAATTGATTTTTATAATGGGGTTTAGCTGCTTTTGACTGCTGCGTTTATGCTGCTTTACACCCACTTGACTCACTTACAGAGAGATATCAATATATAGGTTTTAAGATTCTTACTAGTGAGATATATTCTTGGGTGGTGAATAGGGGGTGTTGAGTCCAGTTCACTGAGCAAGGAGTAGGTCTTGTCTATTACATATTGGGTTCATGGAACGGTATCTGAGCTAATTTGAAACCCTTGTTTTATGCATCACCCCACCTCACCTTTCCCGTTAAGCAGCCATAGTGTGTTTTCTAAACGTGTGACTCTGTTCTGTTTTGTAATTCAGTTCAAGGGTAGCGGTTTTTACATTCCCTCTATAAGTGATATCTCATGATAAGTGTCTTTTTCTGTGGGACTTATTTCACTTAGAATCGTCATACCTAAATCCACTCATCAAGCTGCTAATAGCCTTATGACATTGATTTCATGGCTGAGTGATATTCCATTGTACATAAGGACCACAACTTCTTTATCCATTCTTCTCTTTCCTGGGATATTTAAGGTGTAACGAAGTGGAGGTTCTTGTCAACAGAGTAGCCCAAAACTTTGGGGTGCCTGTGTCTTGCTGATTTTTAGTTTTCCCAATTTATAGGCCCATGAGTGGAAGTGCCCTATGCTCTCTAAGCTGAGTTTTTTAGATGTTTCAGGACACACCGTACACTTCTCTCGAGTGGCTTTTGGCAATTTACATCCCGCCCATCAGCGTACCAAGGCTCCTATTTCTCCATGGCCTGTCCTGCTTTTCTGGTTTTAACACTTTATTCAGCATAGCCCTTTTGACCGATGGGAAGCGAGACTTCTTTGTAGTGCTGATTTGCCTTTCCAGGTTGCTTGGTTGGCCAAAAAGGGCGTATGCGTTTTTTCCTGAATATATTCAGGAAAAAACGCATACGCCCTTTTTGGCTAAGGGCATCATTGTCAAGGTTTTGCCGCTTTTCCTGTGCTTTAAAGGCGATTCGAATCTACCTCCTGAAATCTGTTTCCTGCAATTCTGCCTTGCTTTCAAATCCTCTTCGTTGCCTTCCCTCAATATATCTGTGGACGAGAGTTATCATTTCTAAGTCTGCAGGTTTGTGAATTGCAGTGCCCCTGAGCTCCATTATTCAACTCGCTTTCTTGGGAGCTGGCCTCAAAAGCGCACGATTGCTTCAGGCCGTATTCTGGTTCCTGGCAGCGGGCTGAGCCTGTGGTTAATTCTTCTTCCTGATGGGAAAATAGAGTGACCTGTGCCTGTCCCTACACTTAGAGCTAGTCTCTCATTGGTTCCCCCTCTTCCCGTTCATCCTCAGGACAAATTGCAACCTGTACGGAACAGGAGTATAAAGGTGCTGATTCTCCAAGGAGGGAGATTGCTAGTAAAGCGGCTGGAATGGCGAACCGGAGCACAAGGAGATGAGAAATGAGGTGCGTTTTAGAAACCTTTCCCGATCACACGGTGTACCATCTTCGGGGTTTCTCATGCATGTTTTCAAGGTAGGACGATGCCCTTGAACCTGGAGATTTGGGACCCATGGGATGGGTACCACGCTATATTACTTTAAAGGGTCTGCGTTTGCTCACCCAACCTCACCAAACCTCTCAGCCCCAAGAGTATCCACCCTTATGTCTCAATCAGCTGTGGGTCTAGATATGGTCAATCCAGGTGGCATCACAGCCCCTGAACGAATTTTGTAAGAATTTCTCTCTCTTTCACTGTCTTTGTTTCACGGGTTTTTTAAAAGTAATTGATTTTTATAATGGGGTTTAGCTGCTTTTGACTGCTGCGTTTATGCTGCTTTACACCCACTTGACTCACTTACAGAGAGATATCAATATATAGGTTTTAAGATTCTTACTAGTCAGATATATTCTTGGGTGGTGAATAGGGGGTGTTGAGTCCAGTTCACTGAGCAAGGAGTAGGTCTTGTCTATTACATATTGGGTTCATGGAACGGTATCTGAGCTAATTTGAAACCCTTGTTTTATGCATCACCCCACCTCACCTTTCCCGTTAAGCAGCCATAGTGTGTTTTCTAAACGTGTGACTCTGTTCTGTTTTGTAATTCAGTTCAAGGGTAGCGGTTTTTACATTCCCTCTATAAGTGATATCTCATGATAAGTGTCTTTTTCTGTGGGACTTATTTCACTTAGAATCGTCATACCTAAATCCACTCATCATGCTGCTACTAGCCTTATGACATTGATTTCATGGCTGAGTGATATCCCATTGTATATAAGGACCACATCTTCTTTATCCATTCTTCTCTTTCCTGGGATATTTAAGGTGTAACGAAGTGGAGGTTCTTGTCAACAGAGTAGCCCAAAACTTTGGGGTGCCTGTGTCTTGCTGATTTTTAGTTTTCCCAATTTATACGCCCATGAGTGGAAGTGCCCTATGCTCTCTAAGCTGAGTTTTTTAGATGTTTCAGGACACACCGTACACTTCTCCAGAGTGGCTGTTGGCAATTTACATCCCGCCCATCAGCGTAGCAAGGCTCCCATTTCTCCATGGCCTGTCCTGCATTTCTGGTTTTGACACTTTATTCAGCATGGCCCTTTTGACCGATGGGAAGTGAGACTTCTTTGTAGTGCTGATTTGCCTTTCCAGGTTGCTTGGTTGGCCAAAAAGGGCGTATGCGTTTTTTCCTGAATATATTCAGGAAAAAACGCATACGCCCTTTTTGGCCAAGGGCATCATTGTCGAGGTTTTGCCGCTTTTCCTGTGCTTTAAAGGCGATTCGAATCTACCTCCTGAAATCTGTTTCCTGCAATTCTGCCTTGCTTTCAAATCCTCTTCGTCGCCTTCCCTCAATATATTTGTGGACGAGAGTTATCATTTCTAAGTCTGCAGGTTTGTGAATTGCAGTGCCCCTGATCTCCATTCTTCAACTCGCTTTCTTGGGAGCTGGCCGCAAAAGCGCAGGATTGCTTCAGGCCGTCTTCTGGTTCCTGGCGGCAGGCTGAGCCTGTGGTTAATTCTTCTTCCTGATGGGAAAATAGAGTGACCTGTGCCTGTCCCAACACCTAGAGCTAGTCTCTCATTGGTTCCCCCTCTTCCCGTTCATCCTCAGGACAAATTGCAACCTGTACGGAACAGGAGGATAAAGGTGCTGATTCTCCAAGGAGGGAGATTGCTAGTAAAGCGGCTGGAATGGCGAACCGGAGCACAAGGAGATGAGAAATGAGGTGCGTTTTAGAAACCTTTCCCGATCACACGGTGTACCATCTTCGGGGTTTCTCATGCATGTTTTCATGGTAGGACGATGCCCTTGAACCTGGAGATTTGGGACCCATGGGATGGGTACCACGCCGTATTACTTTAAAGGGTCTGCGTTTGCTCACCCAACCTCACCAAACCTCTCAGCTCCAAGAGTGTCCACCCTTATGTCTCAATCATCTGTGGGTCTAGATATGGTCAATCCAGGTGGCATCACAGCCCCTGAACGAATTTTGTAAGAATTTCTCTCTCTTTCACTGTCTTTGTTTCACGGGTTTTGAAAAGTAATTGATTTTTATAATGGGGTTTAGCTGCTTTTCACTGCTGTGTTTATGCCGCTTTACACCCACTTGACTCACTTACAGAGAGATATCAATACATAGGTTTTAAGAGTCTTACTAGTCAGATATATTCTTGGGAGGTGAATAGGGGGTGTTGAGTCCAGTTCACTGAGCAAGGAGTAGGTCTTGTCTCTTACATATTGGGTTTATGAACGGTATCTGAGCTAATTTGATACCCTTGTTTTATGCATCACCCCACCTCACCTTTCCCGTTAAGCAGCCATAGTGTGTTTTCTAAACGTGTGACTCTGTTCTGTTTTGTAATTCAGTTCAAGGGTAGCGGTTTTTACATTCCCTCTATAAGTGATATCTCATGATAAGTGTCTTTTTCTGTGTGACTTATTTCACTTAGAATCGTCATACCTAAATCCACTCATCATGCTGCTACTAGCCTTATGACATTGATTTCATGGCTGAGTGATATTCCATTGTATATAAGGACCACATCTTCTTTATCCATTCTTCTCTTTCCTGGGATATTTAAGGTGTAACGAAGTGGAGGTTCTTGTCAACAGAGTAGCCCAAAACTTTGGGGTGCCTGTGTCTTGCTGATTTTTAGTTTTCCCAATTTATACGCCCATGAGTGGAAGGGCCCTATGCTCTCTAAGCTGAGTTTTTTAGATGTTTCAGGACACACCGTACACTTCTCCAGAGTGGCTGTTGGCAATTTACATCCCGCCCATCAGCGTAGCAAGGCTCCCATTTCTCCATGGCCTGTCGTGCATTTCTGCTTTTGACACTTTATTCAGCATGGCCCTTTTGACCGATGGGAAGCGAGACTTCTTTGTAGCGCTGATTTGCCTTTCCAGGTTGCTTGGTTGGCCAAAAAGGGCGTATGCGTTTTTTCCTGAATATATTCAGGAAAAAACGCATACGCCCTTTTTGGCCAAGGGCATCATTGTCAAGGTTTTGCCGCTTTTCCTGTGCTTTAAAGGCGATTCGAATCTACCTCCTGAAATCTGTTTCCTGCAATTCTGCCTTGCTTTCAAATCCTCTTCGTTGCCTTCCCTCAGTATATTTGTGGACGAGAGTTATCATTTCTAAGTCTGCAGGTTTGTGAATTGCAGTGCCCCTGAGCTCCATTCTTCAACTCGCTTTCTTGGGAGCTGGCCGCAAAAGCGCAGGATTGCTTCAGGCCGTATTCTGTTTCCAGGCGGCAGGCTGAGCCTGTGGTTAATTCTTCTTCCTGATGGGAAAATAGAGTGACCTGTGCCTGTCCCAACACCTAGAGCTAGTCTCTCATTGGTTCCCCCTCTTCCCGTGCTTCCTCAGGACCAATTGCAACCTGTTCGAAACAGGAGGATAAAGGTGCTGATTCTCCAAGGAGGGAGATTGCTAGGAAAGCGGCTGGAATGGCGAAGCGGAGCACAAGGAGATGAGAAATGAGGTGCGTTTTAGAAACCTTTCCCGATCACACGGTGTACCATCTTCGGGGTTTCTCATGCATGTTTTCAGTGTAGGACGATGCCCTTGAACCTGGAGATTTGGGACCCATGGGATGGGTACCACGCTATATTACTTTAAAGGGTCTGCGTTTGCTCACCCAACCTCACCAAACCTCTCAGCCCCAAGAGTGTCCACCCTTATGTCTCAATCAGCTGTGGGTCTAGATATGGTCAATCCAGGTGGCGTCACAGCCCCTGAACGAATTTTCTAAGAATTTCTCTCTCTTTCACTGTCTTTGTTTCACGGGTTTTGAAAAGTAATTGATTTTTATAATGGGGTTTAGCTGCTTTTCACTGCTGTGTTTATGCCGCTTTACACCCACTTGACTCACTTACAGAGAGATATCAATACATAGGTTTTAAGAGTCTTACTAGTCAGATATATTCTTGGGCGGTGAATAGGGGGTGTTGAGTCCAGTTCACTGAGCAAGGAGTAGGTCTTGTCTCTTACATATTGGGTTTATGAACGGTATCTGAGCTAATTTGAAACCCTTGTTTTATGCATCACCCCACCTCACCTTTCCCGTTAAGCAGCCATAGTGTGTTTTCTAAACGTGTGACTCTGTTCTGTTTTGTAATTCAGTTCAAGGGTAGCGGTTTTTACATTCCCTCTATAAGTGATATCTCATGATAAGTGTCTTTTTCTGTGTGACTTATTTCACTTAGAATCGTCATACCTAAATCCACTCATCATGCTGCTACTAGCCTTATGACATTGATTTCATGGCTGAGTGATATTCCATTGTATATAAGGACCACATCTTCTTTATCCATTCTTCTCTTTCCTGGGATATTTAAGGTGTAACGAAGTGGAGGTTCTTGTCAACAGAGTAGCCCAAAACTTTGGGGTGCCTGTGTCTTGCTGATTTTTAGTTTTCCCAATTTATACGCCCATGAGTGGAAGTGCCCTATGCTCTCTAAGCTGAGTTTTTTAGATGTTTCAGGACACACCGTACACTTCTCCAGAGTGGCTGTTGGCAATTTACATCCCGCCCATCAGCGTAGCAAGGCTCCCATTTCTCCATGGCCTGTCGTGCATTTCTGGTTTTGACACTTTATTCAGCATGGCCCTTTTGACCGATGGGAAGCGAGACTTCTTTGTAGCGCTGATTTGCCTTTCCAGGTTGCTTGGTTGGCCAAAAAGGGCGTATGCGTTTTTTCCTGAATATATTCAGGAAAAAACGCATACGCCCTTTTTGGCCAAGGGCATCATTGTCGAGGTTTTGCCGCTTTTCCTGTGCTTTAAAGGCGATTCGAATCTACCTCCTGAAATCTGTTTCCTGCAATTCTGCCTTGCTTTCAAATCCTCTTCGTTGCCTTCCCTCAATATATTTGTGGACGAGAGTTATCATTTCTAAGTCTGCAGGTCTGTGAATTGCAGTGCCCCTGAGCTCTATTCTTCAACTCGCTTTCTTGGGAGCTGGCCGCAAAAGCGCAGGATTGCTTCAGGCCGTATTCTGCTTCCTGGCGGCAGGCTGAGCCTGTGGTTAATTCTTCTTCGTAATGGGAAAATAGAGTGACCTGTGCCTGTCCCAACACCTAGAGCTAGTCTCTCATTGGTTCCCCCTCTTCCCGTGCATCCTCAGGACAAATTGCAACCTGTACGGAACAGGAGGATAAAGGTGCTGATTCTCCAAGGAGGGAGATTGCTAGGAAAGCGGCTGGAATGGCGAAGCGGAGCACAAGGAGATGAGAAATGAGGTGCGTTTTAGCAACCTTTCCCGATCACACGGTGTACCATCTTCGCGGTTTCTCATGCATGTTTTCAGTGTAGGACGATGCCCTTGAACCTGGAGATTTGGGACCCATGGGATGGGTACCACGCTATATTACTTTAAAGGGTCTTCGTTTGCTCACCCAACCTCACCAAACCTCTCAGCCCCAAGAGTGTCCACCATTATGTCTCAATCAGCTGTGGTTCTAGATATGGTCAATCCAGGTGGCATCACAGCCCCTGAACGAATTTTGTAAGAATTTCTCTCTCTTTCACTGTCTTTGTTTCACGGGTTTTGAAAAGTAATTGATTTTTATAATGGGGTTTAGCTGCTTTTCACTGCTGTGTTTATGCCGCTTTACACCCACTTGACTCACTTACAGAGAGATATCAATACATAGGTTTTAAGATTCTTACTAGTCAGATATATTCTTGGGCGGTGAATAGGGGGTGTTGAGTCCAGTTAACTGAGCAAGGAGTAGGTCTTGTCTATTACATATTGGGTTCATGGAACGGTATCTGAGCTAATTTGAAACCCTTGTTTTATGCATCACCCCACCTCACCTTTCCCGTTAAGCAGCCATAGTGTGTTTTCTAAACGTGTGACTCTGTTCTGTTTTGTAATTCAGTTCAAGGGTAGCGGTTTTTACATTCCCTCTATAAGTGATATCTCATGATAAGTGTCTTTTTCTGTGGGACTTATTTCACTTAGAATCGTCATACCTAAATCCACTCATCAAGCTGCTAATAGCCTTATGACATTGATTTCATGGCTGAGTGATATTCCATTGTACATAAGGACCACAACTTCTTTATCCATTCTTCTCTTTCCTGGGATATTTAAGGTGTAACGAAGTGGAGGTTCTTGTCAACAGAGTAGCCCAAAACTTTGGGGTGCCTGTGTCTTGCTGATTTTTAGTTTTCCCAATTTATAGGCCCATGAGTGGAAGTGCCCTATGCTCTCTAAGCTGAGTTTTTTAGATGTTTCAGGACACACCGTACACTTCTCTCGAGTGGCTTTTGGCAATTTACATCCCGCCCATCAGCGTAGCAAGGCTCCTATTTCTCCATGGCCTGTCCTGCCTTTCTGGTTTTAACACTTTATTCAGCATAGCCCTTTTGACCGATGGGAAGCGAGACTTCTTTGTAGCGCTGATTTGCCTTTCCAGGTTGCTTGGTTGGCCAAAAAGGGCGTATGCGTTTTTTCCTGAATATATTCAGGAAAAAACGCATACGCCCTTTTTGGCTAAGGGCATCATTGTCGAGGTTTTGCCGCTTTTCCTGTGCTTTAAAGGCGATTCGAATCTACCTCCTGAAATCTGTTTCCTGCAATTCTGCCTTGCTTTCAAATCCTCTTCGTTGCCTTCCCTCAATATATCTGTGGACGAGAGTTATCATTTCTAAGTCTGCAGGTTTGTGAATTGCAGTGCCCCTGAGCTCCATTATTCAACTCGCTTTCTTGGGAGCTGGCCTCAAAAGCGCAGGATTGCTTCAGGCCGTATTCTGGTTCCTGGCGGCGGGCTGAGCCTGTGGTTAATTCTTCTTCCTGATGGGAAAATAGAGTGACCTGTGCCTGTCCCTACACTTAGAGCTAGTCTCTCATTGGTTCCCCCTCTTCCCGTTCATCCTCAGGACAAATTGCAACCTGTACGGAACAGGAGGATAAAGGTGCTGATTCTCCAAGGAGGGAGATTGCTAGTAAAGCGGCTGGAATGGCGAACCGGAGCACAAGGAGATGAGAAATGAGGTGCGTTTTAGAAACCTTTCCCGATCACACGGTGTACCATCTTCGGGGTTTCTCATGCATGTTTTCAAGGTAGGACGATGCCCTTGAACCTGGAGATTTGGGACCCATGGGATGGGTACCACGCTATATTACTTTAAAGGGTCTGCGTTTGCTCACCCAACCTCACCAAACCTCTCAGCCCCAAGAGTGTCCACCCTTATGTCTCAATCAGCTGGGGGTCTAGATATGGTCAATCCAGGTGGCATCACAGCCCCTGAACGAATTTTGTAAGAATTTCTCTCTCTTTCACTGTCTTTGTTTCACGGGTTTTGAAAAGTAATTGATTTTTATAATGGGGTTTAGCTGCTTTTCACTGCTGTGTTTATGCCGCTTTACACCCACTTGACTCACTTACAGAGAGATATCAATACATAGGTTTTAAGATTCTTACTAGTCAGATATATTCTTGGGCGGTGAATAGGGGGTGTTGAGTCCAGTTCACTGAGCAAGGAGTAGGTCTTGTCTATTACATATTGGGTTCATGGAACGGTATCTGAGCTAATTTGAAACCCTTGTTTTATGCATCACCCCACCTCACCTTTCCCGTTAAGCAGCCATAGTGTGTTTTCTAAACGTGTGACTCTGTTCTGTTTTGTAATTCAGTTCAAGGGTAGCGGTTTTTACATTCCCTCTATAAGTGATATCTCATGATAAGTGTCTTTTTCTGTGTGACTTATTTCACTTAGAATCGTCATACCTAAATCCACTCATCATGCTGCTACTAGCCTTATGACTGATTTCATGGCTGAGTGATATTCCATTGTACATAAGGACCACAACTTCTTTATCCATTCTTCTCTTTCCTGGGATATTTAAGGTGTAACGAAGTGGAGGTTCTTGTCAACAGAGTAGCCCAAAACTTTGGGGTGCCTGTGTCTTGCTGATTTTTAGTTTTCCCAATTTATACGCCGATGAGTGGAAGTGCCCTATGCTCTCTAAGCTGAGTTTTTTAGATGTTTCAGGACACACCGTACACTTCTCTAGAGTGGCTTTTGGCAATTTACATCCCGCCCATCAGCGTAGCAAGGCTCCTATTTCTCCATGGCCTGTCCTGCATTTCTGGTTTTAACACTTTATTCAGCATGGCCCTTTTGACCGATGGGAAGCGAGACTTCTTTGTAGCGCTGATTTGCCTTTCCAGGTTGCTTGGTTGGCCAAAAAGGGCGTATGCGTTTTTTCCTGAATATATTCAGGAAAAAACGCATACGCCCTTTTTGGCTAAGGGCATCATTGTCGAGGTTTTGCCGCTTTTCCTGTGCTTTAAAGGCGATTCGAATCTACCTCCTGAAATCTGTTTCCTGCAATTCTGCCTTGCTTTCAAATCCTCTTCGTTGCCTTCCCTCAATATATTTGTGGACGAGAGTTATCATTTCTAAGTCTGCAGGTTTGTGAATTGCAGTGCCCCTGAGCTCCATTCTTCAACTCGCTTTCTTGGGAGCTGGCCGCAAAAGCGCAGGATTGCTTCAGGCCGTATTCTGGTTCCTGGCGGGAGGCTGAGCCTGTGGTTAATTCTTCTTCCTGATGGGAAAATAGAGTGACCTGTGCCAGTCCCAACACCTAGAGCTAGTCTCTCATTGGTTCCCCCTCTTCCCGTGCATCCTCAGGACAAATTGCAACCTGTACGGAACAGGAGGATAAAGGTGCTGATTCTCCAAGGAGGGAGATTGCCAGTAAAGCGGCTGGAATGGCGAACCGGAGCACAAGGAGATGAGAAATGAGGTGCGTTTTAGAAACCTTTCCCGATCACACGGTGTACCATCTTCGGGGTTTCTCATGCATGTTTTCAAGGTAGGACGATGCCCTTGAACCTGGAGATTTGGGACCCATGGGATGGGTACCACGCTATATTACTTTAAAGGGTCTGCGTTTGCTCACCCAACCTCACCAAACCTCTCAGCCCCAAGAGTGTCCACCCTTATGTCTCAATCAGCTGTGGGTCTAGATATGGTCAATCCAGGTGGCATCACAGCCCCTGAACGAATTTTGTAAGAATTTCTCTCTCTTTCACTGTCTTTGTTTCTCGGGTTTTGAAAAGTAATTGATTTTTATAATGGGGTTTAGCTGCTTTTCACTGCTGTGTTTATGCCGCTTTACACCCACTTGACTCACTTACAGAGAGATATCAATACATAGGTTTTAAGAGTCTTACTAGTCAGATATATTCTTGGGCGGTGAATAGGGGGGGTTGAGTCCAGTTCACTGAGCAAGGAGTAGGTCTTGTCTATTACATATTGGGTTCATGGAACCGTATCTGAGCTAATTTGAAACCCTTGTTTTATGCATCACCCCACCTCACCTTTCCCGTTAAGCAGCCATAGTGTGTTTTCTAAACGTGTGACTCTGTTCTGTTTTGTAATTCAGTTCAAGGGTAGCGGTTTTTACATTCCCTCTATAAGTGATATCTCATGATAAGTGTCTTTTTCAGTGGGACTTATTTCACTTAGAATCGTCATACCTAAATCCACTCATCAAGCTGCTACTAGCCTTATGACATTGATTTCATGGCTGAGTGATATTCCATTGTACATAAGGACCACAACTTCTTTATCCATTCTTCTCTTTCCTGGGATATTTAAGGTGTAACGAAGTGGAGGTTCTTGTCAACAGAGTAGCCCAAAACTTTGGGGTGCCTGTGTCTTGCTGATTTTTAGTTTTCCCAATTTATAGGCCCATGAGTGGAAGTGCCCTATGCTCTCTAAGCTGAGTTTTTTAGATGTTTCAGGACACACCGTACACTTCTCTCGAGTGGCTTTTGGCAATTTACATCCCGCCCATCAGCGTAGCAAGGCTCCTATTTCTCCATGGCCTGTCCTGCCTTTCTGGTTTTAACACTTTATTCAGCATAGCCCTTTTGACCGATGGGAAGCGAGACTTCTTTGTAGCGCTGATTTGCCTTTCCAGGTTGCTTGGTTTGCCAAAAAGGGCGTATGCGTTTTTTCCTGAATATATTCAGGAAAAAACGCATACGCCCTTTTTGGCTAAGGGCATCATTGTCAAGGTTTTGCCGCTTTTCCTGTGCTTTAAAGGCGATTCGAATCTACCTCCTGAAATCTGTTTCCTGCAATTCTGCCTTGCTTTCAAATCCTCTTCGTTGCCTTCCCTCAATATATCTGTGGACGAGAGTTATCATTTCTAAGTCTGCAGGTTTGTGAATTGCAGTGCCCCTGAGCTCCATTATTCAACTCGCTTTCTTGGGAGCTGGCCTCAAAAGCGCAGGATTGCTTCAGGCCGTATTCTGGTTCCTGGCGGCGGGCTGAGCCTGTGGTTAATTCTTCTTCCTGATGGGAAAATAGAGTGACCTGTGCCTGTCCCTACACTTAGAGCTAGTCTCTCATTGGTTCCCCCTCTTCCCGTTCATCCTCAGGACAAATTGCAACCTGTACGGAACAGGAGGATAAAGGTGCTGATTCTCCAAGGAGGGAGATTGCTAGTAAAGCGGCTGGAATGGCGAACCGGAGCACAAGGAGATGAGAAATGAGGTGCGTTTTAGCAACCTTTCCCGATCACACGGTGTACCATCTTCGGGGTTTCTCATGCATGTTTTCAAGGTAGGACGATGCCCTTGAACCTGGAGATTTGGGACCCATGGGATGGGTACCACGCTATATTACTTTAAAGGGTCTTCGTTTGCTCACCCAACCTCACCAAACCTCTCAGCCCCAAGAGTGTCCACCCTTATGTCTCAATCAGCTGGGGGTCTAGATATGGTCAATCCAGGTGGCATCACAGCCCCTGAACGAATTTTGTAAGAATTTCTCTCTCTTTCACTGTCTTTGTTTCACGGGTTTTGAAAAGTAATTGATTTTTATAATGGGGTTTAGCTGCTTTTCACTGCTGTGTTTATGCCGCTTTACACCCACTTGACTCACTTACAGAGAGATATCAATACATAGGTTTTAAGATTCTTACTAGTCAGATATATTCTTGGGCGGTGAATAGGGGGTGTTGAGTCCAGTTCACTGAGCAAGGAGTAGGTCTTGTCTATTACATATTGGGTTCATGGAACGGTATCTGAGCTAATTTGAAACCCTTGTTTTATGCATCACCCCACCTCACCTTTCCCGTTAAGCAGCCATAGTGTGTTTTCTAAACGTGTGACTCTGTTCTGTTTTGTAATTCAGTTCAAGGGTAGCGGTTTTTACATTCCCTCTATAAGTGATATCTCATGATAAGTGTCTTTTTCTGTGGGACTTATTTCACTTAGAATCGTCATACCTAAATCCACTCATCATGCTGCTACTAGCCTTATGACATTGATTTCATGGCTGAGTGATATTCCATTGTACATAAGGACCACAACTTCTTTATCCATTCTTCTCTTTCCTGGGATATTTAAGGTGTAACGAAGTGGAGGTTCTTGTCAACAGAGTAGCCCAAAACTTTGGGGTGCCTGTGTCTTGCTGATTTTTAGTTTTCCCAATTTATAGGCCCATGAGTGGAAGTGCCCTATGCTCTCTAAGCTGAGTTTTTTAGATGTTTCAGGACACACCGTACACTTCTCTCGAGTGGCTTTTGGCAATTTACATCCCGCCCATCAGCGTAGCAAGGCTCCTATTTCTCCATGGCCTGTCCTGCCTTTCTGGTTTTAACACTTTATTCAGCATGGCCCTTTTGACCGATGGGAAGCGAGACTTCTTTGTAGCGCTGATTTGCCTTTCCAGGTTGCTTGGTTGGCCAAAAAGGGCGTATGCGTTTTTTCCTGAATATATTCAGGAAAAAACGCATACGCCCTTTTTGGCTAAGGGCATCATTGTCAAGGTTTTGCCGCTTTTCCTGTGCTTTAAAGGCGATTCGAATCTACCTCCTGAAATCTGTTTCCTGCAATTCTGCCTTGCTTTCAAATCCTCTTCGTTGCCTTCCCTCAATATATCTGTGGACGAGAGTTATCATTTCTAAGTCTGCAGGTTTGTGAATTGCAGTGCCCCTGAGCTCCATTATTCAACTCGCTTTCTTGGGAGCTGGCCTCAAAAGCGCAGGATTGCTTCAGGCCGTATTCTGGTTCCTGGCGGCGGGCTGAGCCTGTGGTTAATTCTTCTTCCTGATGGGAAAATAGAGTGACCTGTGCCTGTCCCTACACTTAGAGCTAGTCTCTCATTGGTTCCCCCTCTTCCCGTTCATCCTCAGGACAAATTGCAACCTGTACGGAACAGGAGGATAAAGGTGCTGATTCTCCAAGGAGGGAGATTGCTAGTAAAGCGGCTGGAATGGCGAACCGGAGCACAAGGAGATGAGAAATGAGGTGCGTTTTAGAAACCTTTCCCGATCACACGGTGTACCATCTTCGGGGTTTCTCATGCATGTTTTCAAGGTAGGACGATGCCCTTGAACCTGGAGATTTGGGACCCATGGGATGGGTACCACGCTATATTACTTTAAAGGGTCTGCGTTTGCTCACCCAACCTCACCAAACCTCTCAGCCCCAAGAGTGTCCACCCTTATGTCTCAATCAGCTGGGGGTCTAGATATGGTCAATCCAGGTGGCATCACAGCCCCTGAACGAATTTTGTAAGAATTTCTCTCTCTTTCACTGTCTTTGTTTCACGGGTTTTGAAAAGTAATTGATTTTTATAATGGGGTTTAGCTGCTTTTCACTGCTGTGTTTATGCCGCTTTACACCCACTTGACTCACTTACAGAGAGATATCAATACATAGGTTTTAAGATTCTTACTAGTCAGATATATTCTTGGGCGGTGAATAGGGGGTGTTGAGTCCAGTTCACTGAGCAAGGAGTAGGTCTTGTCTATTACATATTGGGTTCATGGAACGGTATCTGAGCTAATTTGAAACCCTTGTTTTATGCATCACCCCACCTCACCTTTCCCGTTAAGCAGCCATAGTGTGTTTTCTAAACGTGTGACTCTGTTCTGTTTTGTAATTCAGTTCAAGGGTAGCGGTTTTTACATTCCCTCTATAAGTGATATCTCATGATAAGTGTCTTTTTCTGTGTGACTTATTTCACTTAGAATCGTCATACCTAAATCCACTCATCATGCTGCTACTAGCCTTATGACTGATTTCATGGCTGAGTGATATTCCATTGTACATAAGGACCACAACTTCTTTATCCATTCTTCTCTTTCCTGGGATATTTAAGGTGTAACGAAGTGGAGGTTCTTGTCAACAGAGTAGCCCAAAACTTTGGGGTGCCTGTGTCTTGCTGATTTTTAGTTTTCCCAATTTATACGCCGATGAGTGGAAGTGCCCTATGCTCTCTAAGCTGAGTTTTTTAGATGTTTCAGGACACACCGTACACTTCTCTAGAGTGGCTTTTGGCAATTTACATCCCGCCCATCAGCGTAGCAAGGCTCCTATTTCTCCATGGCCTGTCCTGCATTTCTGGTTTTAACACTTTATTCAGCATGGCCCTTTTGACCGATGGGAAGCGAGACTTCTTTGTAGCGCTGATTTGCCTTTCCAGGTTGCTTGGTTGGCCAAAAAGGGCGTATGCGTTTTTTCCTGAATATATTCAGGAAAAAACGCATACGCCCTTTTTGGCTAAGGGCATCATTGTCGAGGTTTTGCCGCTTTTCCTGTGCTTTAAAGGCGATTCGAATCTACCTCCTGAAATCTGTTTCCTGCAATTCTGCCTTGCTTTCAAATCCTCTTCGTTGCCTTCCCTCAATATATTTGTGGACGAGAGTTATCATTTCTAAGTCTGCAGGTTTGTGAATTGCAGTGCCCCTGAGCTCCATTCTTCAACTCGCTTTCTTGGGAGCTGGCCGCAAAAGCGCAGGATTGCTTCAGGCCGTATTCTGGTTCCTGGCGGGAGGCTGAGCCTGTGGTTAATTCTTCTTCCTGATGGGAAAATAGAGTGACCTGTGCCAGTCCCAACACCTAGAGCTAGTCTCTCATTGGTTCCCCCTCTTCCCGTGCATCCTCAGGACAAATTGCAACCTGTACGGAACAGGAGGATAAAGGTGCTGATTCTCCAAGGAGGGAGATTGCCAGTAAAGCGGCTGGAATGGAGAACCGGAGCACAAGGAGATGAGAAATGAGGTGCGTTTTAGAAACCTTTCCCGATCACACGGTGTACCATCTTCGGGGTTTCTCATGCATGTTTTCAAGGTAGGACGATGCCCTTGAACCTGGAGATTTGGGACCCATGGGATGGGTACCACGCTATATTACTTTAAAGGGTCTGCGTTTGCTCACCCAACCTCACCAAACCTCTCAGCCCCAAGAGTGTCCACCCTTATGTCTCAATCAGCTGTGGGTCTAGATATGGTCAATCCAGGTGGCATCACAGCCCCTGAACGAATTTTGTAAGAATTTCTCTCTCTTTCACTGTCTTTGTTTCTCGGGTTTTGAAAAGTAATTGATTTTTATAATGGGGTTTAGCTGCTTTTCACTGCTGTGTTTATGCCGCTTTACACCCACTTGACTCACTTACAGAGAGATATCAATACATAGGTTTTAAGAGTCTTACTAGTCAGATATATTCTTGGGCGGTGAATAGGGGGGGTTGAGTCCAGTTCACTGAGCAAGGAGTAGGTCTTGTCTATTACATATTGGGTTCATGGAACCGTATCTGAGCTAATTTGAAACCCTTGTTTTATGCATCACCCCACCTCACCTTTCCCGTTAAGCAGCCATAGTGTGTTTTCTAAACGTGTGACTCTGTTCTGTTTTGTAATTCAGTTCAAGGGTAGCGGTTTTTACATTCCCTCTATAAGTGATATCTCATGATAAGTGTCTTTTTCTGTGGGACTTATTTCACTTAGAATCGTCATACCTAAATCCACTCATCAAGCTGCTAATAGCCTTATGACATTGATTTCATGGCTGAGTGATATTCCATTGTACATAAGGACCACAACTTCTTTATCCATTCTTCTCTTTCCTGGGATATTTAAGGTGTAACGAAGTGGAGGTTCTTGTCAACAGAGTAGCCCAAAACTTTGGGGTGCCTGTGTCTTGCTGATTTTTAGTTTTCCCAATTTATAGGCCCATGAGTGGAAGTGCCCTATGCTCTCTAAGCTGAGTTTTTTAGATGTTTCAGGACACACCGTACACTTCTCTCGAGTGGCTTTTGGCAATTTACATCCCGCCCATCAGCGTAGCAAGGCTCCTATTTCTCCATGGCCTGTCCTGCCTTTCTGGTTTTAACACTTTATTCAGCATAGCCCTTTTGACCGATGGGAAGCGAGACTTCTTTGTAGCGCTGATTTGCCTTTCCAGGTTGCTTGGTTGGCCAAAAAGGGCGTATGCGTTTTTTCCTGAATATATTCAGGAAAAAACGCATACGCCCTTTTTGGCTAAGGGCATCATTGTCGAGGTTTTGCCGCTTTTCCTGTGCTTTAAAGGCGATTCGAATCTACCTCCTGAAATCTGTTTCCTGCAATTCTGCCTTGCTTTCAAATCCTCTTCGTTGCCTTCCCTCAATATATCTGTGGACGAGAGTTATCATTTCTAAGTCTGCAGGTTTGTGAATTGCAGTGCCCCTGAGCTCCATTATTCAACTCGCTTTCTTGGGAGCTGGCCTCAAAAGCGCAGGATTGCTTCAGGCCGTATTCTGGTTCCTGGCGGCGGGCTGAGCCTGTGGTTAATTCTTCTTCCTGATGGGAAAATAGAGTGACCTGTGCCAGTCCCAACACCTAGAGCTAGTCTCTCATTGGTTCCCCCTCTTCCCGTGCATCCTCAGGACAAATTGCAACCTGTACGGAACAGGAGGATAAAGGTGCTGATTCTCCAAGGAGGGAGATTGCCAGTAAAGGGGCTGGAATGGCGAACCGGAGCACAAGGAGATGAGAAATGAGGTGCGTTTTAGAAACCTTTCCCGATCACACGGTGTACCATCTTCGGGGTTTCTCATGCATGTTTTCAAGGTAGGACGATGCCCTTGAACCTGGAGATTTGGGACCCATGGGATGGGTACCACGCTATATTACTTTAAAGGGTCTGCGTTTGCTCACCCAACCTCACCAAACCTCTCAGCCCCAAGAGTGTCCACCCTTATGTCTCAATCAGCTGTGGGTCTAGATATGGTCAATCCAGGTGGCATCACAGCCCCTGAACGAATTTTGTAAGAATTTCTCTCTCTTTCACTGTCTTTGTTTCTCGGGTTTTGAAAAGTAATTGATTTTTATAATGGGGTTTAGCTGCTTTTCACTGCTGTGTTTATGCCGCTTTACACCCACTTGACTCACTTACAGAGAGATATCAATACATAGGTTTTAAGATTCTTACTAGTCAGATATATTCTTGGGCGGTGAATAGGGGGTGTTGAGTCCAGTTCACTGAGCAAGGAGTAGGTCTTGTCTATTACATATTGGGTTCATGGAACCGTATCTGAGCTAATTTGAAACCCTTGTTTTATGCATCACCCCACCTCACCTTTCCCGTTAAGCAGCCATAGTGTGTTTTCTAAACGTGTGACTCTGTTCTGTTTTGTAATTCAGTTCAAGGGTAGCGGTTTTTACATTCCCTCTATAAGTGATATCTCATGATAAGTGTCTTTTTCTGTGGGACTTATTTCACTTAGAATCGTCATACCTAAATCCACTCATCAAGCTGCTAATAGCCTTATGACATTGATTTCATGGCTGAGTGATATTCCATTGTACATAAGGACCACAACTTCTTTATCCATTCTTCTCTTTCCTGGGATATTTAAGGTGTAACGAAGTGGAGGTTCTTGTCAACAGAGTAGCCCAAAACTTTGGGGTGCCTGTGTCTTGCTGATTTTTAGTTTTCCCAATTTATAGGCCCATGAGTGGAAGTGCCCTATGCTCTCTAAGCTGAGTTTTTAGATGTTTCAGGACACACCGTACACTTCTCTCGAGTGGCTTTTGGCAATTTACATCCTGCCCATCAGCGTAGCAAGGCTCCTATTTCTCCATGGCCTGTCCTGCCTTTCTGGTTTTAACACTTTATTCAGCATAGCCCTTTTGACCGATGGGAAGCGAGACTTCTTTGTAGCGCTGATTTGCCTTTCCAGGTTGCTTGGTTGGCCAAAAAGGGCGTATGCGTTTTTTCCTGAATATATTCAGGAAAAAACGCATACGCCCTTTTTGGCTAAGGGCATCATTGTCAAGGTTTTGCCGCTTTTCCTGTGCTTTAAAGGCGATTCGAATCTACCTCCTGAAATCTGTTTCCTGCAATTCTGCCTTGCTTTCAAATCCTCTTCGTTGCCTTCCCTCAATATATCTGTGGACGAGAGTTATCATTTCTAAGTCTGCAGGTTTGTGAATTGCAGTGCCCCTGAGCTCCATTATTCAACTCGCTTTCTTGGGAGCTGGCCTCAAAAGCGCAGGATTGCTTCAGGCCGTATTCTGGTTCCTGGCGGCGGGCTGAGCCTGTGGTTAATTCTTCTTCCTGATGGGAAAATAGAGTGACCTGTGCCTGTCCCTACACTTAGAGCTAGTCTCTCATTGGTTCCCCCTCTTCCCGTTCATCCTCAGGACAAATTGCAACCTGTACGGAACAGGAGGATAAAGGTGCTGATTTTCCAAGGAGGGAGATTGCTAGTAAAGCGGCTGGAATGGCGAACCGGAGCACAAGGAGATGAGAAATGAGGTGCGTTTTAGAAACCTTTCCCGATCACACGGTGTACCATCTTCGGGGTTTCTCATGCATGTTTTCAAGGTAGGACGATGCCCTTGAACCTGGAGATTTGGGACCCATGGGATGGGTACCACGCTATATTACTTTAAAGGGTCTGCGTTTGCTCACCCAACCTCACCAAACCTCTCAGCCCCAAGAGTATCCACCCTTATGTCTCAATCAGCTGTGGGTCTAGATATGGTCAATCCAGGTGGCATCACAGCCCCTGAACGAATTTTGTAAGAATTTCTCTCTCTTTCACTGTCTTTGTTTCTCGGGTTTTGAAAAGTAATTGATTTATATAATGGGGTTTAGCTGCTTTTCACTGCTGTGTTTATGCCGCTTTACACCCACTTGACTCACTTACAGAGAGATATCAATACATAGGTTTTAAGATTCTTACTAGTCAGATATATTCTTGGGCGGTGAATAGGGGGTGTTGAGTCCAGTTAACTGAGCAAGGAGTAGGTCTTGTCTATTACATATTGGGTTCATGGAACGGTATCTGAGCTAATTTGAAACCCTTGTTTTATGCATCACCCCACCTCACCTTTCCCGTTAAGCAGCCATAGTGTGTTTTCTAAACGTGTGACTCTGTTCTGTTTTGTAATTCAGTTCAAGGGTAGCGGTTTTTACATTCCCTCTATAAGTGATATCTCATGATAAGTGTCTTTTTCTGTGGGACTTATTTCACTTAGAATCGTCATACCTAAATCCACTCATCAAGCTGCTAATAGCCTTATGACATTGATTTCATGGCTGAGTGATATTCCATTGTACATAAGGACCACAACTTCTTTATCCATTCTTCTCTTTCCTGGGATATTTAAGGTGTAACGAAGTGGAGGTTCTTGTCAACAGAGTAGCCCAAAACTTTGGGGTGCCTGTGTCTTGCTGATTTTTAGTTTTCCCAATTTATAGGCCCATGAGTGGAAGTGCCCTATGCTCTCTAAGCTGAGTTTTTTAGATGTTTCAGGACACACCGTACACTTCTCTCGAGTGGCTTTTGGCAATTTACATCCCGCCCATCAGTGTAGCAAGGCTCCTATTTCTCCATGGCCTGTCCTGCTTTTCTGGTTTTAACACTTTATTCAGCATAGCCCTTTTGACCGATGGGAAGCGAGACTTCTTTGTAGTGCTGATTTGCCTTTCCAGGTTGCTTGGTTGGCCAAAAAGGGCGTATGCGTTTTTTCCTGAATATATTCAGGAAAAAACGCATACGCCCTTTTTGGCTAAGGGCATCATTGTCAAGGTTTTGCCGCTTTTCCTGTGCTTTAAAGGCGATTCGAATCTACCTCCTGAAATCTGTTTCCTGCAATTCTGCCTTGCTTTCAAATCCTCTTCGTTGCCTTCCCTCAATATATCTGTGGACGAGAGTTATCATTTCTAAGTCTGCAGGTTTGTGAATTGCAGTGCCCCTGAGCTCCATTATTCAACTCGCTTTCTTGGGAGCTGGCCTCAAAAGCGCACGATTGCTTCAGGCCGTATTCTGGTTCCTGGCAGCGGGCTGAGCCTGTGGTTAATTCTTCTTCCTGATGGGAAAATAGAGTGACCTGTGCCTGTCCCTACACTTAGAGCTAGTCTCTCATTGGTTCCCCCTCTTCCCGTTCATCCTCAGGACAAATTGCAACCTGTACGGAACAGGAGGATAAAGGTGCTGATTCTCCAAGGAGGGAGATTGCTAGTAAAGCGGCTGGAATGGCGAACCGGAGCACAAGGAGATGAGAAATGAGGTGCGTTTTAGAAACCTTTCCCGATCACACGGTGTACCATCTTCGGGGTTTCTCATGCATGTTTTCAAGGTAGGACGATGCCCTTGAACCTGGAGATTTGGGACCCATGGGATGGGTACCACGCTATATTACTTTAAAGGGTCTGCGTTTGCTCACCCAACCTCACCAAACCTCTCAGCCCCAAGAGTATCCACCCTTATGTCTCAATCAGCTGTGGGTCTAGATATGGTCAATCCAGGTGGCATCACAGCCCCTGAACGAATTTTGTAAGAATTTCTCTCTCTTTCACTGTCTTTGTTTCACGGGTTTTTTAAAAGTAATTGATTTTTATAATGGGGTTTAGCTGCTTTTGACTGCTGCGTTTATGCTGCTTTACACCCACTTGACTCACTTACAGAGAGATATCAATACATAGGTTTTAAGATTCTTACTAGTCAGATATATTCTTGGGTGGTGAATAGGGGGTGTTGAGTCCAGTTCACTGAGCAAGGAGTAGGTCTTGTCTATTACATATTGGGTTCATGGAACGGTATCTGAGCTAATTTGAAACCCTTGTTTTATGCATCACCCCACCTCACCTTTCCCGTTAAGCAGCCATAGTGTGTTTTCTAAACGTGTGACTCTGTTCTGTTTTGTAATTCAGTTCAAGGGTAGCGGTTTTTACATTCCCTCTATAAGTGATATCTCATGATAAGTGTCTTTTTCTGTGGGACTTATTTCAGTTAGAATCGTCATACCTAAATCCACTCATCATGCTGCTACTAGCCTTATGACATTGATTTCATGGCTGAGTGATATCCCATTGTATATAAGGACCACATCTTCTTTATCCATTCTTCTCTTTCCTGGGGTATTTAAGGTGTAACGAAGTGGAGGTTCTTGTCAACAGAGTAGCCCAAAACTTTGGGGTGCCTGTGTCTTGCTGATTTTTAGTTTTCCCAATTTATACGCCCATGAGTGGAAGTGCCCTATGCTCTCTAAGCTGAGTTTTTTAGATGTTTCAGGACACACCGTACACTTCTCCAGAGTGGCTGTTGGCAATTTACATCCCGCCCATCAGCGTAGCAAGGCTCCCATTTCTCCATGGCCTGTCCTGCATTTCTGGTTTTGACACTTTATTCAGCATGGCCCTTTTGACCGATGGGAAGCGAGACTTCTTTGTAGTGCTGATTTGCCTTTCCAGGTTGCTTGGTTGGCCAAAAAGGGCGTATGCGTTTTTTCCTGAATATATTCAGGAAAAAACGCATACGCCCTTTTTGGCCAAGGGCATCATTGTCGAGGTTTTGCCGCTTTTCCTGTGCTTTAAAGGCGATTCGAATCTACCTCCTGAAATCTGTTTCCTGCAATTCTGCCTTGCTTTCAAATCCTCTTCGTCGCCTTCCCTCAATATATTTGTGGACGAGAGTTATCATTTCTAAGTCTGCAGGTTTGTGAATTGCAGTGCCCCTGATCTCCATTCTTCAACTCGCTTTCTTGGGAGCTGGCCGCAAAAGCGCAGGATTGCTTCAGGCCGTCTTCTGGTTCCTGGCGGCAGGCTGAGCCTGTGGTTAATTCTTCTTCCTGATGGGAAAATAGAGTGACCTGTGCCTGTCCCAACACCTAGAGCTAGTCTCTCATTGGTTCCCCCTCTTCCCGTGCATCCTCAGGACAAATTGCAACCTGTACGGAACAGGAGGATAAAGGTGCTGATTCTCCAAGGAGGGAGATTGCTGGTAAAGCGGCTGGAATGGCGAACCGGAGCAAAAGGAGTTGAGAAATGAGGTGCGTTTTAGAAACCTTTCCCGATCACACGGTGTACCATCTTCGGGGTTTCTCATGCATGTTTTCACTGTAGGACGATGCCCTTGAACCTGGAGATTTGGGACCCATGGGATGGGTACCACGCTATATTACTTTAAAGCGTCTGCGTTTGCTCACCCAACCTCACCAAACCTCTCAGCCCCAAGAGTGTCCACCCTTATGTCTCAATCAGCTGTGGGTCTAGATATGGTCAATCCAGGTGGCATCACAGCCCCTGAACGAATTTTGTAAGAATTTCTCTCTCTTTCACTGTCTTTGTTTCTCGGGTTTTGAAAAGTAATTGATTTTTATAATGGGGTTTAGCTGCTTTTCACTGCTGTGTTTATGCCGCTTTACACCCACTTGACTCACTTACAGATAGATATCAATACATAGGTTTTAAGAGTCTTACTAGTCAGATATATTCTTGGGCGGTGAATACGGGGTGTTGAGTCCAGTTCACTGAGCAAGGAGTAGGTCTTGTCTCTTACATATTGGGTTCATGGAATGGTATCTGAGCTAATTTGAAACCCTTGTTTTATGCATCACCCCACCTCACCTTTCCCGTTAAGCAGCCATAGTGTGTTTTGTAAACGTGTGACTCTGTTCTGTTTTGTAATTCAGTTCAAGGGTAGCGGTTTTTACATTCCCTCTATAAGTGATATCTCATGATAAGTGTCTTTTTCTGTGTGACTTATTTCACTTAGAATCGTCATACCTAAATCCACTCATCATGCTGCTACTAGCCTTATGACATTGATTTCATGGCTGAGTGATATTCCATTGTATATAAGGACCACATCTTCTTTATCCATTCTTCTCTTTCCTGGGATATTTAAGGTGTAACGAAGTGGAGGTTCTTGTCAACAGAGTAGCCCAAAACTTTGGGGTGCCTGTGTCTTGCTGATTTTTAGTTTTCCCAATTTATACGCCCATGAGTGGAAGGGCCCTATGCTCTCTAAGCTGAGTTTTTTAGATGTTTCAGGACACACCGTACACTTCTCCAGAGTGGCTGTTGGCAATTTACATCCCGCCCATCAGCGTAGCAAGGCTCCCATTTCTCCATGTCCTGTCGTGCATTTCTGCTTTTGACACTTTATTCAGCATGGCCCTTTTGACCGATGGGAAGCGAGACTTCTTTGTAGCGCTGATTTGCCTTTCCAGGTTGCTTGATTGGCCAAAAAGGGCGTATGCGTTTTTTCCTGAATATATTCAGGAAAAAACGCATACGCCCTTTTTGGCCAAGGGCATCATTGTCAAGGTTTTGCCGCTTTTCCTGTGCTTTAAAGGCGATTCGAATCTACCTCCTGAAGTCTGTTTCCTGCAATTCTGCCTTGCTTTCAAATCCTCTTCGTTGCCTTCCCTCAATATATTTGTGGACGAGAGTTATCATTTCTAAGTCTGCAGGTTTGTGAATTGCAGTGCCCCTGAGCTCCATTATTCAACTCGCTTTCTTGGGAGCTGGCCGCAAAAGCGCAGGATTGCTTCAGGCCGTATTCTGCTTCCTGGCGGCAGGCTGAGCCTGTGGTTAATTCTTCTTCCTGATGGGAAAATAGAGTGACCTGTGCCTGTCCCAACACCTAGAGCTAGTCTCTCATTGGTTCCCCCTCTTCCCGTGCTTCCTCAGGACCAATTGCAACCTGTTCGAAACAGGAGGATAAAGGTGCTGATTCTCCAAGGAGGGAGATTGCTAGGAAAGCGGCTGGAATGGCGAAGCGGAGCACAAGGAGATGAGAAATGAGGTGCGTTTTAGAAACCTTTCCCGATCACACGGTGTACCATCTTCGGGGTTTCTCATGCATGTTTTCAGTGTAGGACGATGCCCTTGAACCTGGAGATTTGGGACCCATGGGATGGGTACCACGCTATATTACTTTAAAGGGTCTGCGTTTGCTCACCCAACCTCACCAAACCTCTCAGCCCCAAGAGTGTCCACCCTTATGTCTCAATCAGCTGTGGGTCTAGATATGGTCAATCCAGGTGGCGTCACAGCCCCTGAACGAATTTTCTAAGAATTTCTCTCTCTTTCACTGTCTTTGTTTCACGGGTTTTGAAAAGTAATTGATTTTTATAATGGGGTTTAGCTGCTTTTCACTGCTGCGTTTATGCCGCTTTACACCCACTTGACTCACTTACAGAGAGATATCAATACATAGGTTTTAAGAGTCTTACTAGTCAGATATATTCTTGGGCGGTGAATAGGGGGTGTTGAGTCCAGTTCACTGAGCAAGGAGTAGGTCTTGTCTCTTACATATTGGGTTTATGAACGGTATCTGAGCTAATTTGAAACCCTTGTTTTATGCATCACCCCACCTCACCTTTCCCGTTAAGCAGCCATAGTGTGTTTTCTAAACGTGTGACTCTGTTCTGTTTTGTAATTCAGTTCAAGGGTAGCGGTTTTTACATTCCCTCTATAAGTGATATCTCATGATAAGTGTCTTTTTCTGTGTGACTTATTTCACTTAGAATCGTCATACCTAAATCCACTCATCATGCTGCTACTAGCCTTATGACATTGATTCCATGGCTGAGTGATATTCCATTGTATATAAGGACCACATCTTCTTTATCCATTCTTCTCTTTCCTGGGATATTTAAGGTGTAACGAAGTGGAGGTTCTTGTCAACAGAGTAGCCCAAAACTTTGGGGTGCCTGTGTCTTGCTGATTTTTAGTTTTCCCAATTTATACGCCCATGAGTGGAAGTGCCCTATGCTCTCTAAGCTGAGTTTTTTAGATGTTTCAGGACACACCGTACACTTCTCCAGAGTGGCTGTTGGCAATTTACATCCCGCCCATCAGCGTAGCAAGGCTCCCATTTCTCCATGGCCTGTCGTGCATTTCTGGTTTTGACACTTTATTCAGCATGGCCCTTTTGACCGATGGGAAGCGAGACTTCTTTGTAGCGCTGATTTGCCTTTCCAGGTTGCTTGTTTGGCCAAAAAGGGCGTATGCGTTTTTTCCTGAATATATTCAGGAAAAAACGCATACGCCCTTTTTGGCCAAGGGCATCATTGTCGAGGTTTTGCCGCTTTTCCTGTGCTTTAAAGGCGATTCGAATCTACCTCCTGAAATCTGTTTCCTGCAATTCTGCCTTGCTTTCAAATCCTCTTCGTTGCCTTCCCTCAATATATTTGTGGACGAGAGTTATCATTTCTAAGTCTGCAGGTCTGTGAATTGCAGTGCCCCTGAGCTCTATTCTTCAACTCGCTTTCTTGGGAGCTGGCCGCAAAAGCGCAGGATTGCTTCAGGCCGTATTCTGCTTCCTGGCGGCAGGCTGAGCCTGTGGTTAATTCTTCTTCGTAATGGGAAAATAGAGTGACCTGTGCCTGTCCCAACACCTAGAGCTAGTCTCTCATTGGTTCCCCCTCTTCCCGTGCATCCTCAGGACAAATTGCAACCTGTACGGAACAGGAGGATAAAGGTGCTGATTCTCCAAGGAGGGAGATTGCTAGGAAAGCGGCTGGAATGGCGAAGCGGAGCACAAGGAGATGAGAAATGAGGTGCGTTTTAGCAACCTTTCCCGATCACACGGTGTACCATCTTCGCGGTTTCTCATGCATGTTTTCAGTGTAGGACGATGCCCTTGAACCTGGAGATTTGGGACCCATGGGATGGGTACCACGCTATATTACTTTAAAGGGTCTTCGTTTGCTCACCCAACCTCACCAAACCTCTCAGCCCCAAGAGTGTCCACCCTTATGTCTCAATCAGCTGTGGTTCTAGATATGGTCAATCCAGGTGGCATCACAGCCCCTGAACGAATTTTGTAAGAATTTCTCTCTCTTTCACTGTCTTTGTTTCACGGGTTTTGAAAAGTAATTGATTTTTATAATGGGGTTTAGCTGCTTTTGAGTGCTGCGTTTATGCCACTTTACACCCACTTGACTCACTTACAGAGAGATATCAATATATAGGTTTTAAGATTCTTACTAGTCAGATATATTCTTGGGCGGTGAATAGGGGGTGTTGAGTCCAGTTCACTGAGCAAGGAGTAGGTCTTGTCTCTTACATATTGGGTTTATGAACGGTATCTGAGCTAATTTGAAACCCTTGTTTTATGCATCACCCCACCTCACCTTTCCCGTTAAGCAGCCATAGTGTGTTTTTTAAACGTGTGACTCTGTTCTGTTTTGTAATTCAGTTCAAGGGTAGCGGTTTTTACATTCCCTCTATAAGTGATATCTCATGATAAGTGTCTTTTTCTGTGTGACTTATTTCACTTAGACTCGTCATACCTAAATCCACTCATCATGCTGCTACTAGCCTTATGACATTGATTTCATGGCTGAGTGATATTCCATTGTATATAAGGACCACATCTTCTTTATCCATTCTTCTCTTTCCTGGGATATTTAAGGTGTAACGAAGTGGAGGTTCTTGTCAACAGAGTAGCCCAAAACTTTGGGGTGCCTGTGTCTTGCTGATTTTTAGTTTTCCCAATTTATACGCCCATGAGTGGAAGGGCCCTATGCTCTCTAAGCTGAGTTTTTTAGATGTTTCAGGACACACCGTACACTTCTCCAGAGTGGCTGTTGGCAATTTACATCCCGCCCATCAGCGTAGCAAGGCTCCCATTTCTCCATGGCCTGTCCTGCATTTCTGCTTTTGACACTTTATTCAGCATGGCCCTTTTGACCGATGGGAAGCGAGACTTCTTTGTAGCGCTGATTTGCCTTTCCAGGTTGCTTGATTGGCCAAAAAGGGCGTATGCGTTTTTTCCTGAATATATTCAGGAAAAAACGCATACGCCCTTTTTGGCCAAGGGCATCATTGTCAAGGTTTTGCCGCTTTTCCTGTGCTTTAAAGGCGATTCGAATCTACCTCCTGAAATCTGTTTCCTGCAATTCTGCCTTGCTTTCAAATCCTCTTCGTTGCCTTCCCTCAATATATTTGTGGACGAGAGTTATCATTTCTAAGTCTGCAGGTTTGTGAATTGCAGTGCCCCTGAGCTCCATTATTCAACTCGCTTTCTTGGGAGCTGGCCGCAAAAGCGCAGGATTGCTTCAGGCCGTATTCTGGTTCCAGGCGGCAGGCTGAGCCTGTGGTTAATTCTTCTTCCTGATGGGAAAATAGAGTGACCTGTGCCTGTCCCAACACCTAGAGCTAGTCTCTCATTGGTTCCCCCTCTTCCCGTGCTTCCTCAGGACCAATTGCAACGTGTTCGAAACAGGAGGATAAAGGTGCTGATTCTCCAAGGAGGGAGATTGCTAGGAAAGCGGCTGGAATGGCGAAGCGGAGCACAAGGAGATGAGAAATGAGGTGCGTTTTAGAAACCTTTCCCGATCACACGGTGTACCATCTTCGGGGTTTCTCATGCATGTTTTCAGTGTAGGACGATGCCCTTGAACCTGGAGATTTGGGACCCATGGGATGGGTACCACGCTATATTACTTTAAAGGGTCTGCGTTTGCTCACCCAACCTCACCAAACCTCTCAGCCCCAAGAGTGTCCACCCTTATGTCTCAATCAGCTGTGGGTCTAGATATGGTCAATCCAGGTGGCGTCACAGCCCCTGAACGAATTTTCTAAGAATTTCTCTCTCTTTCACTGTCTTTGTTTCACGGGTTTTGAAAAGTAATTGATTTTTATAATGGGGTTTAGCTGCTTTTCACTGCTGTGTTTATGCCGCTTTACACCCACTTGACTCACTTACAGAGAGATATCAATACATAGGTTTTAAGAGTCTTACTAGTCAGATATATTCTTGGGCGGTGAATAGGGGGTGTTGAGTCCAGTTCACTGAGCAAGGAGTAGGTCTTGTCTCTTACATATTGGGTTTATGAACGGTATCTGAGCTAATTTGAAACCCTTGTTTTATGCATCACCCCACCTCACCTTTCCCGTTAAGCAGCCATAGTGTGTTTTCTAAACGTGTGACTCTGTTCTGTTTTGTAATTCAGTTCAAGGGTAGCGGTTTTTACATTCCCTCTATAAGTGATATCTCATGATAAGTGTCTTTTTCTGTGTGACTTATTTCACTTAGAATCGTCATACCTAAATCCACTCATCATGCTGCTACTAGCCTTATGACATTGATTCCATGGCTGAGTGATATTCCATTGTATATAAGGACCACATCTTCTTTATCCATTCTTCTCTTTCCTGGGATATTTAAGGTGTAACGAAGTGGAGGTTCTTGTCAACAGAGTAGCCCAAAACTTTGGGGTGCCTGTGTCTTGCTGATTTTTAGTTTTCCCAATTTATACGCCCATGAGTGGAAGTGCCCTATGCTCTCTAAGCTGAGTTTTTTAGATGTTTCAGGACACACCGTACACTTCTCCAGAGTGGCTGTTGGCAATTTACATCCCGCCCATCAGCGTAGCAAGGCTCCCATTTCTCCATGGCCTGTCCTGCATTTCTGGTTTTGACACTTTATTCAGCATGGCCCTCTTGACCGATGGGAAGCGAGACTTCTTTGTAGCGCTGATTTGCCTTTCCAGGTTGCTTGGTTGGCCAAAAAGGGCGTATGCGTTTTTTCCTGAATATATTCAGGAAAAAACGCATACGCCCTTTTTGGCCAAGGGCATCATTGTCGAGGTTTTGCCGCTTTTCCTGTGCTTTAAAGGCGATTCGAATCTACCTCCTGAAATCTGTTTCCTGCAATTCTGCCTTGCTTTCAAATCCTCTTCGTTGCCTTCCCTCAATATATTTGTGGACGAGAGTTATCATTTCTAAGTCTGCAGGTCTGTGAATTGCAGTGCCCCTGAGCTCTATTCTTCAACTCGCTTTCTTGGGACCTGGCCGCAAAAGCGCAGGATTGCTTCAGGCCGTATTCTGCTTCCTGGCGGCAGGCTGAGCCTGTGGTTAATTCTTCTTCGTAATGGGAAAATAGAGTGACCTGTGCCTGTCCCAACACCTAGAGCTAGTCTCTCATTGGTTCCCCCTCTTCCCGTGCATCCTCAGGACAAATTGCAACCTGTACGGAACAGGAGGATAAAGGTGCTGATTCTCCAAGGAGGGAGATTGCTAGGAAAGCGGCTGGAATGGCGAAGCGGAGCACAAGGAGATGAGAAATGAGGTGCGTTTTAGCAACCTTTCCCGATCACACGGTGTACCATCTTCGCGGTTTCTCATGCATGTTTTCAGTGTAGGACGATGCCCTTGAACCTGGAGATTTGGGACCCATGGGATGGGTACCACGCTATATTACTTTAAAGGGTCTTCGTTTGCTCACCCAACCTCACCAAACCTCTCAGCCCCAAGAGTGTCCACCCTTATGTCTCAATCAGCTGTGGTTCTAGATATGGTCAATCCAGGTGGCATCACAGCCCCTGAACGAATTTTGTAAGAATTTCTCTCTCTTTCACTGTCTTTGTTTCACGGGTTTTGAAAAGTAATTGATTTTTATAATGGGGTTTAGCTGCTTTTGAGTGCTGCGTTTATGCCACTTTACACCCACTTGACTCACTTACAGAGAGATATCAATATATAGGTTTTAAGATTCTTACTAGTCAGATATATTCTTGGGCGGTGAATAGGGGGTGTTGAGTCCAGTTCACTGAGCAAGGAGTAGGTCTTGTCTCTTACATATTGGGTTTATGAACGGTATCTGAGCTAATTTGAAACCCTTGTTTTATGCATCACCCCACCTCACCTTTCCCGTTAAGCAGCCATAGTGTGTTTTTTAAACGTGTGACTCTGTTCTGTTTTGTAATTCAGTTCAAGGGTAGCGGTTTTTACATTCCCTCTATAAGTGATATCTCATGATAAGTGTCTTTTTCTGTGTGACTTATTTCACTTAGACTCGTCATACCTAAATCCACTCATCATGCTGCTACTAGCCTTATGACATTGATTTCATGCCTGAGTGATATTCCATTGTATATAAGGACCACATCTTCTTTATCCATTCTTCTCTTTCCTGGGATATTTAAGGTGTAACGAAGTGGAGGTTCTTGTCAACAGAGTAGCCCAAAACTTTGGGGTGCCTGTGTCTTGCTGATTTTTAGTTTTCCCAATTTATACGCCCATGAGTGGAAGGGCCCTATGCTCTCTAAGCTGAGTTTTTTAGATGTTTCAGGACACACCGTACACTTCTCCAGAGTGGCTGTTGGCAATTTACATCCCGCCCATCAGCGTAGCAAGGCTCCCATTTCTCCATGGCCTGTCCTGCATTTCTGCTTTTGACACTTTATTCAGCATGGCCCTTTTGACCGATGGGAAGCGAGACTTCTTTGTAGCGCTGATTTGCCTTTCCAGGTTGCTTGATTGGCCAAAAAGGGCGTATGCGTTTTTTCCTGAATATATTCAGGAAAAAACGCATACGCCCTTTTTGGCCAAGGGCATCATTGTCAAGGTTTTGCCGCTTTTCCTGTGCTTTAAAGGCGATTCGAATCTACCTCCTGAAATCTGTTTCCTGCAATTCTGCCTTGCTTTCAAATCCTCTTCGTTGCCTTCCCTCAATATATTTGTGGACGAGAGTTATCATTTCTAAGTCTGCAGGTTTGTGAATTGCAGTGCCCCTGAGCTCCATTATTCAACTCGCTTTCTTGGGAGCTGGCCGCAAAAGCGCAGGATTGCTTCAGGCCGTATTCTGGTTCCAGGCGGCAGGCTGAGCCTGTGGTTAATTCTTCTTCCTGATGGGAAAATAGAGTGACCTGTGCCTGTCCCAACACCTAGAGCTAGTCTCTCATTGGTTCCCCCTCTTCCCGTGCTTCCTCAGGACCAATTGCAACCTGTACGGAACAGGAGGATAAAGGTGCTGATTCTCCAAGGAGGGAGATTGCTAGGAAAGCGGCTGGAATGGCGAAGCGGAGCACAAGGAGATGAGAAATGAGGTGCGTTTTAGAAACCTTTCCCGATCACATGGTGTACCATCTTCGGGGTTTCTCATGCATGTTTTCAGTGTAGGACGATGCCCTTGAACCTGGAGATTTGGGACCCATGGGATGGGTACCACGCTATATTACTTTAAAGGGTCTGCGTTTGCTCACCCAACCTCACCAAACCTCTCAGCCCCAAGAGTGTCCACCTTTATGTCTCAATCAGCTGTGGGTCTAGATATGGTCAATCCAGGTGGCATCACAGCCCCTGAACGAATTTTCTAAGAATTTCTCTCTCTTTCACTGTCTTTGTTTCACGGGTTTTGAAAAGTAATTGATTTTTATAATGGGGTTTAGCTGCTTTTCACTGCTGTGTTTATGCCGCTTTACACCCACTTGACTCACTTACAGAGAGATATCAATACATAGGTTTTAAGATTCTTACTAGTCAGATATATTCTTGGGCGGTGAATAGGGGGTGTTGAGTCCAGTTAACTGAGCAAGGAGTAGGTCTTGTCTATTACATATTGGGTTCATGGAACGGTATCTGAGCTAATTTGAAACCCTTGTTTTATGCATCACCCCACCTCACCTTTCCCGTTAAGCAGCCATAGTCTGTTTTCTAAACGTGTGACTCTGTTCTGTTTTGTAATTCAGTTCAAGGGTAGCGGTTTTTACATTCCCTCTATAAGTGATATCTCATGATAAGTGTCTTTTTCTGTGGGACTTATTTCACTTAGAATCGTCATACCTAAATCCACTCATCAAGCTGCTAATAGCCTTATGACATTGATTTCATGGCTGAGTGATATTCCATTGTACATAAGGACCACAACTTCTTTATCCATTCTTCTCTTTCCTGGGATATTTAAGGTGTAACGAAGTGGAGGTTCTTGTCAACAGAGTAGCCCAAAACTTTGGGGTGCCTGTGTCTTGCTGATTTTTAGTTTTCCCAATTTATAGGCCCATGAGTGGAAGTGCCCTATGCTCTCTAAGCTGAGTTTTTTAGATGTTTCAGGACACACCGTACACTTCTCTCGAGTGGCTTTTGGCAATTTACATCCCGCCCATCAGCGTAGCAAGGCTCCTATTTCTCCATGGCCTGTCCTGCCTTTCTGGTTTTAACACTTTATTCAGCATAGCCCTTTTGACCGATGGGAAGCGAGACTTCTTTGTAGCGCTGATTTGCCTTTCCAGGTTGCTTGGTTGGCCAAAAAGGGCGTATGCGTTTTTTCCTGAATATATTCAGGAAAAAACGCATACGCCCTTTTTGGCTAAGGGCATCATTGTCAAGGTTTTGCCGCTTTTCCTGTGCTTTAAAGGCGATTCGAATCTACCTCCTGAAATCTGTTTCCTGCAATTCTGCCTTGCTTTCAAATCCTCTTCGTTGCCTTCCCTCAATATATCTGTGGACGAGAGTTATCATTTCTAAGTCTGCAGGTTTGTGAATTGCAGTGCCCCTGAGCTCCATTATTCAACTCGCTTTCTTGGGAGCTGGCCGCAAAAGCGCAGGATTGCTTCAGGCCGTATTCTGGTTCCTGGCGGCGGGCTGAGCCTGTGGTTAATTCTCTTCCTGATGGGAAAATAGAGTGACCTGTGCCTGTCCCTACACTTAGAGCTAGTCTCTCATTGGTTCCCCCTCTTCCCGTTCAGCCTCAGGACAAATTGCAACCTGTACGGAACAGGAGGATAAAGGTGCTGATTCTCCAGGAGGGAGATTGCTAGTAAAGCGGCTGGAATGGCGAACCGGAGCACAAGGAGATGAGAAATGAGGTGCGTTTTAGAACCTTTCCCGATCACACGGTGTACCATCTTCGGGGTTTCTCATGCATGTTTTCAAGGTAGGACGATGCCCTTGAACCTAGAGATTTGGGACCCATGGATGGGTACCACGCTATATTACTTCAAAGGGTCTGCGTTTGCTCACCCAACCTCACCAAACCTCTCAGCCCCAAGAGTATCCACCCTTATGTCTCAATCAGCTGTGGGTCTAGATATGGTCAATCCCAGGTGGCATCACAGCCCAGAACGAATTTTGTAAGAATTTCTCTCTCTTTCACTGTCTTTGTTTCACGGGTTTTTTAAAGTAATTGATTTTTATAATGGGGTTTAGCTGCTTTTGTCTGCTGCGTTTATGCTGCTTTACACCCACTTGACTCACTTACAGAGAGATATCAATACATAGGTTTTAAGATTCTTACTAGTCAGATATATTCTTGGGTGGTGAATAGGGGGTGTTGAGTCCAGTTCACTGAGCAAGGAGTAGGTCTTGTCTATTACATATTGGGTTTAAGGAACGGTATCTGAGCTAATTTGAAACCCTTGTTTTATGCATCACCCCACCTCACCTTTCCCGTTAAGCAGCCATAGTGTGTTTTCTAAACGTGTGACTCTGTTCTGTTTTGTAATTCAGTTCAAGGTAGCGGTTTTTACATTCCCTCTATAAGTGATATCTCATGATAAGTGTCTTTTTCTGTGTGACTTATTTCACATAGAATCGTCATACCTAAATCCACTCATCATGCTGCTACTAGCCTTATGACATTGATTCATGGCTGAGTGATATCCCATTGTATATAAGGACCACATCTTCTTTATCCATTCTTCTCTTTCCTGGGATATTTAAGGTGTAACGAAGTGGAGGTTCTTGTCAACAGAGTAGCCCAAAACTTTGGGGTGCCTGTGTCTTGCTGATTTTAGTTTTCCCAATTTATACGCCCATGAGTGAAGTGCCCTATGCTCTCTAAGCTGAGTTTTTTAGATGTTTCAGACACACCGTACACTTCTCCAGAGTGGCTGTTGGCAATTTACATCCCGCCCATCAGCGTAGCAAGGCTCCCATTTCTCCATGGCCTGTCCTGCATTTCTGGTTTTGACACTTTATTCAGCATGGCCCTTTTGACCGATGGGAAGCGAGACTTCTTGTAGTGCTGATTTGCCTTTCCAGGTTGCTTGGTTGGCCAAAAGGGCGTATGTGTTTTTTCTGAATATATTCAGGAAAAAACGCATACGCCCTTTTTGGCCAAGGGCATCATTGTCGAGGTTTTGCCGCTTTTCCTGTGCTTTAAAGGCGATTCGAATCTACCTCCTGAAATCTGTTTCCTGCAATTCTGCCTTGCTTTCAAATCCTCTTCGTCGCCTTCCCTCAATATATTTGTGGACGAGAGTTATCATTTCTAAGTCTGCAGGTTTGTGAATTGCAGTGCCCACTGATCTCCATTCTTCAACTCGCTTTCTGGGAGCTGGCCGCAAAAGCGCAGGATTGCTTCAGGCCGTCTTCTGGTTCCTGGCGGCAGGCTGAGCTGTGGATAATTCTTCTTCCTGATGGGAAAATAGAGTGACCTGTGCCCTGTCCCAACACCTAGAGCTAGTCTCTCATTGGTTCCCCTCTTCCCGTGCATCCTCAGGACAAATTGCAACCTGTACGGAACAGGAGGATAAAGGTGCTGATTCTCCAAGGAGGGAGATTGCTGGTAAAGCGGCTGAATGGCGAACCGGAGCAAAAGGAGTTGAGAAATGAGGTGCGTTTTAGAACCTTTCCCGATCACACGGTTGTACCATCTTCGGGGTTTCTCAATGCATGTTTTCACTGTAGGACGATGCCCTTGAACTGGAGATTTGGGACCCATGGGATGGGTACCACGCTATATTACTTTAAAGCGTCTGCGTTTGCTCACCCAACCTCACCAAACCTCTCAGCCCCAAGAGTGTCCACCCTATGTCTCAATCAGCTGTGGGTCTAGATATGGTCAATCCAGGTGGCATCACAGCCCCTGAACGAATTTTGTAAGAATTTCTCTCTCTTTCACTGTCTTTGTTTCTCGGGTTTTGAAAGTAATTGATTTTTATAATGGGGTTTAGCTGCTTTTCACTGCTGTGTTTATGCCGCTTTACACCCACTTGACTCACTTACAGAGAGATATCAATACATAGGTTTTAAGAGTCTTACTAGTCAGATATATCTTGGGCGGTGAATACGGGGTGTTGAGTCCAGTTCACTGAGCAAGGAGTAGGTCTTGTCTCTTACATATTGGGTTCATGGAATGGTATCTGAGCTAATTTGGAAACCCTTGTTTTATGCATCACCCCACCTCACCTTTCCCGTTAAGCAGCCATAGTGTGTTTTGTAAACGTGTGACTCTGTTCTGTTTTGTAATTCAGTCAAGGTAGCGGTTTTTACATTCCCTCTATAAGTGATATCTCATGATAAGTGTCTTTTTCTGTGTGACTTATTTCACTTAGATCGTCATACCTAAATCCACTCATCATGCTGCTACTAGCCTTTATGACATTGATTTCATGGCTGAGTGATATTCCATTGTATATAGGACCACATCTTCTATATCCATTCTTCTCTTTCCTGGGATATTTAAGGTGTAACGAAGTGGAGGTTCTTGTCAACAGAGTAGCCCAAAACTTTGGGGTGCCTGTGTCTTGCTGATTTTTAGTTTTCCCAATTTATACGCCCATGAGTGGAAGGGCCCTATGCTCTCTAAGCTGAGTTTTTTAGATGTTTCAGGACACACCGTACACTTCTCCAGAGTGGCTGTTGGCAATTTACATCCCGCCCATCAGCGTAGCAAGGCTCCCATTTCTCCATGGCCTGTCCTGCATTTCTGCTTTTGACACTTTATTCAGCATGGCCCTTTTGACCGATGGGAAGCGAGACTTCTTTGTAGCGCTGATTTGCCTTTCCAGGTTGCTTGATTGGCCAAAAAGGGCGTATGCGTTTTTTCCCTGAATATATTCAGGAAAAAACGCATACGCCCTTTTTGGCCAAGGGCATCATTGTCAAGGTTTTGCCGCTTTTCCTGTGCTTTAAAGGCGATTCGAATCTACCTCCTGAAATCTGTTTCCTGCAATTCTGCCTTGCTTTCAAATCCTCTTCGTTGCCTTCCCTCAATATATTTGTGGACGAGAGTTATCATTTCTAAGTCTGCAGGTTTGTGAATTTGCAGTGCCCCTGAGCTCCATTATTCAACTCGCTTTCTTGGGAGCTGCCGCAAAAGCGCAGGATTGCTTCAGGCCGTATTCTGGTTCCAGGCGGCAGGCTGAGCTGTGGTTAATTCTTCTTCCTGATGGGAAAATAGAGTGACCTGTGCCTGTCCCAACACCTAGAGCTAGTCTCTCATTGGTTCCCCCTCTTCCCGTGCTTCCTCAGGACCAATTGCAACCTGTTCGAAACAGGAGGATAAAGGTGCTGATTCTCCAAGGAGGGAGATTGCTAGGAAAGCGGCTGGAATGGCGAAGCGGAGCACAAGGAGATGAGAAATGAGGTGCGTTTAGAAACCTTTCCCGATCACACGGTGTACCATCTTCGGGGTTTCTCATGCATGTTTTCAGTGTAGGACGATGCCCTTGAACCTGGAGATTTGGGACCCATGGGATGGGTACCACGCTATATTACTTTAAAAGGGTCTGCGTTTGCTCACCCAACCTCACCAAACCTCTCAGCCCCAAGAGTGTCCACCCTTATGTCTCAATCAGCTGTGGGTCTAGATATGGTCAATCCAGGTGGCGTCACAGCCCCTGAACGAATTTCTAAGAATTTCTCTCTCTTTCACTGTCTTTGTTTCACGGGTTTTGAAAAGTAATTGATTTTTATAATGGGGTTTAGCTGCTTTTCACTGCTGTGTTTATGCGCTTTACACCCACTTGACTCACTTACAGAGAGATATCAATACATAGGTTTTTAAGAGTCTTACTAGTCAGATATATTCTTGGCGGTGAATAGGGGGTGTTGAGTCCAGTTCACTGAGCAAGGAGTAGGTCTTGTCTCTTACATATTGGGTTTATGAACGGTATCTGAGCTAATTTGAAACCCTTGTTTTATGCATCACCCCACCTCACCTTTCCCGTTAAGCAGCCATAGTGTGTTTTCTAAACGTGTGACTCTGTGCTGTTTTGTAATTCAGTTCAAGGGTAGCGGTTTTTACATTCCCTCTATAAGTGATATCTCATGATAAGTGTCTTTTTCTGTGTGACTTATTTCACTTAGAATCGTCATACCTAAATCCACTCATCATGCTGCTACTAGCCTTATGACATTGATTTCATGGCTGAGTGATATTCCATTGTATATAAGGGACCACATCTTCTTTATCCATTCTTCTCTTTCCTGGGATATTTAAGGTGTAACGAAGTGGAGGTTCTTGTCAACACAGTAGCCCAAAACTTTGGGGTGCCTGTGTCTTGCTGATTTTTAGTTTTCCCAATTTATACGCCATGAGTGGAAGTGCCCTATGCTCTCTAAGCTGAGTTTTTTAGATGTTTCAGGACACACCGTACACTTCTCCAGAGTGGCTGTGGCAATTTACATCCCGCCCATCAGCGTAGCAAGGCTCCATTTCTCCATGGCCTGTCGTGCATTCTGGTTTTGACACTTTATTCAGCATGGCCCTTTTGACCGATGGGAAGCGAGACTTCTTTGTAGCGCTGATTTGCCTTTCCAGGTTGCTTGGTTGGCCAAAAAGGCGTATGCGTTTTTTCCTGAATATATTCAGGAAAAAACGCATACGCCCTTTTGGCCAAGGGCATCATTGTCGAGGTTTTGCCGCTTTTCCTGTGCTTTAAAGGCGATTCGAATCTACCTCCTGAAATCTGTTTCCTGCAATTCTGCCTTGCTTTCAAATCCTCTTCGTTGCCTTCCCTCAATATATATGTGGACGAGAGTTATCATTTCTAAGTCTGCAGGTCTGTGAATTGCAGTGCCCCTGAGCTCTATTCTTCAACTCGCTTTCTTGGGAGCTGGCCGCAAAAGCGCAGGATTGCTTCAGGCCGTATTCTGCTTCCTGGCGGCAGGCTGAGCCTGTGGTTAATTCTTCTTCGTAATGGGAAAATAGAGTGACCTGTGCCTGTCCCAACACCTAGAGCTAGTCTCTCATTGGTTCCCCCTCTTCCCGTGCATCCCTCAGGACAATTGCAACCTGTACGGAACAGGAGGATAAAGGTGCTGATTCTCCAAGGAGGGAGATTGCTAGGAAACCGGCTGAATGGCGAAGCGGAGCACAAGGAGATGAGAAATGAGGTGCGTTTTAGCAACCTTTCCCGATCACACGGTTGTACCATCTCGCCGGTTTCTCATGCATGTTTTCAGTGTAGGACGATGCCCTTGAACCTGGAGATTTGGGACCCATGGGATGGGTACCACGCTATATTACTTTAAAGGGTCTGCGTTTGCTCACCCAACCTCAA